>NC_079190.1:444534153-444860153 GCF_029499605.1 Hyla sarda
TTCCATCCATTGCCGAAAAGGTCTCATATGTTTTAAAACTTGAAATGGCAGTATTTGCATTCACATGCTCTATATTTTCTTCTGTATTAGGTAATATGTTGACGTTTCCCTCTACCTCTGGACATAGGTCCGTATCACTCTTTGAATCGTAATCAATACTTGCTTGCAGAATTTCTGGAAAGCTTATACTCTCTTTATAATTTGGCTGAAGATCTTCTGGCTGCTTTGAGACCTCATTGGTATTTGGTTGCACATGTGTAACAGAATCTAAAATGTCCACTGTCTTTGGTTCAGCATCTGTAGCCCGTTCATTATTATTTGGCTCTAAGTTCTTCGAATTTTGGCTATGACATGAAAAATTTATATTTAAGCTTTCTCCAACAATATGTTGTAATTCCTCTATGCTTTCTCTAGTGTTTGGCAGTAAACTTTCTGAGGATTCTTTAAAATTTAGTTGTGGGACCTCTATTACAAATTTATCAATGTTTGGTTGTTGTCCCTCTACTATTTCTGAGCTCTTCTCAATATCAACATCTACAATATTTGAGCCTATTAGACTGTCTTTAACTTCTATTTCTGGATCACTTGAAAGTTTTAAGTCCTCTGCTTTTTGGGTTAAATTGTCATCATTATACAGTTTTGGATTTTGGTAAGGGGGTTCATGTTTTGATTCTATATTTATATTAATCTTTGAAGAAGGAATTTCATCCTGGTAATTTTGACCTGGGACTAGTTCCATTTGTACGCTCTGATGTAACATCAGACAACTTTCTGTAGTAGCATCTCCAACAGAAGAGGTTTCGGGGGTCTCTTCTTTTTCTAGAATTGGGGAATTTACATCGGGACGTCTCTTCAGAAGCTTTCTAATCCTCCTAGATCCTCGGTAGGTGCCATATGTTATTGAGGGGGCATCCTGGGCATGTCCATTTAGTCTGTGGAAATATTAAAATGGATGTTAAAGATGGCCATAGTAAAGAATACTTAAAAAATTGCCTAAAACAAGAATTATTAAAGCAGTTGAAAAAATATTAGGGTGGGTGTTGAAATAAAAGACATCATATACTCACCTCTCCTGGTCCTCCACAGCTGTCACACCCATGCTGCTGTTGCCCAGTCTTCACAATTACTTCCTTTTCTCCTGATGACGTGTTGTGTTGGCACCTGCACAGCCAACCACTGGCTCAAGCAGGACATAGGACATTACTGCAGGAGTGTGAATGTTTCTGAAGGAGGACGTCTTCAAAAAGGAAGCAGGGGTGAGGAATGGGCACCAGCTTTTTGGTGTGGCAGTGGCAGGGCACAGGTACAGGGAAGCACACTTTTTTTTTTTAACCCATGAACCCCCCCCCCCCCCCCCCCCGCCATATATTCACTGTTAACATTTTTGAAAAACTCTTTAAATGGAAAATAGGAGCAGAATTTGTATTTTGGGCTTATACCTAACAATTAGAGATGAGCGAAATTACAGTAAATTTATATGCCCATTTTAAATGGTGCCTTAAGATGCATGTGCCCTCTATTGTCTACATAGACATAGGTTGGCATTGTAGGTGTAAGTGAATCATTTTTCTACACCTTTTTTGTGTGCTGATAATGTGTGAGAGCACCACATTTATTAAATGGTCACAGAGCATTTGACATATTTTGCGCAGGTCACATTTTCTGAAATTTCTCTCCTCACATACACCAAAAAGCTGAGCTAAGTCTGGGCTGGTGTAGTTTTAGAGACTTTTCAGTGGCTTTGCTCCTTTTTTTGCACCTTTTCACAAAAAGACACAGGCCGACATTTATTATTGTCTTTAGAATGTTTTTTGTTTCTAGAGAAGGTGCAAAAAAGACGCAAGCAGGGTTTATTTGCACCTTTTTAGCGCCTTTTGGTTTACACATTTCTGCTGGTTTCCAGTTACAATCCACAGATTTTGGCAATACACATGATATGGAAGGGTTTTATGAACTGCGCATTTTTGTGAAAAGGTGCAAAAAGGGCGCAAAGCCACTGAAAAGTCTCTAAAACTACACCAGCCCAGACTTATCTTAGCTTTTTGGTATATGTAAAGAGAGAAATTTCAGAAAATGTGACCTGCACAAAATGTATCAAATGCTTCGATACACATTACCAGCACACACAAAAAAAAGTGTAGAAAAATGCTTCATTTACACCTACAATGATAAATGCCGGCCACAATTCATAAAACCCAAAAAACAACCATATCATGTGTATTGCCAAAATCAGTGGATTGCAACTCCAAATCAGCAGAAATGTGTAAACCAAAAGGTGCAAATAAACCCTGCTTGCGCCTTTTTTACACCTTTTCTAGACACGAATAACAGTGTAAAGACAATGATAAATGTCGGCCACAGAGTTCTTTCTGTTAGATTCAACATCAATGAGACAGAAAATAATTAAGTCATAATCTCAAGTCAAAAACTTTACTTCTGGTGGATAGTATCTTTGTATATACTTTCAACAAAGCCTATGTGGCAACACACAGGGAGCCTTTATAGTTCTGCTCCGAGGAGCCATAAATCTACAATATATACAAGCCTTTATAGTGTAAACTAGGAATATATTTTACAGCTTTTTAGACCACACAGAAAATAATATGAAGGGATAATTGCCAGAGGTCTAGTCATATACACTCGAGGCATTTGGCCTCAGTAATACACTGTTTTATTCCTTTTTTTCTGTTTGCCAACAGCAAATGCAATGAAAACCTAGTGGTTTCCCATAAAAAAGTACAACAACAGAAAACCATTAACATTTTTGGGGAACGTTGAGTCACATAAAGCAGAGTTCTAGATGAAATCACAAGGGCGATCATGTGATCTCAGCTAATTTCTGTTTATGAGATGGTAATGGCAGCAAAATTGGGTCAAGGTGATCAGGGTTATGTTGTGGTTAAATATTTCTACCTTCTATTTGATAGGGATTGGTATCCTGCTCCGAGTAAACCAGGCTCAGCTATCATTAAACCAAGCCGACAAAACAACAGTTTAAAGGGGTATTATTCCATTAGTTATTTTCAAATTTATCCTAAAGACAGGTCAGAAAATATGTGAGAGTCTGATATGGAATCCCTCCACTTAGAATGTAGAGGTTATTAAAGTGTTTTCCCAACTCCAAAATTATACCCTATCCACAGATAACAGGTTACAGGTGATAGGGGTCCAACCTCTGGGACTCCAAATGTTCTACAGAATGGGGGAAAACTGTTCCCCAAATGAATGGAACACAGAGTAAGTGCATGGCTAATGTTCCATTCATTTTGTATAAGGAACACTGCCAAAACCAGAGATCATTGGAACCCGTGAGAGCCCAGCCTGGCAGTTATAAAAAAAAAATTTGATAAAATCTTCCTTTTGTTCTATGCTTCTTTGTTTTATTACAGTATTTTTTGTGATATGAAATAAAGTTTAGATATTTTACTTTAATGTTCATTTTGGTGTTTTTTTTTTATCTCTCTTTGGTACTATATTATGTCTGTTATATACCATTGGACTACTTTCTTACTTTGAACACATTCTGACTGTGCTTTGTTTTATTATTTGTTGGGTGACTGAAGAGAGACTGATATGAAGGAGCTGTAACTGAGGAGGGGGTGATATAACAGAGAAGGAATTAAGGGGAGACTGATATAAAGTAACTGTAACAGAGAAGAGAGAATGTTATAACGGAGCCTGTAACTGAGGAGAGACTGATATAATGGAGCTGTAACTGAGGAGAGACTGATAAAACGGAGCTGTAACTGAGGAGAGACTGATATAACGGAGCTGTAACTGAGGAGAGACTGATAAAACGGAGCTGTAACTGAGGAGAGACTGATATAACGGAGCTGTAACTGAGGAGAGACTGATATAACGGAGCTGTAACTGAGGAGAGACTGATATAACGGAGCTGTAACTGAGGAGAGACTGATATAACGGAGCCTGTAACTGAGGAGAGACTGATATAACGGAGCTGTTACTGAGGAGAGACTGATATAACGGAGCTGTAACTGAGGAGAGACTGATATAACGGAGCTGTAACTGAGGAGAGACTGATATAACGGAGCTGTAACTGAGGAGAGACTGATATAACGGAGCTGTAACTGAGGAGAGACTGATATAACGGAGCTGTAACTGAGGAGAGACTGATATAACGGAGCTGTAACTGAGGAGAGACTGATAAAACGGAGCTGTAACTGAGGAGAGACTGATATAACGGAGCCTGTAACTGAGGAGAGACTGATATAACGGAGCTGTTACTGAGGAGAGACTGATATAACGGAGCTGTAACTGAGGAGAGACTGATATAACGGAGCTGTAACTGAGGAGAGACTGATATAACGGAGCTGTAACTGAGGAGAGACTGATATAACGGAGCTGTAACTGAGGAGAGACTGATATAACGGAGCTGTAACTGAGGAGAGACTGATATAATGGAGCTGTAACTGAGGAGAGACTGATATAACGGAGCTGTAACTGTTACTCTACATATAAATACTTTTTGTATTCTTAATTTATTTACTGTTTGTTAATTTGGATTTTTGTATGAATATTCACACCCTGCGTTTTCGCCGGTTGCTGTATTCAATACCGCACTAGTTAATTGAGTTCATCTTATTTTCTAAGTAGTGTTCATACATTTCCTTTTGGTCAGTTGCGATTTGGTTTATCGCACTGTCATTTATTTTTAATTTTTTAATAAGGCAGCGATATACAATTAAATAATAATTTTTCTATCTCTTGAATCAATAGACATAACTTTTTATATCATATACATTTTTTGAAATAATATCCAACTTGTGTTGTTGAATGCCGCACCGGCGATTAAGCGGTGCGACTTCTTGAGTCGCTTATGGTGTTACATTCACACCACATGCGATAATTATAATTATATTATATTATATATATTTATATACATATGTTTATAGGATTGCATTGTGCTTTCATATTGCTGTCTTATTACTATTTTTGTGATTTCTGTTTATATTTATTTATATATTTTTTTTTCATACATTGTCATATGGATATGTAATTCTATGTAACAACTCTTTTCAAAAAGCACTCTAATGGTTAATTCCTGGAGGTATATATACCTGTTACCAGCCTCCCCTTGTCATGCCTGATGAAGCTGCGCATGCGCAGCGAAACGCGTTGCATCTAATAAATCCATTGATTTTACTTGGCTGTCTGATGGTTCCTCTCTGCGCCAGACAAACTCCTGACTCCCTGGTCATTCGCCTTTGATTCTGTAACTGAGGAGAGACTGATAAAACGGAGCTGTAACTGAGGAGAGACTGATAAAACGGAGCTGTAACTGAGGAGAGACTGATATAACGGAGCTGTAACTGAGGAGAGACTGATATAACGGAGCTGTAACTGAGGAGAGACTGATAAAACGAAGCTGTAACTGAGGAGAGACTGATTTAACAGAGCTGTAACTGAGGAGAGACTGATATAACGGAGCTGTAACTGAGAAGTGACTGATATAACAGAGCTGTAACTCAGGAGAGACTGATATAACGGAGCTGTAACTGAGTAGAGACTGATATAACGGAGCTGTAACTGAGGAGAGACTGATATAACAGAGCTGTAGCCAAGGAGAGACTGATATAACGGAGCTGTAACTGAGGAGAGACTGATATAACAGAGCTGTAACTGAGGAGAGACTGATATAACGGAGCTGTAACTGAGGAGAGACTGATATAACAGAGCTGTAACTGAGGAGAGACTGATTTAACAGAGCTGTAACTGAGGAGAGACTGATATAACGGAGCCTGTAACCAAGGAGAGACTGATATAACTGAGCTGTAACTGAGGAGAGACTGATATAACAGAGCTGTAACTGAGGAGAGACTGATATAACGGAGCTGTAACTGAGGAGAGACTGATTTAACAGAGCTGTAACTGAGGAGAGACTGATATAACGGAGCTGTAACTGAGAAGTGACTGATAATAGAGCTGTAACTCAGGAGAGACTGATATAACGGAGCTGTAACTGAGAAGTGACTGATATAACAGAGCTGTAACTCAGGAGAGACTGATATAACGGAGCTGTAACTGAGGAGAGACTGATATAACAGAGCTGTAACTGAGGAGAGACTGATATAACGGAGCTGTAACTGAGGAGAGACTGATAAAACGGAGCTGTAACTGAGAAGTGACTGATATAACGGAGCCTGTAACTGAGGAGAGACTGATATAACAGAGCTGTAACTGAGGAGAGACTGATAAAACGGAGCTGTAACTGAGAGACTGATAAAACAGAGCTGTAACTGAGGAGAGACTGATATAACAGAGCTGTAACTGAGGAGAGACTGATATAACAGAGCTGTAACTGAGGAGAGACTGATATAACAGAGCTGTAACTGAGGAGAGACTGATATAACGGAGCCTGTAACTGAGGAGAGACTGATATAACGGAGCCTGTAACTGAGGAGAGACTGATATAATGGAGCTGTAACTGAGGAGAGACTGATATAATGGAGCTGTAACTGAGGAGAGACTGATATAACGGAGCTGTTACTGAGGAGAGACTGATATAACGGAGCTGTAACTGAGGAGAGACTGATATAACGGAGCTGTAACTGAGGAGAGACTGATATAACGGAGCCTGTAACTGAGGAGAGACTGATATAACGGAGCCTGTAACTGAGGAGAGACTGATATAATGGAGCTGTTACTGAGGAGAGACTGATATAACGGAGCCTGTAACTGAGGAGAGACTGATATAACGGAGCCTGTAACTGAGGAGAGACTGATATAACGGAGCTGTAACTGAGGAGAGACTGATATAACGGAGCTGTAACTGAGAAGAGACTGATATAACGGAGCTGTTACTGAGGAGAGACTGATATAACGGAGCTGTAACTGAGGAGAGACTGATATAACGGAGCTGTTACTGAGGAGAGACTGATATAACAGAGCTGTAACTGAGGAGAGACTGATATAACGGAGCTGTAACTGAGGAGAGACTGATATAACGGAGCTGTAACTGAGTGACTGATATAACGGAGCTGTAACTGAGGAGAGACTGATATAACAGAGCTGTAACTGAGGAGAGACTGATATAACGGAGCTGTAACTGAGGAGAGACTGATAAAAGGAGCTGTAACTGAGAGACTGATATAACAGAGCTGTAACTGAGGAGAGACTGATATAACAGAGCTGTAACTGAGGAGAGACTGATATAACAGAGCTGTAACTGAGGAGAGACTGATATAACGGAGCCTGTAACTGAGGAAAGACTGATATAACGGAGCCTGTAACTGAGGAGTGACTGATATAACTGAGCCTGTAACTGAGGAGAGACTGATATAACGGAGCCTGTAACTGAGGAGAGACTGATATAACTGAGCCTGTAACTGAGGAGAGACTGATATAATGGAGTTGTAAAAAGGAGAGACTGATAATGGAGCTGTAACTGGTCACTGCATGGCATATTATATTAGTGAATCACCAGAAGGAGTGAGATTGCAGCAGTACTGAACCATGCACACCATGGGATAGCACAACAACCTCAATACCGGTAAATGCTCTTATGTTGGGTTCACACTAGAATTATTTTTTTTTGCTTATCTGCTCCATTGGTGGAGAAGAAAAAAAAGAGCTGGTGGATCCCGCTCATGACCGGCGCAAACAGCATCTGCTGGACCACATAGACTTAAAGGGGTTATCCAGGAAAAACATTTTTTTATATATATCAACTGGCTCCAGAAAGTTAAACAGATTTGTAAATTACTTCTATTAAAAAATCTTAATCCTTTCAGTACTTATGAGCTTCTGAAGTTAAGGTTGTTATTTTCTGTCTAAGTGCTCTCTAATGACACCTGTCTCGGGAACCGCCCAGTTTAGAAGAGGTTTGCTATGGGGATTTGCTTCTAAACTGGAAACTGGGCAGTTCCTGAGACACGAGTCATCAGAGAGCACTTAGAGAGAAAAGAACAACCTTAACTTCAGAAGCTCATAAGTACTGAAAGGATTAAGATATTTTAATAGAAGTAATTTACAAATATGTTTAACTTTCTGGAGCCAGTTGATACATAAAAAATAAAGTTTTTTCCTGGATAACCCCTTTAAATGAAACATAGAATGTGTCGGCAGACACATTCTATGTTTCTATGTTTCATTTAAGTCTATGTGGTCCATCGGATGCTTTTGTGCCTGGTTTCCAGCATGGTGTCTTTCATTCTGCTGAACAAAATAGCACTGCATGTGAGCATAGCCTTTAAGAGACTGTTTAAGGTTTTTAATGTCTGTAGACGAAAAAGAATGTTTTATTTTTCTCTAAGGATGCCCAAATTGAAGCCATTTCTGTTGTGTATTGTTTCTATAGATAGTACAACAGGGTGTGTGTGTGGTTTATGGCTGCTGCAAAGAATAGGAGTCAATTGACAAAAAAGGTCATAGATTATAACAGTCTTCAGAAACAGTGAACAGTCCCCTCCCCCAGAGACCAGGGAGTGACATAAGGATAAATACACAACCCTCCAATAATAATAAGATGCGCAAATCTAACATGTGGACTACAGAAAACAGAAATGTCAAAACAGCAGGCAGCATTGTGTCTGTTCTAGTGGACCGTGTCAAAAATATTCTAAGATTTTTTTAAAGCAGATAGTAACAAAATAATTATAAAAACAGCAAACATGTTACACGTTTTTATAAAAAAATATACATTCATGGCCGTAAATGTTGGCACCCCTGAAATTTTTCGAGTATTTCTCACAGAAAAGGATTGCAGTAACACATGTTTTGCTATACACATGTTTATTCCATTGTGTGTATTGGAACTAAACCAAAAAAGGGAGAAAAAAAAGCAAATTGGACATAATGTCACACCAAACTCCAAAAATGGTCTGGACAAAATTATTGGCACCCTTAACTTAATATTTGGTTGCACACCCTTTAGAAAAAATAACTGAAATCAGTTGCTTCCTATAACCATCAATAAGCTTCTTACACCTCTCAGCCGGAATATTGGACCACTCTTACTTTGCAAACTGCTCCAGGTCTCTCTTATTGGAAGGCGCCTTTCTCCAACAGCAATTTTAAGATCTCTCCACAGGGGTTCAATGGGATTTAGATCTGGACTCATTGCTGCCACTTCAGAACTCTCCAGCGCTTTGGTGTCATCCATTTCTGGGTGTTTTTTGATGTATGTTTGGGGTCATTGTCCTGCTGGAAGACCCAAGATCTCGGACGCAAATCCAACTTTCTGACACTGGGCTGTACAGTACGACCCAAAATCCGTAGGTAATCCTCAGATTTCATGATGCCTTGTACACATTCAAGGCACCCAGTGCCAGAGGCAGCAAAACAACCCCAAATCATCATTGAACATCCACCATATTTCACTGTAGGTACTGTGTTCTTTTCTTTGTAGGACTCATTACATTTTCGGTAAACAGTAGAATGATGCGCTCTACCAAAAAGCTCTATCTTTGTCTCATCTGTCCACAAGATGTTTTCCCAGAAGGATTTTGGTTACTCAAGTTCATTTTTGCAAAATGTAGTCGTGCTTTTTTTTGTCTCTGTTTCAGCAGTGGGGTCCTCCTGGGTCTCCTGCCATAGCATTTCATTTCATTTAAATATCGACGAATAGTTTGCACTGACACTGATGCTCCTTGAGCCTGCAGGAACTTGTTTGGAGCTGCTTATCCACCATCCGGACTATCCTGCATTGACACCTTTCATCAATTTTTCTCTTCCGTCCACGCCCAGGGAGATTAGCTACAGTGCCATGGGTTGCAAACTTCTTGATAATGTTGCGCACTGTGGATAAAGGCAAATCTAGATCTCTGGAGATGGACGTGTAACCTTGAGATTGTTGATATTTTTCCACAATTTTGGTTCTCAAGTCCTCAGACCGTTCTCTTCTCCTCTTTCTGTTGTCCATGTTTAGTGTGGCACACACAGACACACAATGCAAAGACTAAGTGAACTTCTCTCCTTTTTATCTGCTTTCAGGTGTGATCTTTATATTGCCCACACCTGTTACTTGCCCTAGGTGAGTTTAAAGGAGCATCACATGCTTGAAAAAATCTTCTTTTTCCACAATTTTGAAAGGGTGCCAATAATTTTGTCCAGCCCATTTTTGGAGTTTGGTGTCATATTATGTCCAATTTGCTTTTTTTCCTCCCTTTTTTGGTTTAGTTCAAATACACACAAACGGAATTAACATGTGTATAGCAAAACTTATTTATTTATTTTTTTAAATCAGCTGGTGCCAGAAAGTTAAACAGATTTGTAAAGGATTTCTATTAAACAATCTTAATCCTTCCAGTACTTATTAGCTGCTGAATACTACAGAGGAAATTATTTTCTTTTTGGAACACAGAGCTCTCTGTTGACATCTCTGTCCATTTTAAGAACTGTCCAGAGTAGGAGAAAATCCCCATAGCAAACATATGCTGCTCTGGACAGTTCCTAAAATGGACAGAGATGTCATCATAGAGCACTGTGCTCGTGATGTCAGCAGAGAGCACTGTGTTCCAAAAAGAAAATAATTCCCTCTGTAATATTCAGCAGCTAATAAGTACTGGAAGGATTAAGATTTTTTTTATAGAAGTAATTTAGGTTATCATGTAAATCCATCTCCCATTGACTTCAATGTTGATGTTTACACCATGCTGAAGAATCTGTTCAATTTTAAAAGACCATGTTGCAGATTTTTCAGCATGAAA
This sequence comes from Hyla sarda, assembly GCF_029499605.1. Classification (NCBI taxonomy): domain Eukaryota; kingdom Metazoa; phylum Chordata; class Amphibia; order Anura; family Hylidae; genus Hyla; species Hyla sarda. The sequence goes on from NC_079190.1 coordinate 444,544,821, forward strand.
AAAATAGTAAAATATTACCTTTTGGCAAAATTTTGCTGATTTTTCCCATTTAAAGATTTGCATGCAAATTTTGAGGCAGTATTTTATTTGCCGTGTGAGCAAGCCTTTATTCTTCTTATTGATTAAATTCTTATTATTTAACATATAAAATAATGTATTCCTTCATCCCAGGTTGACCTCAGTAGTCCTTTTGCCCAGGCATTCCTAATATGCGCTTTAGTACAGGAATACCTTTCTTTTTCATGGCGAGAACCATTTAGTTTTAGAAGAAGATAAGTGACTGTCACAATTCTATACATACTAAGGACTGCACACCGACATAATCCTGACCTGCAACTTGATAGGCAGCAATAATTGCACCAAAAAAGATTCGAAAGAGGTTTTGTTTTAAGATCCTCTTCGAAGGGATCTATCCCTAGTTTGTATGGAGTCAGTAATGAAGATTTGTATTCTATAAATTAATAATTTCACACTATATTAAGTAAAGCCATGGGCATTTTACATGTTCACAATACATGTTATTGGCTGTGTGATTTATGAGTTATTTTACAAAAAAAATCAAAAAGAAAAACATAAGTACCTGCAAGATGAATTACTGCATGTTCCATTCGGTGTGCACGGCAGATCAGTCTCATGTCTGACTACGTACGCAGATGCTGCCAAGTGTGAGGTGTCATCAAGTGCAATGATCTTGGCCATGTCAAGCTCACAGTGACAGATATATGGTTTCTATTAATAGTCTATCCAGCCCTTGAATAGTGCCTCTTCATGGAACGCTTGCTTGCTAGATATCCCAGAAATTACCAGTTTAACCAGTTTTGTTTAAGTCACATCCAGTATAGATATTCGGGGACATTTATCATCGTTGCTTTGGTAAGCAAGTTCTGTAGTCATTTTTTTCTTGCAATTTTTTTGCTTTTGTGTGACATATTTATCATACTATCACAGGGGGTTGATAAATTTGGCTCACATAAGCAAAAACCAAGAAATCACTTTTAAATACCATTTTTTTAGAACACATAAGCAAAAACCAAATAATGACTACAGAACACCACTATGCAGCTTTGAAAAAAAAATGTGTGTGTGTGTATATATATATTTTACATTTATATGTACATTTTTTTAACACCGTTTTTTCTCCCTAAATGTACTTGCTAATTTTTTTTTGTTACTTCTACAGATCAGTGTATCCTGTGGACTCCTTCGGATTCAGTGGACTACTTCGACGACCAGAGTTTTTCTTTGCTTGATGTTAATAAAATGGTTAACGAGGGCTTGTGGGGGAGTGTTTTTTTGTAATAAATTTTTTTTTAAACCTGTTTTTTTTTTTTTTTACTTACTGGACAGGCTTAGTAGTGGAAGCTGTCTTACAGACGGAGTCCATTACTAAGCCGAGCTTAGCGTTAGCCACAATTATTACGCTGGTACCCAACACCACAGGGGTGCCGGGAAGAGACGATACCAACAGGCCCGGAGTGTCAAAAATGGCGCTCCTGGGCCTAGTCGGTAACAGGCTGGGGAGGGCCAGTAACAATGGTCCTCGCCCATCCTGGTAACGTCAGTCTGTTACTGTTTGGTTGGTATTTGGCTGAGAATAAAAATAGGGGGGACCCTATGTGTTTTTTTTTAAACATTTAATTTATAAAAAAATAAAAATAAACGCATAGGGTCCCCCCTATTTTTATTCTAAGCCAAATACAAACCAAACAGTAACAGCCTGACATTACCAGGGTGGGCGAGGACCATTGTTACTGGCCCTCCCCAGCCTAAATAACGCCAGCCTGTTACCGCCTAGGCCAGGGAGCACCATTTTTGACGCTCCGGGCCTGTTGGTACCGACTCTTCCCGGCACCCTTGTGACGTTGGGTACCAGGGTAATAATTGGGGGTTAGCGGTAGCTGTTTTTGTGGCTAACGCTAAGCCCAGCTCAGTAATGGACTCCGTCTATAAGACAGCTTCCACAACTAAGCCTGTCAAGTAAAGTAAGGAAAAAACACAACAGGTTTAAAAAAAAAATATTACACAAAACACTCCCGCACAAGCCCTCGTTAACCATTTTATCAAAATCAAACAAAGAAAAACGCTGGTCATCGAAGTAGTCCACCGAATCCGAAGGAGTCCACAGGATACACGGATCTGAAATGAGTATAAAAAAAATAATAAAAATGGGTTAGTACATTTATTATCACCTGCTCGCACATCTCCTGCCCCGCACGACTACAACTCCCAGCATGCCCTTACAGTAAGGACATGCTGGGAGTTGTAGTTGTGTGGTGCAGAAGATGTGGGGGCAAGTGACAAGCTTGTCCCCTGCCCCCAGCAGCAGAACTACAACTCCCAGCATGCCCTTACAGTAAGGAAATGCTGGGAGTTGTACTTGTGTGGTGCAGGAGATGTGTGGGCAAGTGACAAGCTTGTCCCCTGCCCCCAGCTGCAGGACTACAACTCCCAGCATGCCCTTACAGTAAGGACATGCTGGGAGTTGTAGTCCTACAGCTGGGGGCAGGGGACAAGCTTGTCATTCGCCTGCACTGCACAACTACAACTCCGAGCATGTCCTTACAGTAAGGGCATGCTGCGAGTTGTAGTCCTGCAAAGGGAGCCCGGACACACACACACAGAGTCACACACAGACAGTCACACACACAAACACTCACAGAGTCACACACACAGACAGAGACACACAGACAGAGATAGAGACAGACACACACACTCACCCATCCAGCGCAGCGATCCTTCTCTCCGGGCGCCCTGCGAGTGACGTCACTGACGGAGGGACGTGGGAGCGGAGGCCGGTGCAACCGAAGACATGGGAGCAGAGGCCAGGCACAGTGCAGGTGAAGGCCGGGGGGGTTAAGGTGGATGGGCACAGCGCAGGTGAAGGGGGGGGCGGGTTACGGTCGGGCACATCGCAGGTGTAGGCCGGTGGGGGGAGGGGGGGGTGTATGCTGACAGACCCCCCCCCCCTGACAGACTCCTATATCCCCTAATCATGTCACTGTTCCGGTCGGGTCCTGTGATTGGCTGCTGGTCCTGGCCAATCACAGGACCCAGCGGGAAATGTGAAATGACAGCAGGGGATTTAGGAGTCTGCGGCGCCGGTATATGTAAGGAGCCCGGGCTGACATTACAGTGCAGCCGCCCGGGCTCCTCATATGGCCTCCCCGCTACCCTCACAGGGACACTGATATCCCCCACCTTGTCTCCTGCCCGCGCCGCTCAGCTCCCGCTGCTACAGGACTACAACTCCCAGCGTGTCCTCACTGTAAGGGCATGCTGGGACTTGTAGTCTTGCAACAGTTAGAAGACAGATGGGAGTTGTGTGGCGCTGGCAGGTTAGAGGGGGGGGGGGGGGGGGATATAAATCACTGCAGTGTCCCTGTAGCGAAATGAGGGTAGTGGGGAGAAAGTATGTCGGAGCCCGGGCGGCAGTAGCTTTTCCTGCTCCATGTTGGAGCTGGAGTAAATTTAGTCAATTATTACGGCCGTTGCGACATTTTATTGCGCAGCTGCGACTGTCGCAGTTAATAAATACCTGACTAAACCAAGTAAAGTTTTCAAACCCGTGTACCGTAGTCAAAAAAACAAAACTTGCTCTTCTTGCTCGCATAGATGATTGTCGCATGAAAAGTCACGGTGTCGCAGTAGCGACTTTTTTTGCAACAAATTTACACAGAAAAACTCAGGTAAAAGGGTTGATAAATGCCCCTCATTGTGACAGCTGTAGAACTATACCAGATGGATGGATAGATAGATATCGACCATCATTTATTCCAGACCACATGATGGGCGACATTTCGGCCATCTTGCAAGCTTGACAATGGCCATGTAAGATGGCCAAAATGTCGCCCATCATTTATTGTTGAATAAAACCATAGATTCAACTACTTTCTGGGAGTGCTTCTCTGCATCTTTTTCTGGTGGATATCTTGAGGGGTTAGCAGACTTGAGCCTAACCACAGTGTGCACCCTGTATGAATTCTACTCCAAGTTGCGCTGCTCTGTTTCTATATTAGATAGATAGTCACAGCTGTCACCACTAGGGGGAGCTTACTTAGTAACATAGTTTGTAAGGTCGAAAAAAGACAAGAGTCCATCAAGTTCAACCTAAAACCCTACTTTGTTGATCCAGAGGAAGGTAACCCCCCCCCCTCAATGAGGCTGATGCCAATTGCCCCATGAAAGAGGAAATATTCCTTCCCGACCCCAATATGGCGATCAGAATAAATCTCTGGATCAACATTCTATCCACATAAATCTAGTATCTAATGTTATTACTCTCTAGAAAACATCCAGGCCCCCCTTGAACTTGTTTATTGAGTCAGACATAACTACATCATGTGGCCGAGAGTTCCATAGTCTCACTGCTCTTACAGTAAAGAATCTCTGTCTGTGATTATGGTGAAACCTTCTTCCCTCTAGACATAGGGGATGCCCACTTGTCATGGTCACCGGCCTAGGTATAAAAATATCACTAGATCTCTATACTCTCCATTCATATATTTTCACATTGTTATCGGATCGCCCCTAAGACGTCTTTTCTCCATACTAAATAACCCCAAGCTTGATAACCTGTCCTGGTCCTGTAATCCTCCCATAACATTAATTATCTTTGTTGCCCTCCTCTGCACCCTCTCCAGTTCACCCAATACTCCATATATGGTCTGACTAGTGATTTATACAGTGGTAGAACTGTGTCCTTGTCACGGGCCTCTGTGCCTCTCTTGATACATCCCATGACATTGTTAGCATTTTGCAGCTGCTGCCTGGCACTGATCATTAAAGTAGAGTTTACTGTCCACCCGTATCCATCTTTTTTTTTAGCTTAGGAGCTTACAGCTTATTTATGCACTGACATCCATAATAACACAGTATGCAGTAAGTCCATAGTGGTGGCTGCAGGTCATCAGATTTTATCATTTAACCTTATAAACAAAGTGGATTTACAGCTCTGTATTAAACAAAAATAACACAGATCCCCATAAAGATTTAATATGAAATTAATTTTCAAAAAATGTTGGTACTACAATGACAAGGTGTGAAAAAAGTGGAAACTCACTTTAAGCAGATATTGAAGTGATAAATCTCTTATTGGATGAATATTCACCTGCGCTTGAGGAACCAGAAAAGAAAAGCTCTTAAATGTTTAATGTAAGTGTTCTAAAACTGTCCTATTTTTATACGATCAATAGGTTTGGTAAATATAACACAGAGGAGGTTCCATGTATTATTAACAAGATGTTAATGTACATTACATTAAGAGGATAAATTCACATACAGATCGTCATTTTGGCTTTCTTATTTGTGAACTTAGTCTTTGTGTTTTTGATCAAATTTATAGATCTTGTCTTGCTAAGGTCTAGCAAACCTGTAGAATTCGGATTTGGATTAGAACTTTGCCTCAACTGTTCAACTAGAACTCGAACTTTGGGCAGTTTATTTCGGCACAACCTGGTAAAGTAACAGAAGTCACATGGCAGAAAGGAGAAGGAGGAAGGATGACATAAAATCCCATAATGCTTTTCAAACAGCTCTCCTAGCCAATCAGGGGTGTTGTCAAAACCACTATAAAAGTCTGTGCACATAGCTTTGGCAGCAATTTTAGAGACAGCAGTTGTTAGGTGAAGATCTCTGTGAGGGACACTAATCAGTGACCAACACAGATAGAAGTAGGAGCACACATATATAATAATTGTAGTAAAGCAGCAGAGAGCATTCTACATTTGTTCTCTCTGTGTAAAATCTGTTTTCATTGAAAGTTAAATTTGACATTTTTGTTTTGTTTTACACTAATTGTTAAAAAGTCGCATAGAGAGTTTTGTGCCACTTTAGTTATTACCAAGTATCATCCATTTACCCGTAGCCATACATGATGTCATAACTTTGAAATTAACTTTGCCTTAAAATGAATACACATACGTTCTCAGGCCATTGGTACAGTTTTGGACAGAACTAGTTGAGTCAGAACACCTACATCACTTTGAGCCCCTTTAGATGGACTGACTGCAGGTGGACATAAGCATTAATCTGAGTGATCAGCTCTTATTTGCTGAGCCTCCCACAAGGCTCAATCAATTGTGTGGCTGGGCCACATCATTCCTTCAGCCTATTTAACCCACTGTATTCCACACATCCCATGTTTAGACAAGGTAATGTGCGGCAGATGGAAATAATTTAAATGACAGCACAAAAGATGTGATAGGGACATAGAAGCGTTTGAACGCAAAAAGTTTGTACACAAGCACAATGCAATTCGGGGGCCTCAAAGCCATAATAAGTTTTATAAATAAATATATATATATATATATATATATATATATATATATATATATATATATATATATATGTGTGTGTGTGTGTGTTTGTGTGTGTAGGGACATCACTAATCTCTGTCTAGAAGCCCAGTGGAATCTCAGGGTGCCATTCCCAGTGCAATATTAACTTACTTACTCTCCTATATAAAAACTTTTGACTTTTTAATGCAGACGCATTAAAAGTTTTGATTGGTTGGGGTCTCAGGGCTGAGACCTCCACCGATTTGTAGATATAGCACGTCAGTCAGCTTCACTTCCCGGCTTGGCAGTTGTTTTGACTCCTTGCAGAAGATAAGCTCCATTACTGTCTATGAAGCCCATCACCTGCAATGGTGGTTTCACCCAACCTTATGTACAGATCGTAGGGGTCTCAGCTCAGCATGACAAGTCTTTCAAAATTACAGTAATGCTTTGAGATTTCTTATCCCAAACATGCAGCTCTACCATATATGCTCTACTAACATTTGCAGCTGAACAAGCTTTCGTCAAGTTTCATGTGCAATGACTTGACATATATCCATCTAGTGTTTCTATATTACTGTGTAGCTATAACTTATTTGGAAAATGTTCAGCTGGGCTCCCATTAATCTATAGGAGTGTTCTGCACCCAACATAGTTTTACCACTGTCACTGTCAACAGCTTAAATTATTTAGAACATCAGACAGAAAGATTTGCACCTTTTCTTTGTTTTGGACCCACTCCTGGTTTTTGATAAAAAAAAATACTGACCATAATACTATGCGAGACGTGCAAATTCCGTGACAGTATTTTGGAGCCACTGCATCATTAAAAACATTATTAAATAGCTATGGAAAGTTTTCAGCACCTGGATTTGATTGACAGGTCCTGGGTTTAGGAGTAACAGTGTCAGAATATTGGTGACAATGTTTAGCTTTATATTCACCAATAGATCACCATCCAGGTGTTCCAATAATTTCCCTTTATTTCCCATAAGCTAAAATTGGTTTATAACTTTATTTCTACACACAATGGGTAAAAATCTCAGTCTCTCACAATCCCTAATACATGACTTTTTGTATGAAGGCTACTCAGATCCTTCTATATATTCTGAAGGCTCTGTGGCTGCAGACCACAGTGACTAGCCTGTGTGAGTCCTGCTTTTTAAAACTTAACACTCTACCTCCCTCAACATGTTTCACCGCATGCTGTGGCTTTCTCAAGAGGTAGTAGGCAAGTGAGTGTCAGAACGCCGTGCTGGAGGTTTTATAACCTTCTGTGATGACGTGGCTTGTTGAATCTCTTTCAACCAATCAAACTGTTTCATTTCACCTTCAACTTTTTAGGATTGACAGGTGTGTCTACCTATAGATCGCTACTTACCTGCACCAATCACATACTACTAGGACTCAAACTGCCTTTCATTGGGTCCGGGCATCATGACGTTTCTGCCGTTCCCGATGTGGGAACTTTTTGTTTTCTTTTTGCTGTCGGGTCCCTGTGCAGGACCGGACTTGATGACATGTGCATTTAAACCTGCGCCTACACTTTCCTTCTTTAAGCTTCTTTATTTTGTTTCCATTGCGCAGGTCCCGATGCGCCGATTTGTCTGCGCAAAATCTTAGTTTCTTGAGCTCCGGAGCAATAGTGTGGATTGTACCCATGCGCAAGGCTTTTGCTTTATTCTTTCTTAGTATGATTTTGGATGTTGTTATTTTACATTGATACATTATAAGTTATTCACAGTATGAAGTTCTTACTGATTTATTCTATTTAAAGCAGACAATAATATTGTATCTATTTTATTTATGAGGCTTTTATTCTATATTTCCCCTCTTTCCAACAGTGGTGTCTATGCTCTATTTCTCTTTTGTCATCAATTATTAACCTTAGTTCTTTGGTTATCTATGATGTCATTTTTGTATATGATTTATATTAGTGGTCTTTAACCTCATTTCTTCTGCTTTAGATGTTATTTTTTTATATTATTATTGTTCTTATTCCATTGCCCGTCTTAAATATGATTTCTTTACATCTTTGTTGTTAACTATTTGATACTATTAAATAAGATTCTGTTTCAACATGCCATGTTTTCGTCACTTTTCTTTTTGCAGGCCGTGTTGCTCCTTATAAATCAGATTACTGTTTACGTATTTTCATATACGGCAAGGTTATTTGATGTTACTTTACAGGAAAGCCGAAAAGGTAAATCCTTCATTCAACCCGTGCGGGCTTAGACTTTTTAGCCTACGTATCCTTTTCGCTTCCTCACACAATCATTTTGCATCTAGATTGCCTTCTTTGGGACCATAGTGGACTTTCATTATTCCCCAAAATTTGAGTGGATGGCTCTCCTCTATGTTTTTCTGCTATATGCTGTGCTAACGGGGTATTCCCTTTAGTGTCAATTACACTTCGATGTTTAGGTATCCTTCAGCGTAGTTGAACTGTCTTGCCAACATAAATCCTAGAACGTTTACATTGGGCCACATATATTATGCCTGTTGTTTGACAGTTTATGAACTCCCTTATGGTACAATTTCGACCATCTATGGGGTTTACAAAGTCCTTTATCTTAGACATATACTTGCAAAAATAACACTTTCCACAGGGGTATGACCCCATTATGGACGGCTTTAACCACATTTCCTTCTGTTCTTCAAGTTAATGATTTTTTTTTACTCTTTTAGGTTCTTACCTCTCCTATAAGTAATGGAGGGCCTTTCTGTGACGACTTCCTTTATGTCGGGATCTGCCAACAGAACTGGCCAGTACTTTTGTAGCATGCTCATTACTTCCTTGTTGTTCTGGTCATATGTTCCAATATGTACTGGGTTATTTCCTGGTTAAGATGATCATTCCCCGATACAATTGGACGGCCTGGCATTGGATTCAATTTTTTATGCATTTTGTGGCTATTGTTTGTTTTTGAGTTATGAAGATATTTGTATTCATCGTCTGTGATCAAATTATCACTTTCAGCCTCATCTAATAGTACTTTCAGTTCCATTTTTTGTTATTAAAACCATAATTAAATAGCTATGGAAAGTTTTTAGCACTTGGATTTGACTGACAGGTCCTGGGTTTAGCAGTAACAGTGTCAGAATATTGGTGACAATGTTTAGCTTTCTCCCTTGCGCTAATGATGTCAGTCGAGAGCTACGGATCAGTATCCTTGTATTTTACATTTTACTGACACCCGGCAAAGACATTGAATTCTAGGTGTCAGATGATTAAAAAATATTCTGACACCTAGAATTCTACATCTTTGTTGCCTGGTGTCAGGAAGTGTTCAATTTGGCCGTCTTGTTATTCTCATTCTTGTTTAAACAGTAAAATGTGAAATAAACAAGTTAGTCACACGCCGCTTGCACTTAGGGACCACAATATGCAGGCTCTTAATATTCTCAGTGAAATCATATCCATGAATTGTAATCCCAAAAAATGTACAATGTTATTAAAGGATGCACAGAGATCAGCTCGATAACAATGCTCTCTGTGCACCTTAGGAAATATTTCCATCATGTGATATTATGGAAAGTGCATGCCCCACGGCGCTGCCAGGAACACTCCGAGCCGCCTGAGAAAAGCTCAGGTTAACGTTTTAGGTGCCAGAGAAGGTAGAAATAAAACAATGTCTAAGTAAACTTGAAAATCTCTCTCTATCTGAGCTGGGCGGTATGACCAAATATGTGTATCACGGTATTTTTGTAACTTTTGGCGGTTCCACGGTATACAGTGGTCCCTCAACATACGATGGTAATTCGTTCCAAACGAGCCATCGTTTGTCGAATCCATCGTATGATGAGGGATTCGTGCAATGTAAAGTATAGGAAGCTGTACTCACCTGTCCCCGCCGCTCGAGATGGTGTCCCCGGGCCTCCGCTGGGCTCTCCGCTGTCTTCTCCGGTCCTCTGCTGTCTTCTCCGGTCCTCTGCTTTCTTCCGCAAGGCCTTACTGGGCCTGCGTAGCGACATCATTACGCCACTGCGTACGCCATTCCTATTGGATGACGTGCGCAGCAGCGTATTGACGTCATCAGAGAGGGCCGAGAAGACACCGGAAGACCAGCGCTGGACCCGGAGGGCACCCTGGAGGGGTAAGTAATACTTATCGCACCACACGGGGAACATTAAGCTGCTATCCGGCAGCAGCTTAAGCATTTGGCGCTGCCGGATAGCAGTTAATGCGATGGCCCCGACATAAAAAAGTATCGTATGTCGATGCTGACATGTATGTCGATTTGATCATATGTCGGGGCCATCGTAGGTCGGGGGGTCACTGTATAACGGTATTTCTTTCACCAACCCCTCCCCCCCCCCAAAATCATGTGACCCGCCAGCGCTGTTCTGCTCCCCCCCACCAAATCATGTTACCCGCCAGCGCTGTTCTGCTCCCCCCCAATTAATTATCAGCCCAGCGGGGTACTACTCACATATGTCAAGCATTGCCCTCCTGGAACTCCATACTGTACGCCAGTGGTCTGCAACCTGCGGACCTACAGATGTTGCAAAACTACAACTCCCAGCATGCCCGGACAGCCAGCGGCTGTCCGGGCATGCTGGGAGTTGTAGTTTTGCAACAGCTGGAGGTTCGCAGGTTGGAGACCACTCCTGTACGCTGTATCCCTATGCCCGGGATGCGAAAGATAAAGAAAATAAAACTTTAACTTACATAGGTAGGCCTCACGCTGTTCCTTGGGACGGGAACATTGGACAGCCGTCAGCCTATCACCGGCCGCAGCGATGTCCCGCCCCAGCCAGTGATAGGTTAAACGCACTGTCATGTAAGAAGCCGGCCAGAGCTCCTTACATGACAGTGGGCTCAGCCTATCACTGGCCGGGGCGGGACATAGCTGCGGCCGGTGATAGGTTGACGGCTGTCCAATGTTCCCGTCCCCAGCGTAAGGCCGACGTAGGTAAGTTAAAGTTTATTTTCTTTATCTTTCGCAGCCCCGGCATAGGGATACGGCGTACAGCAGTGGTCTCAAACCTGCGGACCTCCGGCTGTCTGGGCATGCTGTTGAGTTGTAGTTTTGCAACAGCTGGAGGTCCGCAGGTTGGAGACCACTAGCGTACAGTATAGAGTTCCAGCGCCGGCGGCCCCCAACAAAGAGGAGGAGGGCAGTGCTTGCGGGTGACATATGTGAGTAGTACCCCGCTGGGCTGATAATTAATTGGGGGGGAGCAGAACAGCTCCAAGGGGGAGGGGCCCAACCGGTATTGCGGTATGGGGAAAAATTCATATCGCCCACCCCTACCATCTATCTATCATTCATTAAAGGGTAGCTCCCACCATCCTATTTTATTTTTTTTGCTAGCCCGTTACACCCCCCCCCCCCCCCCGCTACGGCACTGGCCCGTTCCCTCCCCCCCAAGCATACCCCGTTCCCTCATTACACTTGCAGTTACTGCAGAGTCCGGCAGCGGGCGTGCAGGGACAGCGGCGGCAACGAGGCGGCGGCGATGTGCGGGAGGAGTGTGGCCGGGGAGCCAATGCGCTCGCTCCCGCCTGTCTGATTGACAGGCAGGGAGGAGTGCAGCCTAACTGAAAAAGGACTGATTGCCACTCCAAAATCAGTCCTTTTTCAGTAGCCGTTTTTTAAATGTAAATTAAACCTTTTTAATGAAAAAAAAATTATAAAAGTATATTAGAGATATGTTGTAGTACATAAGTACTACAACATATCAAAAAATAAAGTTGGTGACAGTGCCCATTTAAATGGGCACTCTCATTAAAACTATTTATTTATTTATTTTAAACAGTCCTCAGTAAAATAAAAGATGCAATTAGATTGGTTTCTAAAGGGGAACCCCGTTTATTTTTAGCTATTAAAAAAACCTTTTGAAATATTTCTAAATTACAAATAGGTTTCTCTGTTATGATATAATGCTAAAAATTGAAGTTACATAGCAGCATAGACTTCAGTTTGCTCAGTGACAGACACCTCATCAATAGTCTGCACCTGGTCGGAGGATCCTGGCCAAGATCTGTCTACAAGTATTCTTTCTGGAACGTGAGTCTGGGCTGGTCCGCCAGTGGTGTTCACTCTACAGCCTGCAGAGGTCGGCACACTGTAAGTCTGGTGGTTACACTAATAGTAAGCTGACACTTCCTATTCTGTACAGATAATTTTTCAGCAGTGTCTTTCCTATCATCACAGTCAATACAGAAAAAGGTGACACAATTATAAAGGTAAGACAGGATCAGGCCATTTACACTAGGTCATTGTCACAGCTCCTGTCCTCCCCCTTTCTGCACAGGTCACATAAAATAACTTAAAACAATCTCAAAAAGGTCAACAGTATCAGTTCCAGTCTATTGTTTCCTATGTTAATGGGTCTGCTGTAAAGCTGCTCTCTAAATGCTGTGCAGAGAGTTCAGGCAATATGGCTGCCCCCTTAATTATTTACAAAAAAACAAGTAAAAATAATCACAATCAGAAAATAAACATATTAGAAAAAAAACATGTATGCTTATTTGGCTTTATCCAGTAAAACACAAAAAATTCTGTTAAAGTCAATTGTATTTCTTTATGTATAGGACTATTTTTATAAGAAAACTGAGGCATCAATGAGATTGGACAATGCTGGATTATCAAACATTAACAAACGGCCATTGAAAAGCAAACAAATCTTCAGGAACAATGTCCAAAATGCAATTTTTTACGCATAATATACTTATTTTTATTTCTTCTCATTAGAAGAATATTCCTATATGTTCTGCTGCTTCTGGTTTTGTGACTTCCAACATTATGTTGCCATTCAGTGTTTGATACAAATGCCGGATTATCAGACTATCTAGATATTAAAGTGTCCAATTTGAGATAGTTCACTGTATGCTTACATTACTCTTTGTCTTTGAGATTCAGATGAGATCAGATCACAAGAAGGTAAGGGGTTAAGAGCACAAGGCTAATTGAGATGGATTGCTGAATCCAGGGCAGGGGCTATCAACGAACACAGAGACCAGAGCTATGTACACTGGGCCACACCAAGCTAGCGTGCTCTACTTAATATAATAAAGGTACAAAAAATCTTCAATAAGAAAGACTAAATACGTGAGCACTCACCACTTCTTTGGGCTTCCAGTAATTCTTTTACTCCATTACAATCAGGGGGAGGCTGGTGTGTACTTGCGGGTGAGCTCTGAGCGCTCCCACTAGTCCACGCCAGCCTCCCTGCTAATGGTAATAGAGTAAAAGAATTACTGGAAGCCCAAAGAAGTGGTGAGTGCTCACGTATTTAGTCTTTCTTATTGGATTTACAGTTTATTATTTCAAATATTTTGTTTTTTATTTCATGAACATCTCTTTAACAATTTTTTTTATTAAACAAACAAGAATGTACTGAACATGGTTGTAGAATCTATTTAACAGCAATGTGGGTGGCTGACCAGGGGATAAAAGTAGTTTACAATGCCAAGATGTAGAGTGGTAAGCCACAGACCAAAGATGGAGTACAAGGTTACAAGCACTCAGAGTTTAGTCAAGGGTCAACCACCAATTTGGCAGATGACCCAGATCATAAATCTCCATAGGCCACAAAAAAAAAGGATTGTAAGTTTTAGAGCAGAAAAATGCTGCAAGGAAAAGGAGAAGATTTTTCATATCAGTAAGGGAAATCTACCCACCATGTGTTGTGCAAACCATTTAGGCAGCCACTGCAGCTGCTAAGGGGCCCCTGTAGAGATAGGACCCATTCCCGTCAGGTCCCATTCCCTTTGCTACTGGGTGTTGAGAACAAGAGATGCAACAGGAATGGAAGAGCAGGATGGATATAAATAAAAAAAACTCTTGCATAAGGAAACAGAATACTATACATTTTTTAAGAAACAATGATGCCTAGAGGTTGAAATATTAAACTAGATTTAACCTGTTTTATCAGAAGTATTTTTTTTATAGAAAGATTTTAACTACTCCGGTAAGTTTATGGTAACCTTTGTATTGTCCTGACCCACAAAGTATGCTAATGTAATGCTCAATACTCAGCTGCCCATTTGTAGGCACTCTTGGTGGTGGGCAGAGACCAGTGAGGGCAGTCTGTTGCCACATACTCCCATAGCCCCAAACAGAGATACTGTAGCTGCATTGCCCTTTATGTTCTGACACATTTCTATAATAGCCAGCATTAACTTTTCAGAAATTTATGCTAAACTCTCTCTCCTATTGGATCAAACCAGATGGACCTTCACTCCCAATGCACACCGATAATCCTTACATGCCCACGACCCTGTTCTTCGTCTACTGGCTGTCCATCCTTAGAGCACTTTTGATAGGTACTAACTATTCTATACCAGGACCTGCACAGGACCTGCCATTTTTGAGAGGCTCTGACCCCATCGTCTAGCCATCACAGTTTGCACCCCATCATAGTTGCTCAGATGCTTACGCTTACTCTTGATCCAAAAATCTTCTTCAGGAACTTACTGTTCACTTGCTGACTAATATATCACATTCCTTGACAGAGGCCATTGTGACAAGACAATCAATGTTATTCACCTTATCTGGGGTTATCGGTGTAGGCCTGTAGTGGAAATATTTTCTGGTTTGTCACATTGCCTTCATGGTGAGCGTCATATAGTGCAATATAATGTGGTTTGTTGTTATTGACTATTAGCATAGCTGGAGATGTGATGGTGGTCAGTGACATTTAAGCCTCAATGCACAGTGTAGTAGTCTGAATGACCATATTGTAACTTGTCTGTGTCCACTGTGGGAGTGACCTTAGATACAGTGGCTGTAGATTTGACATTTGATACTGTGGGACTGGCTATTGAAAACCCTTCGTTTGTTGTCTGTATAAATAAACTGGACACTGACTTCCAGCAGGTATTCTCTCTATGCTGGAGGAGAAACCGCGTTGCAGGATCACTGACTCTGTCTGTGTTTTTCCAACTATTGCGAATTCGCTATCCCGGGCAGGCACCACTGAAGCGGAATATTATTACAAGTCTGGATTCCTACAACAGGTCTCATAGGAGCCATTGGTGGGGATTCCACATACATTTTCTGCTCTGTCTGCTAACAATTTACTTTTCATTGTGTATTTCTCATTATAACCAAGTGAGGTAAAAACCATGACGTACCGTAGGTTTATAAAGCATAGATAATGGACATATTACATGGGATGATTATCAGATGAATGGGCAGATTATTACCGCCTGTAAAAGAGCCAGTGATCAGCCAACAAACGGGCCCCATAGAAAGGCTCCATATTGGTCTCCGGAGGTCTGCCCATCTAAAAAGACTCTAACACATCCCATCAATGACAATATGACCCAGTAGGGTAGCTCGGTTACATCTGTAGATGTTTTTTTTCAGGTAAGGATAAGCTAAAAGTCTAAAGAATTCACTGTCTAAGGCATTTCTGCAAAATATGTGGCTTTCCAACTCTTAGAAAGGTAAAACTTCAGGGTATTCTGAAAATCGCTATTTGCTGGACACTTCCAGGTCTGAGATCACAGAAACAAGGTCCAACTTGGCGGAGATGTCGTATGAACAGCATCTCCTAACGTCTCGTATACCTCCCAATCTGCTGACTGTACTGAATAGACATTACCCATCATAGCCTTTATTATGCCCCATAACAGTTTTTACCTTCTATTTTGCCTTGGGTAGATCAATTTCTATTGAATTAACATTTTAATGTTATTTACCACAAGGATTATGGCTTTCAGCATCATATTCTGTCTGAATTTTAAATGTTATTGTTATCTAATAAAATATGATCCATTAACCATGAACTAAAGATTGAGGAATCATATAACAAAGACTGAGCTGCACCGAAGAGACAGTAAACCTGGGCCATAACGGAAATATCTTTATATGTAATAAAAATGGCTTCATTATTTATTTCCCATAACATATATAGAGCGTCAACATATTCTGAAAAAGATTGTCACCATTCACACCAGTCCTTGTCTCAGATAAGTTATTCTCAACTGCACACTTGAGACAATTTCATAAGGAATCAATGAACCTATCAGTATGGAACCCAAAGGAAACCCCGCAAACATGGGGAAACGTACAAACTCAACGTATATGTTGGTTGGATTTGGACCCAGGACCCTGGAGCTACTTTTTACAATGCTAAGTATCTCCATATATTTGTTGAGATACATGTAGAACAGTACTCTTATTTATGACCATTGCATAGAACATACTGGTAAGGAAAGTTTCTTATATTGTAAAGATGTAGTAAAGCCAATATAATAACAAACTGTTAGAAATGGAGTTCCCTAATTTTTTGACCTATGCTCATCCTAAATTGAACAAAAATTCTGAAATGAATAGCATACAAGGGGGTGCAGAGAAAGGGTCCACGGTTATGGTTTTGCCACCCAAGAAAAGAGGACCAGGTATTTGTCCCCCTCCCCCATCTTCTTTTAATGACGTTTGAGCAAATGCCCTATCCCCTTGCCTGCTAACATTGCATAGCATCTGCATGCCTCTATGGTAATTTAGTTTGATGGTCTTTATTCATGTAGGGTACAAACTATTTCCCTTAGTCTACATTATTCCTGTGTCCAAAATTCCGCTTAGTATTAACTTCACGTCTATTGAGTGAATTCCACTGTGTGTGAGAGTGCAGTATAGTGGCAAACTACTCTGTTGGTGCACTATAGGGGCATTCTACTCTGTTGGTGCACTATAGGGGCATACTACTCTGTGTTGGTGCACTATAGGGGCATACTACTCTGTGTTGGTGCACTATAGGGGCATACTACTCTGTGTTGGTGCACTATAGGGGCATACTACTTTGTGTTGGTGCACTATAGGGGCATTCTACTCTGTTGGTGCACTATAGGGGCATACTACTTTGTGTTGGTGCACTATAGGGGCATTCTATTCTGTGTTGGTGCACTATAGAGGCATTCTACTCTGTTGGTGCACTATAGGGGCATACTACTTTGTGTTGGTGCACTATAGGGGCATTCTACTCTGTTGGTGCACTATAGGGGCATACTACTTTGTGTTGGTGCACTATAGGGGCATTCTACTCTGTTGGTGCACTATAGGGGCATTCTACTCTGTGTTGGTGCACTATAGGGGCATACTACTCTGTGTTGGTGCACTATAGGGGCATTCTACTCTGTTGGTGCAGTATAGGGGCATTCTACTCTATTGGTGCACTGTAGGGGCATTCTACTCTGTTGGTGCACTATAGAGGCATTCTACTCTGTTGGTGCACTATAGGGGCATACTACTCTGTGTTGGTGCACTATAGGGGCATTCTACTCTGTTGGTGCACTATGGGGGCATGCTACTCTGTGTTGGTGCACTATAGGGGCATTCTACTCTGTTGGTGCACTATAGGGGCATTCTACTCTATTGGTGCACTGTAGGGGCATTCTACTCTGTTGGTGCACTATAGAGGCATTCTACTCTGTTGGTGCACTATAGGGGCATTCTACTCTGTTGGTGCACTATAGAGGCATTCTACTCTGTTGGTGCACTATAGGGGCATACTACTCTCTGTTGGTGCACTATAGGGGCATTCTACTCTATTGGTGCACTGTAGGGGCATTCTACTCTGTTGGTGCACTATAGAGGCATTCTAGTGTAGGGGCATATTACTCTGTGTTTGCATTCCTTGGCCTCGCTGGACTTGTCTTGACTGAGACAGGTCGACGCTAGTGTTGCTCGCGAATATTCGCAATTCGAATATTATTCGCGAATATCGCATATTCGCGAATTCGCGAATTTCGCGAATATAGCGCTATATATTCGTAATTACGAATATTCGTTTTTTTTTTTTTTTTTTTTTTTTCACAGTACACATCACAGTGATCACCCCTCTCTGCTTCCAGCTTGTGTGGTGTAAAGAAGGCTGTAATACTACTGTGTTAGACTGGCGTGCGAAAATTCGCATATGCGAAAATTTAGTATATGCTAATTTTCGCATATGCGAATTTTCCTGTTGTTAATTTTCGCATGCGTGTATTTTCGCATACGCGAAAATAAAACGAGGATATAACGAATATGCGAATATTCGCGAATATATGACGAATATTCGTCCATATATTCGCGAATATTCGCGAATTCGAATATGGCCTATGCCGCTCAACACTAGTCGACGCTAGAGGCATTATGCAAGTGGTGTGTATTGAAAGGTGGTGATGGATCAATTTTATTAATTCCTTCTTCCGGGGGTGAAGGAAGAAGGACTTGGTTTCGAAACAGACGTAGGGGTGGAACTCTCCTGGTCGCCCTTGGACTTTATTATGTGGGTATCCTGTGTAGTGCTTCATGTTTAAATGCTATTGCACTTTATATTTTGCACATGCACTTTATTTAATTTTGCAGTACAACATCTGGGACTCCATGTATGCCTTCTTCATGTACAATACCACTGTACTCTTGGGGTTGTAATTGATATTATTCTATCATGATAAGTACAGCTTCCGATGACGTCCATTTTTGTCAGTTTTCCTCATCTCTTTCTTTCTTAGCCATGTATGTGTGTTCTTAGCCATGTATTAATAAAGGCTTTGTATGTTCATCTATCTTGCGGTCTGTTGCAGTATTGTATTTTGTAGGTTTTACTGTGTGAACATAGTGTAAGTCTGCACCACCCACTAGTTGGCATCCCCCTAAAGGAGGAAATTTATCAAAACCTGTGGAGAGGAAAAGTCCACCAATTGCCCATAGCAACCAATCACATCGCTTCTTTCATGTTTCAGAGGCCTTTACAAAAATAAAAAGCCATTAAAACAAAATGTAGGGTAAATAGCGCATGCTACTTTTTCATGAAATGTGTCACAAAATACACACAAAAAAAATTACAAAAGTCAGTGTTTTCCAACCAGGGTGCCTCCAGCTGTTGTAAAACTACAATGCCTAGAATTTCTGGACAGCAAAAAAAAGACGCCATCATTCACGAGCAGATTTTGAAACACAAATATACAATATACAATTGTATACAAATGCAATAATTTAAAGCAGAAATCATACTTCTGGCAAGAAATTAGACAAATTATATGCAATGACAATCCTATCCCCAGACGGAAACAAGAACAATAGAATCGCACACAATGAGGAGACACTTTCACACACCCACTGGAAGGGATTCAGCAGCTCAATATGTAATATTATGTCACCTCTGCAGTTATATAATATAAATGCAGACAAGCGTTACACCATTGTATTCACTGTTAAATAAACACTCCGAAAGATCAAATTTGCCTGTAAGGAAAAAGAAGAAATCTGTCTATGTCCCAAAAACACCTAAAGTTAAAGGAGTTATCCAGGAAAAAACTTTTTTTTTATGTATCAACTGGCTCCAGAAAGTTAAACAGATTTGTAAATTACTTCTATTAAAAAATCTTAATCCTTTCAGTACTTATGAGCTTCTGAAGTTAAGGTTGTTCTTTTCTGTCTAAGTGCTCTCTGATGACACCTGTCTCGGGAACCACCCAGTTTAGAAGAGGTTTGCCATGGGGATTTGCTTCTAAACTGGGCAGTTCCCAAGACACGTGTCATCAGAGAGCACTTAGACAGAAAAGAACAACCTTAACTTCGGAAGCTCATAAGTACTGAAAGGATTAAGATTTTTTAATAGAAGTAATTTACAAATCTGTTTAACTTTCTGGAGCCAGTTGACATATAAAAAAAGTTTTTTCCTAGATAACCCTTTAATTTCTCAAATAAAACCCTTCATCCATGGAGGCAAACTATTTTAAAGTGACAACTGGGCTGTCGCATCTAACATGTTGGTGTCTGTGGAAGCAATCTCCAAGTCAAGGTTTTTCAACCAGGGTGCCTCCAGCTGTGGCAAAACTACAACTCTTAGCATGTCCAGACAGCCTATGGCTGTCCGGGCCTCCTGGGAGTTGTAGTTTTACTTTAAGCAAAGAATTTGCAGAACATCTACCTGTCCCTGGCTGTTATCTGCCTCTTCTTCACCGTCATCTGCCCCTGCCTGGCTGTCATCTGCCCGTCCCTGGTTATCATCTGCCCGTCCCTGGCTGTCATCTGCCCGTCCCTGGCTGTCATCTGCCCGTCCCTGCCTGTCATCTGCCCGTCCCTGGCTGTCATCTGCCCGTCCCTGGCTGTCATCTGCCTGTCATCTGCCCGTCCCTGGCTGTCATCTGCCCGTCCCTGGCTGTCATCTGCCCGTCCCTGGCTGTCATCTGCCCGTCCCTGGCTGTCATCCTCCTCCTGTAAGACACCATTTATCATTCTAATGGCCAAAAACTACTTACGGATCTATATAATGGATAAATATGCAGATCTGAATATTCGACCTCAGGTATATAAATATGTTGCCGAGTCAATAGTTCTCAGTGCGGGGATCATTCTGACTAAGCTGTGATCCAATATTAATCCAATACCCCTGGGAAAGCAAAAGTAGCTACATTTGTGTTTGGTATTTTCTGCTTATTTTCTCCTTTTTATCTTATAACTGTATTGCATGTTTGCATGTCATTTTATTTTGTTTCTTTTATGACTTTCTTTTTGTAAGCACTGCACTTTATTATATTAAAACTTAAGGGCTTGTTCACACTGCAGACATTTAGTCAATGTTTTCAATAGGATTCTGCTGTCCATACCGCAGAATCTCTGGAGCGGAATTCCGCCAGTGGAATGGACGCCCGCCCAAAGAATGAGATGGCGCATGTCTGAACGGTCCTACCGCCGATGATTACGGCGCCGCCTGCTTTAAGTGGACATTCCGCCTGTTGAATGAACCCTAAAATTTGTTTATTAAGTTTGGTACTTGTATGCCCTAAAAGAACTACAGCCTTTGTAAGGGCCCGTTCCCACTATGGCAATTCTGCCCAGAATTAGATTTTAATGGCATTCTGCTGCACAGTTCACACTGCAGAACTTCCATGAAAATTCTGGATTGCACCAAAAGAATAAACATATTCACTGGAACTTTTTTCCAGATGCTTATGTCTGTGGTAAAATTCTGCAGGAAATAAGTTCCGATTCCAAGCAGCCCCCCATTCTGTAGTGTAAACGGGTGCGTAGACTTTGTTACTGGTGTGATTTATGCACATCTGCAATCTGTGTGCATGGTGAGAGTAAGTGTGAGTGGAGAGTAAGTGTGAGTGCACCCCACACCATGTGTTCCACGAACTACCTGCGTGACGCTGCTCAGTAATAAGCTAAAAATGTTGGAATTCTACACAAAACCTGTCTAGAAGAAAAAGTTGCTGAGTTGCCCATAGCAACCAATTAGATTGCTTCCTTTATTTCTGAAAAGCCCTCTAACAAAATGAATGAAGCAATCTCATTGGTTGCTATGGGCAATTCAGCAACTGTTACTCTGGACAGATTTTGAGAAATTTCCCCCATGGTGATTTTGTTCTGGCTTTTTTAAATTCAAAGGAAGTTTATTGAACAGACCCATGAATTACATAGACATAAAAGAGCAAGAAATATAATGACAATGTGAATTCGGGTAGAAAAACAGACATGGTGAACATCTACAATCTTGTATAATGATCTGATTGCTTCTCAGCATAATATCAAAAACTAACAGGTTGTTAGTATACATTTTTGATCAAAAAGTACAAGCCCACTCGCCACGTCAAGGCCACCTATTCAGAGTGGGTCCCTAACGTCCCTAGCATAAAATGGCGTAGCACTGGGCAGCGACCACCACCACCGCGACTCCAGTGCCCACGGGGGAGGGAGCGACCCACTGGCAGAGCGGCCCCAATGCCACTCAAACCAGTCTATGGGCCGCACCCGCCCGCAGACACAGCGCCACGGCAGCAACGGACACCGCACAGCACCACACCAGTGTGAACAAGGTGTAATGGCTCACTTACCTTGCTCTCCCAGTCAGACTGGGAGGCTGCCAGGAATGAAATGGCCCTTGTGTGGCTAATTACCACCTATATAGGGTTGGGCTAAGGGGGTGGGGAAGAGTGTTCCACCTTGTTCACACTGGTGTGGTGCTGTGCGGTGTCCGTTGCTGCCGTGGCGCGGGGTGTCTGCGGGGAGGTGCGGCCCATAGACTGGTTTGAGTTGCATTGGGGCCGCTCTGCCGGTGGGTCGTTCCCCCCTGTGGGCATTGGTGTTGCGGCAGTGGTGGTCGCCGCCCGGTGCTACGCCATTTTATGCTAGGGACGTTAGGGACCCACTCTGAATAGGTGGCATTGACGTGGTGAGTGGGCTTGTACTTTTTGATCAAAAATGTATACTAACAACCTGTTAGTTTTTGATATTATGCTGAGAAGCAATCAGATCATTATACAAGATTTTAGATGTGCACCATGTCTGTTTTTCTACCCGAATTCACAATATAATGACAATAATGGCCTTGCAAGGCCTAGATATAAAACGGGTGATATAACGTGTCAATATAATGTAGAAACAGAATATGCAATGCATTATAACCAAAGCAGACTTAATTCTCTAACCAGAGACAGAGCATGATGGATAGGCCTTAGTACTTGCCAGGTCGTAGATGTAAAGGCTACAGAGGAAAGAACTAGGGTGGGCCACACTGCAAGATAGGAGCGGGTAAAAAGTGCTGAGTCAGCTTCAGGTAAGGGACATAAAACGCATTTCCGGATATAACAAACACAAAGAGAGGGAAAAAACTAGGACAAGACAAAGAAGGACCAAGAAAAGAAAGATAAACATTACAGAAAGAGCCAAGTAAACACACCACAGCTGAGGTGGGGACCGACAGGACCCTAAACCTAAGATGACCAGGAGTGCGGGATATAGGGACCTTAGCACAGAAATCTGTATGCTGGAGAGGAGCAAAATGCTGACCACGGAAACCAGGTAACACCAAACCTTGAACTTTGTTCTGGCTTTTAGACAGAATGAAAAACTAAAAGATATGTGTTCTTGGTTGTGTTTTTTTAGTGTTATTTTGTACATGCTATTATTATGGCAATTTTCAAGTGCTATAAAGAAGTCAAAAGAAACGGCTTACCCAGTGTATGAGGCATTTTGGCACTGGCCCCAAAAACACCACAGACCAAAACTATATATATGTAGTCCATAGACTTTCTACAAATACATATCCTGCTGGCAAAGCAGTGTGGTACTGAGCACTTATGGCCAATCCTTCTACGATCAGTAAGGCTATCAGCACTCAGACCCCTACTCATCAAAAGGCTATCAGCACTCAGACCCCTACTCATCAAAACCCCGGACTTGTTGCTATGACACAGAAGTGCCAGAAGTGATAGATACCCTATAACATTCTTATGTGGCACTAATGCCATGCTCTCTCTATACATTTATTGCTCCACCACCAGTCAGATAGCAATCAATATAGACATATGGCATTATAGTCTCCATCACTGGTACTTACATTAGAGTGTCGGGGGCTTCATCTTTGGGGGTTTCATCTCCACTGACCCCAGGGTTTTCTTGCTCATGCCATGTTGTGCTTTGCTCTGAAGCCTCTTCGATTCCACTGTGATCATCTAGCCTCGATTCCTGACTTATGTCCTCTTTATCCAGGTTATTTTTAACTTGTGCTTCTTCAGGTTCCTTGCAAGGCTCTTTGACATCAGCACCCGGTTTGGAATTTCCCAGAGGCGACTTTGGCGAGAAATGAAAAAGGCTCCCTAAAAAATGAAAAAAGTTCTCCCTGGATTGTTTCTCACTGTCAAGTACTTTGGAATTATGAGTCAATTCTTCATCCTTTTCCTCCCCAGGTTCTGAAATGTTATGTAGTATAGGTACGAAATTGGGTTCCAGTGTAACCTATGGAAAAATACAGAAATAAATGTAAATTTTTTTTATATACCGTAACTGTTTATTGTTTAGACATATTACTACTATTTTCTATAAATAGAAAGAGAATAAAACTAGTGGCAAAGTATACCAATTTTTCCTGAAAACATCAATATTATACTGTGGTCCCTCAAGTTACAATATTAATTGGTTCTGGGACGACCATTGTATGTTGAAACCATTGTATGTTGAGACCATAACTCTATGGAAACCTGGTAATTGGTTCTCAAGATCCAAAATGTCATCCGAAAATAGGAAAAAGTGAGAATTAAAGAAAAATAAGCAGATAAATAATACATATAAAGCAAATCCTTACATATAAAAGTAAGAAAGATCTGCTGGGAGCTGTAAATCACTGTCTATGTCAGTGTTTCCCAAGCAGGGAGCCTCCAGCTGTAGCAAAACTACAACTCCCAGCATGCCCGGACAGCCAAAGGCTGTCCGGGCATGCTGGGAGTTGTAGTTTTGCAACAGCTGGGGGCACCCTGCTTGGAAAAGACTGGTCTATGTAGAGGACAGGAGCTTCTTCAGGGTCCTGTACGGTACATGCAATGTCCTAAAAAAGTAACATGGAGCCGCCCTTACCTGGTGTCCAAAGGAACAGCTAACCCTGATACAGGTAAGTGTACAGAACATGTAATACCTCCCTGTACTGTAGGGGGAGTCCCAGACATCAGTCAGTGCATGCGCTTCAGTAATACTGGTGTTTTACCAGTAAATTGCCCATTCTGATTGGTCAGATCTTCCGGCCATTGACAGGTATCACAGATCTGGACTGTCTGTACATTGTATGTTGAGTCTGGTTTCAACTTACAATGGTCTTTTCTGGACCATTGTATGTTGAAACTATTGTATGTTGAGGCCATTGTAAGTTGAGGGATCACTGCATATTTTTTCAAATACCAAATATTTAATTCATTTGTTTTGTGGTTTTATTTTTGCCATAAGAATGAATCTATGCCAGGCTTTAGGTATATCTGGCTTGTTGGTGTGGATTGTGCCTCCCCAAGGTTATTTCAAGAACCAATTCCCTCTTTGCTGGTGATATTGATTTTACCAGTGTATCTGTGCTGTCCAGTTTGGGGTGTATAGCCAGCACCTAGTTTGTTACTCTTTGTTTGCCGCTAGCTTGCTCTTCTGTCTGTCTTTTCTGTCTGAATGTGTCTGTACAATTGTATTGGCCAGCATATGTGGTTTTGTTTGTTAGCAATATGAGCATGCATCTGCACTACTACTACTCCTAACATTTGCAATGAGCCTAAGTGAGTAGTTACTGCACTATCATTAAGACTTGAAGGCATCTGAGTAAGTGAAGCCATAAGTATGACCCTCGGGAAGGCAGTTGCTATAGGTGACATTGCCATAACTATACTAGGAACATGATCAATAGAAGACCCACATATAATGTCATTTATGGCATATTCACACACACAGCAAATTGATGGAAGCCAATACACCTAAACGTATTTGGAGCATAGGAAGAAACAGGAAAGAGAGAAAGTAGAATCATTCAAAATATGCTATGATATTTACATTTTAAATAGGAAATATTTTGGGAAAATGACATGACATTCTCTCAGGGAGTTGTTTAATAGTTTGTTCTGCAATAATTAGCATAAATACATTTTCCTTCTTCCTGTTATTTAAACCAGTATGTTTGCTATTGCTGTTTGGATTCTTTCCTATAAATTCCTTGTATAGTGAAATATATATATTTGTCACCTTGGATAGGGATCAGTTCAGATATAAGCTCACCCTAAACTGGACTACTTGAATGGGGCATCAAGGGAAGGTTAGCAACATACTGGCAGAAAGGTACCAAATCAGCAGACAAGGAGTTACACAGGGACAAGTTAGAGATTCAAAAACCAAGAGGGCAGCAGGGTACAAAACAAAATCAGAACAAGCAATGGTCAGAGAAAATAATGGTCAAACCAGGAGGGCAGAGAAGTACAAAATCAGAAGGCAATATAATGGTCAGGAAACAGGCAAAAGGTGAGGTACAAACACTAAAGAAGAAAGGAATGTGAGTGACAGAAGAAAACTATGATCACAGCCAACTCAGCAAGTGAGCTGCCTATTTAGATCTCCCACTGCTGGCAGGTGTGAGCGCTGGTGCTGCAACTCATTGGTCCAGCGCACCCACCTCCTAATAGGATGGGCTGGCTTTGTCATACAGTGTTGACAAACCCTGCGACATGCTCTCAGGATGACAAGCAACACTAGTGGACACACAGAGAGAGGACCGGAGGCAGCGCAGGAGCCTAGCCTTATAGGTGACAATATATTTATTATAGAAAAAAAAAAAGGATTGAACTCCTGAGCTGGGCAGATCTCTATAGTATCTAATACATGCGCATGAGTAAGGGGGCGTTCCCCCGAAACGTCACATCAGACCCTGATGGCTCCCAACTAGTGTGAATAACACCTCTACCAGTATGGATGTAAGCCTATTACTATCTTACAAGCTTTGAATTTTACAGAACAGACGAAATAAAAGAAAACAAGAATGAATCATCTAACAGTGAGTGTCTGAATATTTGTTCAAAAGATGAAATCCAATATAGCTCTTGTTTTTTCGTATTAGATGTCTATATTGGAGTTGGTGGATATCCACACCGGAGCATTGTTAAGGGTCTACACAGCAACTTGTCTATCTGAAGATCTCTATAATAGACCATAAGACAACTGTCTACATGTGGCCATTTTAGGTTCTCAAAAGGAATTATGGCTTTCTTGAAGAGTTCTGTATAGCTATGTATTATACTTAAATGGGTTTTCCCAAGATGCAAAGTTATTCCCTATCTACAGGCAGGGCCACCATTACTTATATAGAGACAAAGTGAGGGGGCATTACTTATATGGGGGCAAAGTGACGGAGGCATTACTCATAAGTAATGCCCCCCTCACACGGCCCCCATATAAGTAATGCCCCCTCACATGGCCCCATATAAGTAATGCCCCCTCACATGTCCCCCATACATAATAATGCCCCCTCACATGTCCCACATATATAGTAATGCCCCCATATAAGTAATGCCCCCCTCACATTGCCCCCATATATGTGGGCATTGTGAGGGGGCATTACTATATATGGGGGCCACGTAACGGGGCATTATTATGTATGGGGGAATTATTATGTATGGGGGCCATGTGAGGGGGCATTATTATGTATGGGGGCCACGTGAGGGGGCATTATTTTGTATGGGGGCCATGTGAGGGGGCATTATTATGTATGGGGGCCATGTGAGGGGGCATTATTTTGTATGGGGGCCATGTGAGGGGGCATTACTATATATGGGAGTCATATGAGGGGGCATTATTATATTAGGGGGTCATGTGAGGGGGCATTACATTATATGGGGGCAATGTGAGGGGGCATTACTTATATGGGGGCAATGTGAGAGGGCATGATTATATATGGGGGGCATTATTATGTGTAGGGTTAATGTGTGGGGGCATTATTATGTATGGGGGATGTGTACGGAGACATTATTATATATGGGGGCAATGTGAAGGGTCATTACTATATATGAGGACAATGTACGCGGGCATTATATTATATGGGGGCAATGTGAGGGGGCATTATAATGTATCAGAGCAATGTATGGGGGCATTAAAATGTACAGGGGCATTATAATGTATGAGGACAATGTTGGGGCCTAATATTAGATAGGAGCACAGAAGAGGCTACTATATGAGGCAGTGTAATACATATAGGGGGTTTGTATAGAGTTGAGCACTTTGCTGTGGCAAGAATCCTACAATGTTTGTCTGGCAGATTCGTTGAAGACGAGTTGTGATCGGGAGATATCTTCATGATGACCCAGGACAGATGGAGAAGAAAGAGAAAAATGAAGGACTGCGATCATGAGAAGACGCCCCTGTGATTATGTAACTACAATGACTTATTTGGTCTGCAGCCCCTGTGTACAGCTCAGATCTACTCTTATATAGGGGTTTTTGACCTTTTGTATAGTGGTTTTTATTCAATAACAATATAGCAGTGTTAGTCAGGGGTAATGGCAGTGGTCTTGGTGTGGCAGAATTACTGTATATGTCCCTTGTATTGTGGTGTTGTTAGTGATACTGGCCTGTGTATAGTGGCTTTTATTTCCTTACAGTATGGTGGTATTATTTAGTCACTGCAGACTACAAGCTGTGTAAGGGACCCCAAAGTTTCTGATGGCAGCCCTGTCTACAGGATTTGGAACAACTAGCTGAAGATAACTGTCATCTGAATTAACAAAGTGGCAGCGCCCATGTGTGGCCAACACACCATTTATTCTCTATGGGCATTCCAAACATTGCTGAGCTAAGGATTATAACAAGGCTAGTGTCCTGAAGGAAACAGGTTAACTAGGCAACTGTCTGGAGCTCCAAGTCTTAGGAGGACCAAATAGTTTCTAAACATAGATTTCTTGGCAATACAAACTGTTGTTTTATAGAGGATGATTTCGTTTTGGCTGCCCAGCAATATCCGGGCTCCAGAGACTGCATGCAGCATACTGAAATAAGGGCAGCCATTGGGATCATTGATCGATGCCAGCACACAGTAATGTGTTAAGGAGTGGAACTGCACCGGCATTGGGATCAATGGCTGTATAGGGACCCTGATGTGCTGAAAGCACTGAAAGCGTACCCTGTTTAATATGCATATAAACCATGTATTTTTTAATAAGTTGTCTTTATAATCCTTGCACTATATA
The DNA here is from genome assembly GCF_029499605.1 of Hyla sarda. Classification (NCBI taxonomy): domain Eukaryota; kingdom Metazoa; phylum Chordata; class Amphibia; order Anura; family Hylidae; genus Hyla; species Hyla sarda. The sequence continues at coordinate 444,573,519 of NC_079190.1, forward strand.
TTTACCCAACAGAATGAGATTTTCTATAATATGAATCTCAAGGTTTGTTCTTTGTTTTTTTCTTTCTGTACAAACAGATAAACCAATAAAAATCCAGAGCTCTTCCAAATGTAGCATTTTCTAATAAAGATGATTTCTTGGAATAATCTTACCAGTGCCGTGTACATTGTGTTCAGGGGAATCTATCAAGAAAATGATGTTACTGTGTCATCTAGTCCAGTCTTACAGCCAATAAAAATGCCAGGTATGTCCGTTTTAAAAGTTTTATTGATCTATAACCCATGCTTGTAGGGACCAGTTTTATGTGTTCTCCAGAACTTGTTTCTGCATTTCACTGATGAAAGAACCATGAATGTGATGACTGATAGGTTCATATATACGGTTTTTTCTTTTATAGATTTAACCTTTCGTGTTTTTTTTTTTTTTTTTTTTTTGCTTTGGGTTGGGTTACTCCTTGTACTCTGACAACATAACCTTATATACCTTTCTCAAGATATATAAGCTTTCCCAAATTAACCTTTGAACTTTATGCCACTAAAATTGAAAATGTTACTTTTATGCCAAATTAACATTTAATAATTCCAACTTTAAATGTAATGTTTTAATAGAAAATTTTAATTAGTTTTGTTAAAAAAAGTTTTTCTTATTTCTGTTTAAGTTATTATCCTTATAACATTCCAGTTTTTATACTGTCAACTTTATGAAACAGTATAAGTGTAGCTCACTTGTAGTAGCTGTGTAGACTTTGACAGAATAAGCAGAGTTATCATTATTAAACGACAGAAGAATTAATGACAACTAGAACTCTACTGTACTGCTTGGGGCCCAATAAACAGGCTAGGAATACTATACACACTGATCAAGCCCTGTGTGCAACTCCCTGGCCACTCCTGATCTTTGTGGGAAATGTAATATGCAAACACTTCCTAAAGACTATAAGGATTAAAGGTTTAAAGAGGTACTCCAGTGGAAACCATTTTTTTTAAATCATCTGGTGCCAGAAAGTTACATAGATTTGTAAATTACTTCAATTTAAAAATCTTAATCCTTCCAGTACTTATCAGCTGCTGTATGCTCCAGAGGAAGTTCTTTTTTCTTAGAATTTCTTTTCTGTCAGACCACAGTGCTCTCTGCTGACACCTCTGTCCATGTAAGGAACTGTCCAGAGCAGGAGAGATGTGCTAAGGAATTGGCCCCTGCTCTGGACAGCTCCTGACATGGACAGAGGTGTCAACAGAGAGCACTGTGGTCAGACAGAAAGGAAATTCAAAAAGAAAAGAACTTCCTCTGGAGCATACAATAGCTGATAAGTACTGGAAGGATTAAGATTTTTAAATAGAAGTAATTTACAAATTTGTTTAACTTTCTGCCACCAGTTGATAAAAAAAAAATTCCACCGGAGTACCCCTCAAAGTTGATTGCGGCACCAAAAACTAAACTAAAATGATCCTGGCAGCTCAGCGGAGCTGATCGGGACCATCGCAGTAAAACAGCCATGTCCCGATCAGCTGAGAGGATGGCGGGAGGGTGCTTACGTGCCTCCTCGCCATCCGATCTGTGGCTCAATGCTCCCAGCCATGCAGGCTGGAGCAATTGAGCACAGATAACACTGATTAATGCCATATTATGGCATAGCATTGATCAGTGTATGCAATCCAAGGATTGCGTGTTATAGTCCCCTATGGGGACTAAAATAGTGTCAATTAACTCCTTCCTTAATAAAAGTTTAAATCACCCACCTTTTCCCATTGAAAAAAAAATCTATGTAAACAAAAATAAACATAAACATTTGTGGTATCGCCGCATACGTAAATGTCCGAACTATAAAAACATAATGCTAATTAAACCGCAGTGTCAATGGCTTACACGTAAAAAAAAATTCCAAAGTCCAAAATTGCATATTTTTGGTCACTTTGCATACCCTAACATTTTTTTATAAAAAGTGCCATAAAAAAAAAAAAAAAAAAAATGGTACCAATAAAAACATCAGACCACGGCACCAAAAATTATCCCTCATATAGCCCCAAAATGTAAAAGTTATAGGGGTCAGGAGAGGACAATTTTAAACATTTTAATTTTCGTACAAAAAGTTATAATTTTTTAAAACAAGTAAAACAAAATAAAACCTATATAAGTTGGGTATCACATCTAAGGTGTCAGTTTTACAAATAGTGTCTGTAGGTGGAAAATTGAAAAAGTTATGATTTTTAGAAGGAGAGAAGGAAAAAACTAAAGTGCAAAAATGAAAAATGGCTCTGTCCTCAAGGGGTTAAAGGGGTTAACTAGGAATAGAAACACAGAGCTAATTTGTTTTAAAAAAACAGCGCCACACCTGTCCTCAGGTTGTGTGTGGTATTACAACTTGTGGTATTACAATACTTCAATGAAACTGAGCTTCGATACCACACACAATCTGAGGACAGGTGTGGTGCTGTTTTCCGCTCCGTTTTTCTATACCTGAATGACCCCTTTACCTAAAAGTCAAATAGCTGCAATGTTTAGAAAACAATAAACATTTTCATTGTTTATTCTCAGCTCTCATATTCTGCATTTCTATCCTCACTGGCACAGCAGGGGTTAGTGCCCCTTCATATAAAAAAAAAAACAACAACACTGTTTTAAGCGTACCTCCAATATTGTGGCAGCAGTTCACACAGTCATTTTTATAAAATTACAGTGATCCCTCAACTTACAATTACCTCAACATACAATAGTTTCAACATACAATGGTCTTTTCTGGACCATTGTAAGTTGAAACCAGACTCAACATACAATGTACAGACATTCCAGATCTGTGAAACATGTCATGGCTGGAAGAACCGACCAATCAGAATGGGCATTTCACTAGTAAAACCCCTGTATTACTGAAGTGCATGCACTGACTGGTGTCTGATAGCGCCCCCTACAGTACAGGGAGGTATTGTACTGTACTCTTTACCTGTGCCAGGGTTAGCTGCTCCTTTGGACACCAGGTGACACCATTTTTTAAGGACATTGCGTGTACTGTACAGGACCCTGAAGAAGCTCCTGTCCTCTACATAGACTAGTGTTTCCCAAGCAGGGTGCCCCCAGCTGTTGCAAAACTACAACTCCCAGATTGCCCGGACAGCCAAGGCACCCTGCTTGGGAAACACTGACATAGACAGTGATTTACAGCTCCCAGCAGATGTTTCTTACTTTTATATGTAAGGATTTTCTTTATCTGTATTAGTTATCTACTTATTTTTCTTTAATTCTCACTTTTTCCAATTTTTGATGACATTTTGGTGCCTTTAGAACCAATTACCGTATTTATCGGGGTATACCACACACCGGCCTATAACACGCACCCTCATTTTACCAAGGATATTTGGGTAAAAAAAGTTTTTTTCCCAAATATCCATGGTAAAATGAGGGTGCGTGTGTGCGCGTGTATACCCCGAAACACCCCCAGGAAAGGCAGGGGAAGAGAGGTCGCCGCTTCTCTCCCCCTGCCTTTCCTGGGGTCTAGAGCCCTGCTGCCGGTCCTTCTCTCCCCCTGGCTATCGGCGCCGCTGCCCGTTCTCTCCCCCTGACTATCGGTGCCGGCTCCCCATTGCCGGTGCCGATAGCCAGGGGGAGAGAAGCGGCGCCGGCAATGGGGCAGCGGCGCCGACAGCCAGGGGGAGAGAAGGGGCAGCGGCACCCATTGCCGGCGCCGCTGCCCCGTTGCCTCCCCCCATCCCCGGTTGCACAATTACCTGTTGCTGGGGTCGGGTCCGCGCTGCTTCAGGCCTCCGGTGTGCGTCCCCTGCGTCGTTGCTATGCACTGCACGGCGCGGCGCACTGACGTCATATGCCGCGCCGTGCAGCGCATAGCAACGACGCAGGGGACGCACGCCGGAGGCCTGAAGCAGCGCGGACCCCGGCAACAGGTAATTATGCCACCGGGGATGGGGGGAGGCAACGGGGCAGCGGCGCCGGCAATGGGTGCCGCTGCCCCTTCTCTCCCCCTGGCTGTTGGCGCCGCTTCTCTCCCCCTGGCTATCGGCGCCGGCAATGGGGCGCCGGCACCGATACTCAGGGGGACAGAACGTGCAGCGGCGCCGATAGCCAGGGGGAGAGAAGGGCCAGCAGCATGGCTCTAGACCCCAGGAAAGGCAGGGGGAGAGAAGCGGGCAGCGACGGCCTCTCTCCCCCTGCCTTTCCTGGGGGTGTATCGGCGTATAACACGCACATAGATTTTAGGCTAAAAATTTTTGCCTAAAAAGTGCGTGTTATACGCCGATAAATACGGTACCAGGTTTCCATAGAGTTATGGTCTCAACATACAATGGTCGTCCTGGAACCAATTAATATTGTAACTTGAGGGACCACTGTACTCCCTGTAAGTAATTAGGTCTGTCTTACATTAGGACTCAGGAGAAGCACAGGTTTCGTAAGGTGTTTCAGAATACCATCAGGGACCATATTCTGGAACTGTTTTTGTGTTTTCCACATGTCATTTTAAGTACATTTGCAAATGTTCAGATTTTATGTAGAGCACTTACAAGAGGCAGAAGTAATAAAGTGATTTAACAAAGTGATTGAATGTAATTAGATTATTCCGCAATCACAAATCGCCGTTGTTAATGATGCCTGAACCATTTCTGCAGATTCTTAATTAATGGTAATTGCGATCCAAGGAGCTGGTTAAGTAAACAGTAAAAACTTGAAAATCAAAGTGTGGGCATCAAAAGTAGAATTTACTGGGGAAGTCAAGGAAAAACACCAATCAAGTCGTAAGAGTCATGTGATGCAGAAAGAGGTGTCTGCTGTATGTTAAATGGGAGTAATAAATGTTCGGGTGCATCTCTATAAATCTTAGAGTAGAGTTTCTCTGGAGTACTTGGAATTGGAAATGCCCAGGGAAAAGGAATACTCACTAACAACTTACAATAACCGCTGATCACAAGGGTTTAGAGTACAGCAATAGAAGTTTGAAAAAAAATCATATTATTGGGGACATAGGTAGTTTCCAAATTAGCCTAATCCTTAAAGGGGTACTCCGGTGGAAAACAATTTTTCTTTTAAATCAACTGGCACCAGATTTGTAAATTACTTCTATTTAAAAATCTTAATCCTTCCAGTTCTTATCAGCTGCTCTATGCTCTAGAGGAAGTTCTTTTATTTTTGAATTTATTTTCAGTCTGACCACAGTGCTCTCTGCTGACACCTCTGTCTGTGTTAGGAACTGTCCAGAGCAGGAGCAAATCTCCATAGCAAACTTCCCCTACTCTTGACAGTTCCTGATATGGACTGTGGTGATAGAGAGCACTGTGGTCAGACTGAAAAGAAATTCAAAAAGAAAAGAACTTCCTTTGGAGCATACAGTAGCTGATAAGTACTGGAAGGATTAAAATAGTATTTTAAATAGAAGTAATTGACAAATCTGTTTAACTTTCTGGCACCAGTTAAAAAAAAAAAAACAGTTTTCCACCAGAGTACCACTTTAAGTGTATAGGGGCTACCCAAAAATGAAAAGTTATCACTTATACACAGAATAACTGGCTAATTGGTGGGGGTCTGACTAATGGGGACCCCTCCTGATTTCAGGAATGAAGGTCCGATGTCCCCAGAGTAAATGGAGTGGCCGCACACATGCTTGGCCGCTGCTCCATGCAGTCATTATAGGATTTCCAAACATCATCAAGCACTGTGCTTGGAAGTCCCAAAGACAGTGAAGTGTGCAATGGTTGAGCATACACACTTCAGCTCTCATTCCCTCAGGGTACTGGGGACCTCCATTCCTATGATCAAAGTGTCCCAGAGGTTGGACCCCCATTGATCAACTAGTTATCACCTATCTTGTGGCTAAGTTTTCCTTCTCTAGGAGCAATGTTAATGGAGGCTCTATCAATTACAGTAATACTGTAGTGTAAGCCATCTTAAGCAGTCACTGGCTCGGGGAAATCCAACAAGTGAAGCTTTACTAGAACTGCATGTTCCCTTGTTAACTTGTGTTGATTACTTTGCCAAGCACCTTTAAAATAAGTTTGCCATTTTAAACCCATGAAAGCCACAATGTCCACTCCTCTGTCACCTAGGACCCTATGACATGAGACCTAGGAGCTTTATCAATTGTACAATACACTGCTCTCGCAGTAGGACACCAGCAGATTAATGATGTTGACTTAATAAGTGGTAAGAGAAGAAAATATTATGAACATTAATGGTCTTTCCACATGATTGACCATTAACATCTGATTGGTAGGATGCTGACACTTGGCACTCCTGCCGAACAGCTGTTCTGTACAACCATGGTGCCACCACTATACAATGCAATCCTGTAGACCTTGACACTCTGCTGATCAGCTATTGATTATCTGTTCTTTTTTTTTAACATGGAAAACCCCTTGGAAATCATGGAGTTCTATGGTAATCTTAATTCAGTTCATCGAAAGCACATGGGTTACAGGAATAGAAACTGGAGGACATCTGGCATAAATCGATGGATGGTCAACTCCACAGTTCAAGACACCTTTTTATGAAACACCATTACAAATGTATCAATCTTCTGACACTGAGACTAAAAGGGGCAATTACACATACTACGCCTACATAATACCAGCCTTACAGAGATGTGATCTCCTTGTTTACCAGGGAGGGGCTGAGGTATTTTACAAGAATCAGTCAATATCCCCTATGTACCCATGACTCACATGCTCCACCAGTGACCTTGCCAGACTTGAAACTGAGACGTTATGATGCATTGCGGCACGCGTGCCAATGTTGTCCGCAAATGGAAAACTGGCTCATTAATTCCCAGTAATGCTTTGGTGTGGGATACATCCGTTTAATCACATCACATAGGGAAACAATAACTCTGACCTGAGTTAACACCGATTTGGAGCAACTCCAAGGCAAGGATGCACTTGACCCTGAGAAAATGAGATCTACTTAAATGCTACTCGGCCCGCACAGTATTGGGTCATGACCAGACCGAGTTCTAAATCCTCACTTTCTTCAAAGAATCTAAAAAAGACCTTGAAATCCATGTACAAGATAAGACATCTAAACATCTCAGCACATAAGCCAATAAGACTATCAGTAGAAAAGCTTCATGTTTCATTGCTACAGTTGTACCATGTCTACTAAATCCTTTACCAAACTACAGGAAAGTGCTGCAGATGGGATACATAAGGATCATCTTGTCGGTTATTAAAAATGATGAAATATTCATGACTCATCCAAAATACAAGAGAAATAAGTAGTACATGTAATCCCGAGGTTTATGAGTGGGAGCAATCTGATAACAGGGAAGGGACAGGAGAATAGGAATCATATGGCTTTCTGGGAGCCACTTGTCTGTGCTACTCCTTCAGGAAACAGTGCCCCTCTCTTCCATTGGTTTAGTCTGGTATTACTGCTCAGTCTTATTTAAGTAAAAGGAGTTAAGCTCATTGACAAAGGTAACAGAGAAAATATACTTGTTTACTCCACTGTATATATGCACACATACAGGCTTCAGAAGAGAAACTGAGCAAAACCTTTTAATTTAATCATAGTGGATTTTTTGTTTTGTTTTCTTCAACACCATAAAATGCCCAATGCAATAATAATAAAAATGTATAGCCTTTAAAGATCAATGGTCTATCTTAAGGGCCAGTACTGATTAGATGTTGTGCCTTGTACTGCCGATCTGTCCCATTTACGTGAGAAGAATATGCACATGCAGTGGGGGGGAACATTTATAGGCGATATCTAAGTGCCGTTACCAGAGTAACATTTTAAAAGGGGTATTCCGGCTTTATACATCATATAAGATGTATGATCACAGGGGTCCTGCCGCTGGGGACCCCCCGCGATCTCGGTGCAGCCCCTGGAATTCTGTGCTGAGTTCTGCCTCCAAGACGGAGATGTGACATCACAGCCACGCCCTCTAGTGACATCACACCACGCCCATCCATTCATGTCTATAGATGAATGGAGTGGCGTGGTGCGGAGGCAGCACCCAGACCAGAATGCCGGGGGCTGCACTGAGTTCGCAGGGGTCCCCTGCAATCATACATCTTAGGAGATAAGATGTATAAAGCTGGAATACCCCTTTAAATCAGGTGTAAGAAAGGTGAGAGTTGTCGATATCCACTCACCTATTTGTGTTGAACAGCAGGCACAACACTGTATTGCATGTGTAGGAGCAATGAAAAGGCTTCAAAAAGTTCCCATTGCTGCCCAACTGTAAAATTTGTAATCTAAGATGGCGGTAGTAGTAATGGAGGCATCTGGTGGGGGAACCCTGAAGCGCTTATCCCCAAACAAAAGTACTGCTGACATGGTGTCTTGGGATGGGTTCTTCGCCTCCCGTCGATGGGATAAAACCATGTTCCCATCGACGAGGGTAGAAGAAACCATCCCGAGGCGCCATGTCAGCAGTATTTTTGTTTGGGGATAAGCGCTTCAGGGCTCATCCATCAGATGCCTCCATTTAGGTGAGCAGGACTAAGCAACAATAAAAAGTACAGCCACACATATAGTCAAGCCAATAAACCTCCATAAACCATGTGTAGAAAAGAGGTTACCCATTTATTTTAATCACAGGGGTCGTGGGGTGTGTACCCCGGCTGATCATACACTTCCCGAAGATGGTCCATCAATATTTAATTCTTGGAGAAACTCAGCTTTGGTTTAAAGCTATTGTACTGACTTATAGGGAACTGCAGAATAAGCCATTTCCTAATATATTGTGAATATTGAAATAGCAATTTAATAATAAAGAGTTCCCTTTAAGAACTCTCACAATCCTGGGGGTTATTACGGGAACACTTCCACTATGAAGAGTACAAGTCTGATGAGAACATTACAATGGGCAGTAATGTTATATAATCAATAAAAGGGTCTGCAGAGTTAGAGCGACATTTTCAGCAATAGATTAGATTCATGTCACCATTATATACCCACAAATATGTGGAAACGTGGAACACATTCCCTCTGTCCAAGCATCTGCCAACATGTCCTGCACCCTTGGGGATATGAGAATAGATTTCCAGGAACTGTACGCGAGCGAGGAACAAGAGATGACTGCAGCTCATTTGTGTATGGATCACCAACAAGACAGTTCTGTAATGCACTTAGTGATTCCCCACGTAATAAGACCCATCATTTGCTACTGTATATAGTATTACTGGGGTGATACAAGTACACAGATAATGTGCCAGACACAAGCAGCTATCTCTGGAGGTAATGGAACATATTAACCAGTGGAAATCTTGGGCTGAAGCCTGCATGTTTTCCGACAAAACAAGCCCTCCAGATGATGTGGAAATATGCAGGAAAAAAAACTCAAGAATTCATTTTCTTAGAAAACAAGTTAAGAACTGACAGTTCTGGAAGGAAAGATTAGAAAAACAGAAGTGGTGCAACAATAATAGGGTAAGATACATATAGGACCTTGATCGACCAAACTGTGGCCAATTTGTTCTGCAGGAGGCAGCCAACAGCTGATGTGTATAGGCAGTGCCAGCATCACTGCGGCAGCTCTCGCGATGGAAGAAGACACATGTCCGATACCAGTCAAAAGCCTAGCCAGGCAGCCATTAAAGACAATACAGTCTTGCCTGAGACATACCAAAATGGGCACAGGGGTCTTGGGCAGCATTAATAAAAGCCCCAGATAGCAAGTACCTACGGGAAACTGCACAATTTAACACTTTATTTAGGAGCTTTTACTCCTCCTCCAATATGGTGTTTGCCTTCAGCAGCCAAATGGAAGCGTTGACCTCTAACAGTCACCTTGAGGCATTAGTCTCTATTCCTGAGAGGTTATTATCACCAATTCCTTTTGGATTTATTTCTGAGGTACATTCTGAGGTAGACTGGGACAATGATAGGGTTACTCGCTCCACATCCAGAGGTCACAGAATTCGCTCAGCTAGGCTTCAGGTCCTTTAGATCCCAGACATGCAATCGACCCTGCACTCCTCTATGTTACCCTTAAGAATATAATTTCAGATCGCGGATGTCGTCAGCCCCCTACTACTTATGCTTACCAAACTGGAACAGGAGCGAGCGTTGCCCCCCCCCCCCAGCACCCAAAAGCCATATTAGCCTCCAAGTTAACCCTACTCAATGCATCTAGCAGAAAATGTCTTTCATGAAGGTCTTATGTTATTTAGTTTGAATATAATGTAATAAACAGATTATTTAGCATTATGAAAGAACATATTCATTACTTCCTTTTTGTTAAATTTTTCTGGATAAACACAAAAAAACTGAAAAGTTTCTTTTTTCCCATGGTTTTCTTTTTCCCCAGGTCTTCCCATTTCTACTCCTATCCCTAGCTATGGCAGAGAGGACTGCTGAGCTCACGGGCTTTCATTTATGACCCTTGGCTGGTTACAATGCCCCAAGGTTCCCACTAGAGATGAGTGAACTTACAGTAAATCCGATTCGTCACGAACTTCTCGGCTCGGCAGTTGATGTCTTATCCTGCGTAAATTAGTTCAGCCTTCAGGTGCTCCAGTGGGCTGGAAAAGGTGGATACAGTCCTAGGAAAGAGTCTCCTAGGACTGTAGCCACCTTTTCCAGCCCACAGGAGCACCTGAAAGCTGAACTCATTTATGCAGGAAAAGCCATCAACTGCCGAGCCGAGAAGTTCGTGACGAATCGAATTTACTGTAAGTTCGCTCATCTCTAGTTCCCACCTGACCCTGAAGGCCAGAACTCAACAGCTTGCTTTGAATAGGCTCCCATGGAACTGGAAATTATTAGATATTTATATGGTATTTGTTAGGATGATCCCGTACAGTCCCTTTTGAATCTACCAGCCCCTGACACAGGGAAGATCACGTGTCTCTTTATTAACTCTAGAACTCCCTCTCACAAAGCCTCAGTTAACCCCATAAGAGAGTGGATTCTAGGTACTATGAGGGAAGCTGGTATTGATACCAATATTTTTCAACCTCATTCTCAGACAGGTGCAGCTTAAAGGGGTACTCCGGTGGAAAACTTTTTTTTTCTTTTCTTTAAATCAACTGGTGTCAGAAAGTTGAACAGATTTGTAAATTACTTTTAATAAAAAAAAATCTTAATCCTTCCAGTACTTATTAGCTGCTGAATACTGCAGAGGAAATTATTTTCTTTTTGGAACACAGTGCTCTCTGCTGACATCACGAGCACAGTGCTCTCTGCTGACATCTCTGTCCATTTTAGGAACTGTCCAGAGCAGCATATGTTTGCTATGGGGATTTTCTCCTACTCTGGACAGTTCTCAAAATGGACAGAGGTGTCACCAGAGAGCACTGTGCTCATGATTCAGCAGAGAGCTCTGTGTCCCAAAAAGAAAATAATTTCCTCTGTAGTATTCAGCAGCTAATAACTACTGGAAGGATTGAGATTTTTTAATAGAAGTCATTCACAAATCTGTTTAACTCTCTGGCACCAGTTGATTATAAAAAGAAAAATAAGTTTTATACCGGAGTACCCCTTTAATTCAAAGCCGCTTCGCCTTCTCACCAAATTAACTAGATGAGTGCTTCCAAGCTAGGGCGCCTCCAGCTGTTGCAAAACTACAACTCCCAGCATGCCTGGACAGCCTTCGGCTGTCCAGGCATGCTGTGAGTTGTAGTTTTGCAACAGCTGGAGGCGCCCTGGTTGGGAAACACTGCACTAGATGGTCAACTGAAAATTTATAAAAGACACTACTGGCACCTTTCCAAAACTGAACTACTTGAGATCATGAGCGCTACCATCAGGTGTGTGCTACGCTACCCATCAGCTGTTGATAGCGCCCACCCCATCAACCCTCCATATATTGTTCTATTGGTAGTCGTATGAACTATATCTTGTTTTTCTTTGTTCTAGGACAATCAAAGAACACTAAACAAGGACAGCCTACAATTACAAGAAGTAGAGGCCATTGCTGGATGATACCGTATACACTAAGTTGACTAAACCTTTAATCACTGCTGGATCTTTACATAAAGTGCTTCTACTTTTTGCCTCCGTCGCAACCATTTTTGTTTCATACTTCTCAGAGTTCATGATACTGTTTCCAACCTGTTCCTTACTTACAATGTTATGCACCAACTCAACAGCTCCCTATTGCCGAAGAGCACGGAGTGGCGTGAGCAAGGCCTCCTGCGTGAGGTCGAAACGCGCCACTTTGTGATGACCTGCTATCCTGCACCGGTTTTTATTCTATAAAGCATCCACTTTCTATATGGGCTTTGTGCCGGACAATCTTCTTCTGCCTCTTACTTACAATGTTGTGTTAGGAGTTGTGCACAACAATTTTTTCTTTGTAGGACTAAAAGCATTGACCACGCCTTTAAGTCCCACAAAATCAAAAATAAACTATTTTTATGTTCATAATGTGCTGAACATTCTAACTTTCAGACTATGCTCTGCATATTGAAATACAGTGGGGATCAAAAGTTTCGGCACCCCAGGTAAAAATTTGTATTAATGTGCATAAAGAAGCCAAGGAAAGATGGAAAAATCTCCAAAAGGCATCAAATTACAGATAAGACATTCTTATAATATGTCAACAAAAGTTAGATTTTATTTCCATCATTTACACTTTCAAAATAACAGAAAACAAAAAAATGACGTCTGCAAAAGTTTGGGCACCCTGCAGAGTTAATATCTTGTACTGCCCCCTTTGGCAAGTATTACAGCTTGTGAACGCTTTTTGTAGCCAGCCAAAAGTCTTTCAATTCTTGTTTGAGGTATATTTGCCCATTCTTCCTTACAAAAGTCTTCCAGTTCTTTGAGATTTCTGGGCTGTCTGTCATGCACTGCTCTTTTAAGGTCTATCCATAGATTTTCAATTATGTTGAGGTCAGGAGATTGTGAAGGCCATGGCAAAACCTTCAGTTTTCACCTCTTGATGTAATCCCCTGTGGATTTCAAGGTGTGTTTAGGATCATTATCCATTTGTAGAAGCCATCCTCTCTTTAACTTTAACTGAAATTGACACCTGAAAATGTTTTGCTATCTTCTTATAGCCTTCTCCAGCTTTGTGAGCGTCAACTATTTTCACTTTCAGATTTCTAGACAACTGCTTAGAAGAACCCATGGTGCTGATTGTTGGGGCAAGGTCAGATGAGTCTGGGCATTTAAAACCTTTGAGATTGACATCACCTGGTCTTCCCAGATGATGATTGAGAACAATCCATGACACTAGCAGGTCTCAGCTTTGCAAATTCTGCTATGCTATGCTATTAATTCTGCAGGGTGCCCAAACTTTTGCAGGCGCCCTTTTTTTGTTTTCTGTTATTTTGAAAGTGTAAATGATGGAAATAAAATCTAACTTTTGTTGACATATTATAAGAATGTCTAATCTTTAATTTGATGCCTTTTGGAGATTTTTCCATCTTTCCCTGGCTTCTTTATGCACATTAATAAAAATTTTTACCTGGGGTGCCCAAACTTTTGATCCCCACTGTATATGGGTCCAACAGGGACACACTGTGGTACACATTGGCATCCTATTCTTCTGGATTGCCAACGTTAATCTAAAAATCTGTGTGGTTTATACTGGTAAATTTTATCCAGAGAACAAAAGAAAACAAAAAAAAATACGTATAATACGTATAACATTTTATGTTCTTGTGCCCTTTCCACTTTGATGCACAACCTCCACATTACTGTTGTGTGGTGCACCGCCGCGGTGAAGGGCGGGACCACGAGTGTTGCGGTGAGAGTGGTGGGATCAAATGTTATTAACCCCGGGGGTCGGATGGTATTAACCCCTATGTGTTCGTGACGCCAGTGTGGTGTTCAGGTACCGGAACCACAAGCCTGGATTCTCCGTTATCCCAAGGGCTATAAGTGAATAAAGAGTCCACAACCAGTTATGGGTAAACTGAGGCTTTACTGAATAGAAGACAGGTGTAATTATCTTCACAGTTATGGACAGAATTCCCAGGGAGGTGACCAGGACCTTGCAGCTTGCTGGACCAATACTTGTAAAAAACTTGACTTTGACTTGTAATTAGACTTGACTCGACAATGTGCAGGACTTGACTACTTGTAGTGACAGCAGACATAGACTTGTAGACTTACTGGAGAGTTGTAGCTTTGTGGTACTCCAGATGCTGAACACTTGACTCTAAGGCCTCTGGTGCTTGCTGCCGCAGCAAAGACTTTGATGTTACTCTCAGAAGAGTCTGAGGAAAGAGCTTATCTCTAAAGAGACTGAACTGTAATGGCCACCCCTTTATATAGTGGGGGCCTGGACTAAAGCCCATTGGTCAAGTTGTGGGTCATAGGCTAAGCTGGTGCTCTCTGGGAGTACATGTTACAACAAATCATATAACTGCATAACATAACATGTGACAGGATTACTCACCGGTTCTTGAGACCTCCAAAGGTCCTGTATACTCCCTAGACACAAGGATCCTGTCTATGCTCTTAAAGGTACATACACCACATTTAATAAATTAACAGGAGAACAAGGGGAGTACCTGCAGGGGAGCCCCCAGGTCACTGAGGGACTCAACCTGACAGGGCTAACAGGTAGTACAGGAACGTGTACCTGTACTGGGACATCACAGTTGTATCCAAAAACACACCACAGAACTAACCACTGGGTCACTCTGCTGTAATTATCAATGCTGATAAACCCCTTTAGCTTTGCAACTTTTACTTTTTGACCGTAAAAAACAGTGACATGCCCCCCCCCTGCAAGAGTTTCTTCCATGTCAGGCTAAGACAAAGGGACAGGTTGCTTTCTGCCTATCCTTCCATGCTGCTATAAGTCTCAGAGAAATCTACCCTCAACCACAGCCTGCTGACCAACTAAACTAGTATAGGGGTGCACTAGTCAATTTGAGAGGAATCACCAGGCTTAACGCAGGTCACAGTGACCAGAGGAAACCAGGAAGACCCATTTCCGTCCAAACAGCAACATCTGACTCACTAAAACCAACACATTTGCTGAAGTCCTCATAACATAATGCTAAACAACAAACGGGCACAGGCAAAGACAAGTAAGGGTGAATTATGAGAAACACAAACAGGATGGTAAGGGTTACCTCCCTAACACAACGATGTGCTGGCAATGCTGTGAACATAGGATACTTTCCATAATATTCAGTGAAATCGTTAACCATTAATAAAAATATAATGCTACTAAAACAGTCCTAAGTATCTGGCTTTATAACACAAAAACAAAGCCATAGACGTGCACCATTGATCATGTGTAATGTGCGCACCTCATTGTGCGGTGTGTACACTGTGGGAACCAGCATCAGCTGACCATAATGCTGCGTGTATAAATGGGCCATGTTTCCACTTCACAGAGCAACATCCCAGGAAGGCTTCTCCGCAGGCTGCTCCAGACCATGAATATTGCTGGAAATTCTTAGACTATGACTCTTATGCTATTACATGACTACTAGGGTCCTTGTAAACAGTAATACATTCACAGCCTACACATCTCTACATGAAAGGAAGTAACAAGATTAGTGTCACAAGTACAGGAAGGAATGACATACAATGGATTCAGACCCTTTCACTTTTATGCACATTTTCTTATGATTCCCCATTATTCTGCACTTGATACCTCATAATGAAAATGTCAGCATTTCTGAATTGTATACATTTTTGAAATTATTGTATGTATTAAAATTAAAAAATAAAATTTCACATGGACACTCGCATTCCCACTCTTTGCTATGGCACTTGATATTTAGCGCTGGCTCCTCCCATTTCTCTTGATTATGTCAAAGGAGAAATCTGGCAAAAAAAAATGATCCCCTATCCACAGAATAGGGGATAAGTAGCTGATTTCAGGGGGTCTGACCGCGTGGACCCATCGCGATCAAAGAGATGGCACCTGGTGCTCAGCGAGGAGCGAATGCTGCAGGCGGCACACATCATTTATTTATTTAGGAGTGCCAAAAAGAGTTGAGTACAGCACTCGGGCGTCATCCGCTCTCTCATAAAAATGAATGGAGAGTGTGCCAACTACCAGTAGACGGCACGCGCTCCTCACTGAGATAGCCGGGGTCCCATCCCAGAGATCAGCTACTTGTCCCCTATCTTGTGGATAGGGGATAAGTTTACTGTTGCCGGAGTTCTCCATTAAGGGCAGGGTCCCACATAGCGCATCCGCAATGTATTTCATGCTGCTGATGCCCCAATGACTGTCACTAGAGTAAGCTCCCTGCCGTGCCCATGTGTCCTGTGCATCTGCTTGTAGCAGCATTCTGCTGCTACGAGTAGACACACAAGGATCGATGATTCTGTATTAAAATGGGTGCACAGGTCGCTCCCCCTGCTCCCTGAGCTAGGCCGAGAGCAGCCGTGATGTCTGAAAGTAAACTGCGCATGCGTGCGCAGTTTAATACAGACTTGCAAATCGCTGTGTGTCTGCTCGCAACAGCGTATTTCTGCTATATTCTATATAAAGCATTGAAAGCTGCCCCTGCTACACTCAGTGATGCCCTATAACAACATAGAAACTGTACTTTAGCAAATATAAAAAAGATGCAACTTTCTGCAAAATAAATATATATATATATAAAGCCAATGCCATTTTTCTATTTTAACCCACCTGTTCAGGTTCAGTGGATATAAGCTCTTCATGGTTGTCTGATGTGAGATTACTGTGATTGTCTTCATGTCTGGAAAACAAGGGCATTTGATTAGAAATGCAGCTTATCAATGTCTATCTATAATGTAAATGCAGGTCGGTCGAAACACATTGGGGTACATTGTTATTCTATACACAACCAATAGGTGTTGGCTAAACACTTCTATTCAGACTACATCATAAATATTGAGGAACAGTGAAAACCACACCGCCCACATATATAAGGTCAGATAAAGGTGCAATCCATTATAGGGGCCTAACTGATCCCAACCCCCCTTGGGAAGCGCACACAACCCCCCCCCCCTCCCCCCCCCCCCCCCGTTCGGTCAGCATGAAACTGATGATAGGTTCCTTTTAAATAACACAATTTAGGTTATGTTACTTAGATAAGTCAATGGGAAGGTGTAAGCACAATACAAAGTATGATCTGGACTGGTACTGCAGATGGGGGCACTCTCAGGCTGATACTGCAGATGGGGGCACTCTCAGGCTGGTAGTGAAGATGTGGACTCTTTCAGGCTGGTATTGTAGATGGAGGTACTCTCAGCCTGCTGCTGCAGATGGGAACACTCTCAGGCTGGTACTGCAGATGGGGGCACTCTCAGGTTGGTACTGCAGTTGGGGGCACTCTCAGGCTGGTACTGCAGTTGGGGGCACTCTCAGGCTGGTACTGCAGATGGGGGCACTCTCAGGCTGGTACTGCAGTTGGGGGCACTCTCAGGCTGGTACTGCAGTTGGGGGCACTCTCAGGCTGGTACTGCAGTTGGGGGCACTCTCAGGCTGGTACTGCAGATGGGGGCACTCTCAGGCTGGTAGTGCAGATGGGGACACTCTCAGGCTGATATTGTAGATGGGGGCACTCTCAGCCTGCTGCTGCAGATGGGGACACTCTCAGGCTGGTACTGCAGATGGGGACACTCTCAGGCTGGTACTGCAGATGGGGGCACTCTCAGGCTGATACTGCAGATGGGAACACTCTCAGGCTGGTATTGTAGATGGAGGTACTCTCAGCCTGTTGCTGCAGATGGGGACACTCTCAGGCTGGTACTGCAGATGGGGGCACTCTCAGGCTGGTACTGCAGATGGGGGCACTCTCAGGCTGGTACTGAAGTTGGGGGCACTCGCAGGCTGGTACTGCAGATGGGGGCACTTTCAGGCTGGTATTGTAGATGGGGGCACTCTCAGCCTGTTGCTGCAGATGGGGGCACTCTCAGGCTGGTATTGTAGATGGGGGCACTCTCAGCCTGTTGCTGCAGATGGGGACACTCTCAGGCTGGTACTGCAGATGGGGGCACTCTCAGGCCGGTACTGCAGATGGGGGCACTCTCAGGCTGGTACTGCAGATGAGGACACTCTCAGGCTGGTACTGCAGTTGGGGGCACTCTCAGGCTGGTACTGCAGTTGGGGGCACTCTCAGGCTGGTACTGCAGTTGGGGGCACTCTCAGGCTGGTACTGCAGATGGGGGCACTCTCAGGCTGGTACAGCAGATGGGGGCACTCTCAGGCTGGTACTGCAGATGGGGGCACTCTCAGGCTGGTACTGCAGTTGGGGGCACTCTCAGGCTGGTACTGCAGTTGGGTTCACTCAGGCTGGTACTGCAGTTGGGGGCACTCTCAGGCTGGTACTGCAGATGGGGGCACTCTCAGGCTGGTACTGCAGATGGGGACACTCTCAGGCTGGTACTGCAGATGGGGGCACTCTCAGGCTGGTACTGCAGTTGGGGGCACTCTCAGGCTGGTACTGCAGATGAGACTCAGGTGGCTCTCCCTTGCAGGTTGTTCATGGAGGACTCTGACACTATTTTTGGTGCGCCCTGGCACTGTGTATACAGCACTATAGCAGTGTTTGCAGGGGTGTGTTTGCTCTTTTTATGGGAATATTGTCTGTTTAAAAATATCTGCAGTTCTATTACAACAATTCTTGAACTCTGTACAAATATGTATAAAGTGTGTACAAAAGATGGTCACTTACACATAGGCTTTGGAATGTTTCCATACTTATGTAATACTATGTAAGAAAGTTGTGATCAATGCGCCATGGATTTCAATGGACATAAAGCCATTCTGCATGACTGCTGTGTCCAAGGCTACAGATCTATGGTGGGAACAGGGATGTAAGCAGTTGTCTCCATTCACCGTATAGTGGCCATGTCTGCATACTGCTGCTCAGCTCCCATCACTTTACACTGTTTTCCTATTTGTATTTGTTATTCATTCTATGTTGAGCTTAAAATGATATATATTCTTCTCACAAATGAACTGTTACTGATTCCAGGGCCGCTGTGCTTTGTAAACCCTGGACATCGGCCTTACCTAGTATGGATCCTGCTGTGGAATCCAATAGAACACAATGGAATGGCAGGATTAATCCCCTGATAACCTCATCTGCCCTCATTAAAACTCAAGCTGGTTTCTCCCAATATACAAACAAGTTTTATCACTGGCCGCTCCTACGTTTCTAGCCTGGAGAATATCTTTTCTAGTTTTTGTTAACATTCTAAGAAACTTATCATAATTATTATAAAGCTATTAAATGATGGAATGTAAAGCAATAAACAAGTGTGTGCCCAATAACACTACACATAGTACACTACATACTACACATACCATTCAAATAACAAAAGTTTCCATCTGTCGCTGGGTCAGCATGCTACCATCGCATCCTGATATTATGGATCGCGTTGTATAGATTTGAAATTTGGTTCTCAAAATATTGTGGGGCTCCAAAATGGAAGCTGTCGGGACTCTGCAGAGTGTGTATGGGGAGGGCCAGGAGAGATACCTATTCACTGTACATGGGCTCTGCCAAAAGCTATCTCAAGCCTATGGCCAACTTTTGTTTGTGAGGAAGTTATATGTCTACAGGTGCTGTCATTAGGCTGTCAGACAGTGTTTTTTTTTTTTTTAAACTGGGAATAAAGGGGTAATGTTTTTCCTTAAAGGGGTACTCCTACCGTTGTGGCCCCCCGCAATCTCCCGCAGAACCCGGCGTTCTAAACAAAAGCTGGGTTCCGGCGGCAGTGGTCATGATGTCACGCCATGCCCCCTCCATTCATGTCTTAGGAAGGGGGCGTGATGGCTGACATGTCCCCTCCCATAGACATGAATGGAGGGGGCGTGGTGCGAGATCACATGGGGCATGGCCGTGACGTCACGATCACGGCCACCCGCTCCAAGCATTCTGAACAAAATGTTTAGAATGCTGGGGCATGGGAGTCCCCCTTTAATGAGAGTGCACTCTCACTAAAACTAATTTTTGCTGTTGCACTTCTTATGGTAAATAAAAAATCTTTCTAATGTATTTTGTTTAAAAAAAATGAAGTTTTTTAAATCTTATTTTTGTTTTAAAAAGCTGCCACTAGGTGTCTTCCTACTTGTCCAGAGCACATTTCCCCCCTTCTCTTGCACAGACTTTGGACTCCTGCTGGCCTGGCAGAAGTCCAAAATCAGGAAATGCAGTCTGGAATGCTGAGGAGGATGTGTGCAGCCTTAGCCAATCATAGCTCATCTCATACTGAACTGCTCTGGGCTGTGTGTAGCAGAGTGAGGGAGGAAGTTCTCCCCTGTGATGGCTTCAGATGATGTCACACCTGCTGGGGAATACCCCTTCCCAGTCTATGAATCTGATTGAGACTGAGCAGAAAATACAGAGCAATATCATGGTAGAAAACTAAAAAATAATAAAAAATAATAATGATAAAGTTTTATCATGATGGGGGCAGTGAACTGGGAGGATTATAAAGTTTAACAAGATCATGAGAGGTACTCTTTAAGGAGAAGGTCATATACGCCATTGATGCTCCACTGGGAATTCTGGGGAGAAAGCATAAGCAAAGCAGCTCTCATGCTACTTTTTCAGGAGGCTTCCCCTATAAGTCAATATTTCTCTCCAACTAGGTGTCTTGGAAACTGACTGGGAATGTACGCCAAGCCAGAGATCTCTCCAGATGGGAAGAAAAGTAATCTGCAGATAGCTGTTTTGGGCTTATTGCCCCTTGTCAGTACAGAGCAGGTTATGCTGGGTTACTAGTGAGAGGCCTAAAGGTTTGATAGGACTAAAGGGATAATCTACACACACACACACACACATATATATATATAGTAGCAAATAGGCAGCAGCAACTCCATAAAGTGCAAAAAAGTGAATTTTATTCACACAACGTGAGGCGACGTTTCGGTTTGCTCACCAAACCATTTTCAAGGCTTGAAAATGGTTTGGTGAGCAAACCGAAACGTCGCCTCATGTTGTGTGAATAAAATTCACTTTTTTGCACTTTATGGAGTTGCTGCTGCCTATTTGCTACTATTCTATGGATCCCTGAACCTGGGCTCTACGCTGCACCCGTGCACTTTATACTGGGGATGTGCTGCTCTCCTTTTGCTTTTATATATATATATATATATATATATATATATATATATATATATTATACAAAAAAAGAGGATTTGCAGCAGCACACATTGGTCAAAAAATGTCCAGCAGAGGCGAGTGGATAGTTGAGCGTTAGGCTCAGAATTTGTGCTAGGGTCCCATCCTAAATGAGGCCACCTCCCAGTGGTGGATGGGGGACACGTTTTGATCAAAAAGTGCGCTAAGAGCCTCAATTTTTTGACCAATGTGTGCTGCTGCAATCTTCTTTTTTGTATACTCTGTATCTGCCACAGCAGTGTGCACCCGTGTATTAGGCTGTTGTTCTGGCTATCTTTCTTTTTTCTTGTGTGTGTGTATATATATACATATTATATATATATATATATATATATATATATATATATATATATATATATATATATACCCCAACTCTTTTTCTCGGTTATTGCGCCTAAATTTTAGTCGCAACGTCTGTGCGACGATTTACGCGACCAAATTTTAGTCGCACAACCGACACTTTAGAAAACACTCGGAATGTTTTTTTTTCACTCTGAAATGGTTGTGTTTTATGCAAAAACGGGCGTTTTATCGACAAAAAACAAAAAATACTCGGAGTACTTCCAAAATCACTCGAGAAAAAGTGTGAGTTTGGATCACACAATAACTGACAGCCAAGAGGCCGAGTGAAATGCCAAAAATGGAGCGATTTCTAACAAGGGACGGTTTGCCATTGTGTTTTTTGTGAAAGTAACTTGTTTTATAACCTGAAAACATTTTATACAGTTCAACTTTTTGAATAAAATATTGA
Organism: Hyla sarda; assembly: GCF_029499605.1. Classification (NCBI taxonomy): domain Eukaryota; kingdom Metazoa; phylum Chordata; class Amphibia; order Anura; family Hylidae; genus Hyla; species Hyla sarda. The sequence goes on from NC_079190.1 coordinate 444,595,236, forward strand.
ATGCTTTTGTGATAGTTAATGTTTAATTTTTTTTTCTTTTTTGCAATATTAGGTTTAAATTAATTTAACACCCAAGCTGATAAACAAGGACAATTGTTGTAATGTTTGAAGAATAATAACACATGAATACTTTTGATTCATGGAAACATTTTTAAACAAAGAAGTCTAAACCATTTTGTCTCACACCTAATTGCATTAGCTCGGAGTTTGTGCGACACAATTGACTAGTGCGACACAAAAAAATGTGCGACACAAAAATAACCAACATGTGCGACAGAATAGTAAATAAGCCTGAAAAAAAAGACAAGTGATATTGAAATCACTCCAGAATAAATACTCCATTCTTAGTAAATGAGGGCCAATGTGTGTGTATATGTGTGTGTATATGTGTGTGTGTATGTATGTGTGTGTATATGTGTGTATGTATGTGTGTGTATGTATATATGTATGTGTGTGTATATGTGTGTGTATGTATATATGTATGTGTGTGTATATGTGTGTGTATATGTGTGTGTATGTATATGTGTGTGTATATGTGTGTGTGTATGTATGTGTGTGTATATGTGTGTGTGTATGTATGTGTGTGTGTATGTATGTGTGTGTATGTATATATGTATGTGTGTGTATATGTGTGTGTATGTATGTGTGTGTATATGTGTGTGTATATGTGTGTGTATGTATATATGTATGTGTGTGTATATGTATGTGTGTGTATGTATGTGTGTATGTATATATGTATGTGTGTGTGTATGTATGTGTGTGTATGTATATATGTATGTGTGTGTGTGTGTGTGTATATATGTATGTGTGTGTGTGTGTGTGTATATATGTATGTGTGTGTGTGTGTGTGTGTATATATGTATGTGTGTATGTATGTATGTATGTGTGTATGTTCCAGCATCACGTACAAACTGCTAAAGATATTAACATGAAACTTGGCCACATGTTACTTATATGTCAGCAACAAACATAGGATAGGTGATTTAACCCTTACTCACCCCCATTTGCCAGGGGCAGGGTTTTGTTTAAAGTCCCATACAAGTCTATGGGAAATATATGTTGCTGCTTAACTTCCAAACGGCTGGAGATATTTTGATAATACTTGGTCACATGTTACTTATATGTCCACTTAAAATATAGGATAGTTAATTTAACCCTTAACTACCCCCATTTGTGAGGGTCGGGGTTTTTGTTTAAAGTCCCATGCAAATCAATGGGAAATGTATGTTCCCACATAACTTCCATACAGCTGGAGATATTTCAATACCTGGTCACATATTACGGGACAGGATAGGAGGTCGGGATAGGAGGACGGGATAGGAGGACGGGATAGGACGACGGGATAGGAGGACGGGATAGGACGACGGGATAGGAGGAAGGGATAGGAGGACGGGATAGGAGGAAGGGATAGGAGGATGGGATAGGAGGAAGGGATAGGAGGAAGGGAAAGGAGGATGGGATAGGAGGAAGGGATAGGAGGACGGGATAGGAGGAAGGGATAGGAGGATGGGATAGGAGGAAGGGATAGGAGGAAGGGATAGGAGGACGGGATAGGAGGAAGGGATAGGAGGATGGGATAGGAGGTCGAGAGAGGAGGAAGGGATAGGAGGATGGGATAGGAGGAAGGGATAGGAGGAAGGGATAGGAGGAAGGGATAGGAGGACGGGATAGGAGGAAGGGATAGGAGGATGGGATAGGAGGAAGGGATAGGAGGACGGGATAGGAGGAAGGGATAGGAGGAAGGGATAGGAGGAAGGGATAGGAGGTCGGGATATGAAGTCAAAAGCTTCCTCCTTTGTTTATTTTCCTCCCCAACAAGGATTAGGAAGGAAAAACCGGGCAACGCCGGGTACTCAGCTAGTGTTTAATCTAAAGAAAAGTGGAGAGACTTCTATCTGGCTTAGCATACTTCTCAGTTAGTTGCCAAGATTCCTAGTTGGAGTGAAGCACTGACTTGAATGGAGAGGCTCCTGAAAAGGTGGTGCGAGAGCGGCTTTGCATTTTTTTGTCACTGCAGTTTTTTATGAAAAGTTTTGAGTCAAATCTAGAAATAGATCGAGCAAGAAGAAGTAAAAGTATTTCCTTTAGATTTCCTATTCCTTTTTTTCAGGCTTTGGCTTAAAACAACTAAGTGAAAAAGTTTTTCCATAAAATGCTGAATATCATTACAAAAGCTCATAAGCTATTTTTATATTTTTTTTTGGACTCCATTTTACATCATGGCTGTCCTTTTTCCATTGATTTTCCTTGAATTCAATGGGAAAACATGAAAGCAGTTCACATGGGGGAGATTTATCAAAACCTGTCCAGAGGAAAAAGTTGCCCAGTTGCCCATAGTAACCAATCAGATTGCTTCTTTCATTTTTAACAAGGCCTCTGAAAAATGGCAATTGGGTAACTTTTCCTTTGTTAATAAATTTATAGCGCTCATAAAATGCAGTGCAAAGGATTATTTTAAACCCTTTTTTGTCAAATAGCCAGTATGTTGCCATGTCTTGGACTGTTGCAAATTGCATATTTGTATATTACTGCAAAAACACCTAAAAACAAAAACCATCTTTAAATTAGAAAAAAAAAATATCCAAATTCAAAAAGGAGGATAAAAAAAAAAAAGTCCCATCGCAATGGAGAGAGAAGGGGTAAGCTGCTGCCAGACTCCTTTAGTAGTGCAACATTTATCTGTGAACATAATACTCGGGCAGTTGAACTCCAACATGCCCAATCCTTCTCTACCCCAACTTGACCTGTGAGGGGAGAATCAGAAGACCCCCATGCTCATTTGACAGTGAGCTGGACCAGCCCAAGTCAGTGGGTGCTGCCATCTTTTGACTAATGTGTACGGGGTTCTTAAAGGGGTACTCCGCCCCTATACATATTTTCACCTTATCCAAAGGATAGGAGATAAGATGTCTATTCGCGGGAGTCCCGCTCCTGGGGACCCCCGCGATCTCAGTGCTGCACCCGGCGTTCGTTTAGAGCGTCGGATTCAGCGCCAGAGGCTCGTGATGTCACGTCCGAGCCCCGCTGGTGATGCCCCATGAATGCAAGTCTATGGGAGGGGGTGTGATGGCCGTGACATCAAGAGCCTCCGCCCTGCTTCACCAGTCATCCGGCACGGAGCAAAGTTCACTCCGTGCATCGGATGTCTTGGGTGCCGCAGCCAAGATCGTGGGGGTCCCCAGCGGCAGGACCCCCGCAATCAGACATCTTATTCCCATTCCTTTGGATAAGGGATACGATGTCTAGGGGCAGAGTACCCCTTTAAGGAAGTTGGAGACAACACCTATGAGAAGTACAGGTGAGCTTCTATCTGTGAGGGAGTTATTACAAAGATTTTCTTTTTATCTTCAAACATCTTTATTTTTTTACTATTCTCCCCATATCTTCCTTTTTTCTAGATGACCGATACATTTAATTAAATATACCAGTTAATCTCAATAATCTGTTTCATGGAACATGAGCATTTAGAAACAAGCTGTAACAAGTGCACGGTGCTTAGCTACAATGTATCCAAGGGCAACGGAAAGAAACAGTTTTTGTGCCAGGATGGTACACAGTCTTCTGGCATTTTACGTGGAAATGTCACTCGGAATTAAAGAGATTTTGCGAACCTTCACATCTGCTTTTCATCTTGGATAACATTTCTCCTTCTGGAGTGAAGGTGCCCGATTTCCTGACGCACCCATGTCATGAATGCTGAACATAAACATAAAGTATAGAATCTAAGGGCCTGTGAATCGCCAAGTAACTATTCAAATGGTTGCTCCAGGTAAAAGGTTTTTTTCTGGTATACTTGTGTAACATTGTTGTTCTCTATTGTATATATTACCTTGAATGTGGTTTGACCACATTTCCTCAACACACACATGAAAAAGTTGTAATTATTTTTCTGAAACTTATGTAAGCGTTACAGAGAAATTATTTTATATGTTGTACTGCCATTGGATTTTGTTTTCCATTTAGGAAATCGACCTGTTAAAACCTAAATAAATAAATAGGTGTAACCTCCGAAGTCCTGCTTCCTATACTAATAAAGCTCACAAGTGTTCAGGAAGCTATGGGAAGACATTTGAGGGGGGGGGGGGGGCTTCCCACTACATTGTGACATGTTAAAAGTTTTGATGTCACAGCTACTGCTAAAATACTTGACATCACAATATGACTATAATTGACTGTGAGGTCACAGTACATTACCTGAGTGATACAGATATTACAGTCATAGCAGATTACCTGTCTGAAACTCACTGTGAAGTCACAGCAGGTTTCCTTCCTTTAAAGGAGTACTCCACTGCCCTAGCATTCTGAACATTTTGTTCCAAACGCTGGGTGAGGGCTGCGGGGGTCGTTATGTCACGGACACGCCCCTTGTGATGTCACACCACGCCCCTTCAATGCAATCCTATGAGGGTGCGTGGTGGCTGCCCCGCCCCCTGCCAAAGACTTGTACTGAGGGGGCGTGATGTGACGTCACGAGGGGCGTGGTCATGACATCAAACGCTGGGGCAGTGGAGTACCCCTTTAACCCACTTGGTATGTCACAGAATTGACACTGTTGACCCTTATGATATCACCGCAGCTTACTGACAGAAAGGTTTGTGATGTCATTTCTGTCTATTGGACTGAAAGACTCTTGAGACAGACCTGGAGTGAACAGCATGGGAACAGAGGGGGTCCATGACAGGGGGCAGAGCAGGAGCATAGCAAGTGAGTTTGGGGTGAAGGGGAGGTCAGGTCAGCCAGTGGGAGGGGGCCTGTGGGGAAGTTTATATAAGGAAGGGGCATAAGGTGAGGGGGTGCAGTGCGTGAGGAGAGCCCAGCAAGAGAAGAAATTGTGTCTGCTTACCTGCAATATGTCTGATGCGCTTGAGGAGCTGCTGCGGTGGATCAGGGAAGAGGCCTTGCTTTGGGCACCTGGATGGCTTGAAGGACAGCTGCTGACCTCTCCTGCTGGCAGGGCCCCAAGTGGATCGGAGGCCACGCGTTCAAGCGCCTGGCTGAGCGGCTCAGCCCAGAAGCAGTTCCACGCACCCACCGCCACCATGAGAGCCCCTCCTCTTCCAGTCGGCAGTTCCAGGATGGAGGTACGGGGACAGGGAGGAATCTCCACAGAGGGCACCGGGTGGAGTAGACGGCGAGTCAGTGTGCGGCCGGCCCCAGTCGGGGGAGTAGTGGCCGGAGTCAAGAGGATGTTGCAGGGGCGAGGCGGGGCCTGCCCCCTCGTGCTGCTGAACTGAGCTCTGCAGTCTACAGTCTAGTGACGGCGAGGAGGGGGGAGCCATTTCTCCTGCCCCAAGGCCATCTGGATCGAGCAGGGGCGCAGTCTGTGGCCCGTGGTGAGGTGGAGCCAGGGCTGGTGGGGTCTTCGGGTCAAGATTCTTCACCCAGGAGGGAGTCTGCTGAGTGGAGGCATCACGGATCGCTGGAAGCTACAGCCGCTGATGCATCTGGCCAGAGAGGCTTGGTGAGTGGACCACCAGTTCCTGTTTCAGGGTAGGGGGGAGGGGGCAGGTTTGTGGGAGGGTTTACAGGCTTTGCTGCAGGATGTAAAAGGTTTATTGCAGGATAGGGCTGCGGCCAGGTTGGGGTCTTCGGCAGCAGTTTGGGATTTGGGAGGACTGAGCTGGCTGCGGGTGTCGGGGCTGCAGTAGCTCAGCCAGCTAGTGGTAGGGGTGTGCTCCCCTTCATTAGTGATGTCGCGAACATAAAATTTTCGGTTCGCGAACGACCGCAAAAGTTTGCGAACCGGCGAACGAGGCGAACCGCCATTGACTTCAATGGGCAGGCGAATTTTAAAACCCACAGGGACCCTTTCTGGCCACAATAGCGATTTAAAAGTTGTTTCAAGGGGACTAACACCTGGACTGTGGCATGCCGGAATGGGATCCATGGCAAAACTCCCATGGAAAATTACATAGTTGATGCAGAGTCTGGTTTTAATCCATAAAGGGCATAAATCACCTATTATTCCTTAATGGTTTGGAATAATGTGCTTTAGCCCCCTTTAGGCAGCACATAGAGCCCCCCCTTTAGGCATCACATATTTAGATTCCCCCCTTTAGACAGCACATAGATTCCCCCATATTAGGCAGCACATAGTTAGAGCCTCCCTTTAGGCAGCACATAGTTAGATCCCCCCTTTAGGCATCACATAGTTAGATTCCCCCTTTAGGCAGCACATAGATTCCCCCATGTTAGGCAGCACATAGTTAGAGCTCCCCTTTAGGCAGCACATAGTGGGATTTGAACAAGGCCCCAGCGCTGCAAGACAGCAGTGCTAACCTCTGAGCCACCATGCTACCATTAGCATACATCTAATATCCATGGTTGAAAAAATGGACAGAGATGTAAGGAGAGAGTACCTGAAAAATTGGGTATTGTCGCATCTCTAGCAGCAGCCAGAAAAATTGCAGCACCAGAAAAAAGTGCAGTAGCAGAGGCCAGAAAAATTAGGCATGTACACCGGGCTGGAAAATTTGGTATTGTCGCAGCTGTAGCAGCGGCCATAAAAATTGCAGCACCATAACAAGTGCAGCAGCAGAGGCCAGAAAAATTAGGCATGTACACATGGATGAAAAATTGGGTATTGTCGCAGCCGCAGCTGTAGCAGCAGCCAGAAAAATTGCAGCACCATAACAAGTGCAGCAACAGAGGCCCGAAAAATTAGGCATGTACACCTGGCTGGAAAATTAGGTATTGTCGCAGCCGCTGCTGTAGCAGCGGCCTGAAAAATTTCTGTTTGTTTTGCCAGGCAGAAAGTGCCCTAAAACATTGCAGCTTGAACCCTAGTTGGTGGCGGATAAGTCACGCAAGTCATCCGGCATTCAGAGTTCAAATACAGCAGCGTGTGGACCATTTTTAGGCCAAGGCAGCTCATCTGATCAGGCCTTGTTCAGTCAAATGTAGCGCCCATTGTCAGTCCCTTTGGGATCCATCCCTCATTCATCTTAAGAAAGGTGAGGTAATCCAGACTTTTTTGACCAAGGCGACTCCTCTTCAAGCCGTCACACCCAGTAGTCAAGGGGTTCATCGCTCCTCAGAGTGTCGATATCTGCGGTTAAGGCCAGGTAGTCTGCTACCTGTCGGTCAAGTCGTTCTCTGAGGGTGGACCCCGAAGGGCTGTGGCGATGCGTAGGACTTAAAAAGCTCTGCATGTCCTCCATCAACAGCATGTCTGTACAGCTTCCTGTCCTTGCCGGCGTGTTCGTGGGAGGAGGAGGAGGATTACTTTCACCTCTTCCCCTGTTAGATCCCTGTTGTGCTGTGACATGACCCTTATACGCTGTGTACAGCATACTTCTTAATTTATTTTGGACCTGCTGAATCCTTTCTGCCTTGCTGTATTGCGGTAACATGTCAGGCACTTTATGTTTATACCGGGGGTCTAGTAGCGTGGACACCCAGTACAGGTCGTTCTCCTTCATCCTTTTTATACGAGGGTCCTTCAACAGGCACGACAGTATGAAAGACCCCATTTGCACAAGGACGGATGCCGAGCTACTCATGTCCCGTTCCTTGTCCTCAGTGATGTCAGGGAAGGTATAATCTTCTTCCCCACAGCCACTTACAACACCACGGGAACCAGATAGGTGACAAGGAGCACCCTGGGATGCCTGCTGTGGTTGGTCTTCCTCCTCCTCCTCTTCAAAGCCACATTCCTCCTCTGACTCCTCTTCCTCACAATCCTCTTCCAGCATTGCCGCAGGTCCAGCAAGCGATGCTGATAAGGCTGTTTCTGGTGGTGATGGTGTCCACAACTCTTCCTCTTCATGCTCATCTACTGCCTGATCCAGCACTCTTCGCAGGGCACTCTTCAGGAAGAAAACAAACGGTATGATGTCGCTGATGGTGCCTTCGGTGCGACTGACCAGGTTTGTCACCTCCTCAAAAGGACGCATGAGCCTACAGGCATTGCGCATGAGCCTCCAGTAACGTGGCAAAAAAATTCCCAGCTCCGCAGTGATGTCCTAGCACCCCAGTCATACAAATATTCGTTGATGGCTTTTTCTTGTTGGAGCAGGCGGTCGAACATTAGGAGTGTTGAATTCCAATGTGACGGGCTGTCGCAAATCAAGCGCCTCACTGGCATGTTTCACCGCTGGATATCTGACAAGTGCGCCATGGCCATGTAGGAATGCCTGAAATGGCCACACACCTTCCTGGACTGCTTCAGGATATCCTGTAAGCCTGGGTACTTGAGCACAAAGCGTTGTACAATCAGATTACACACATGTGCCATGCACGACACATGTGTCAACTTGCCCAACCTCAATGCCGCCAACAAATTTGTTCTGTTGTCACAAACCACCTTGCCGATCTACAGTTGGTGCGGAGTCAGCCACTGGTCCACCTGTACGTTCAGGGCCGACAGGAGCGCTGGTGTGGTGTGACTCTCCGCTTTGAGGCAAGTCAACCCCAAGATAGTGTGACACTGCCGTATCCGGGATGTGGAATAGCACCTGGGGAGCTGGGGGGGGGAGGGGTGCCGGTGATGTGGAGCAAGACGCCGCAGTGGAAGAGGACTCGGCCGAGGATGTTATGGAAGAGGATGGAGTGGGAGGAGTAGAGGAGGTGGCAGCAGGCCTGCCTGCAAGTCATGGCGGTGTCACCAACTCCTCTGCAGAGCCACGCATTCCATGCTTGGCAGCCGTCACCAGGTTTACCCAATGAGCAGTGTAGGTGATATACCTGCCCTGACCATGCAGACCAGGTATCAGAGGTCAGATGAACCCTTGCCCCTACACTGTGTGCCAGACATGCCATAATTTCCTTTTGCACAATGGAGTAAAGGTTGGGAATTGCCTTTTGTGCAAAAAAATTTCGTCCGGGTACCTTCCACTGCGGTGTCCCAATGGCTACAAATTTTTTAAGGTCTCAGCTGGTGGGCTAGCAGTTCCGACAAGCCAGCTGTCAGACGCCGGGCTAGGGGGCGACTTTGAGACATTGTCTTCTAGCGCTCAAACATCTCCTTGACAGACACCTGACTGTGGGCAGATGAGCAGGAACTGCTCAAGGCGAGAGACGGAGAGGCGGATGGTTGAGAGGGAGCAAGGAGGGCAGCAGTGGTTGACCTGGCTGAAGATGCTGGACCAGGAGGAGGATGGCTGCTTTGACTTTGTGTGCTGCTTGTACTGACGTGTTGATCCCATAGGCGTTTGTGATGTGACATCATGTGCCTTCGCAAAGCAGTTGTGCCTAGGTAGGTGTAGGACTTCCCACGACTCAGTTTCTTCTGGCACAGGTTGCAAATGGCCTCGCTGTTGTCAGAGGCAGACACACAAAAAATGCCACACTGCTGAGCTCTGCGATGAAGGCATTCTGGTGGTAGCAACAGCATGCGTTGATTGGCGTCCCGTCTGGCTGACCCCAGGTGCCGATGCATGCTGGCTGACTGTGCCACTAGCTCCTTGCGACGACCTCCCCCTGCTTCCAACTCATCTCCTCCTGCTCTCTGTCTCCCCATCTGAACTTTCCCCCTCTTCTTCTCTTCTAGTGGGCACCCACGTGGCATCCACGGACACATCATCATCATCATCAACACCTTCACCGCTATCTGACACCTCAAGAAAGGAAGCAGCAGCGGGTACAACATCATTATCACACCGTACGTCCATGTGTGTAATGCTGCCTGACTGAGACATATCCCTGTTAACTACATCCTCTGCCAATAATGGTTGTGCATCCCTCATGTCTTCAAACTGATGTGTAAATAACTCCTCTGACGCATCAAGTAAAGCTGCTGTGGTGCTAGTGTTGGTGTTGGCGGCAGGCGGGCAAGTGGTAGCATGAGAGGTGCCCAAAGCTAAGCTAGAGGAGGAGAAGGACTGTGTGTCAATGTTCTGAGTGTAAGCTTTAGTAGTAGATTGGGTGTCTTGTGATAGCCAGTCAACTAAGTCCTCAGAACTTTGGGGGTTCAGGGTACGTGGCCTCTGAACACTGGCCATTCTAGGGTCAAAGGGAATCCCAGCACCACGTCGGCCCCTGCGGGGTGGCCTTCCTCTGCCTGTCATTTTTTTGGTTAAATTTGCACAAGTGTCACACCTAATGTGATTTGTACTAGGGTGACACAATTTGCCCTGCAGGCAAGAAAAATGGCAATTGTGACGTGAACTAACAGTGACGACTGATTTTATTTAACAGCCAAAAATGGTTTTTTTTAATTTGCACAACTGTCACACCTAATGTGATTTGCACTAGTGTAACAATGAGCAAAAAAACTTGCCAGCGGAGTTTCCCTTTTATGCAGCGGTCCCCAACCAGGGTGCCTACGACTGTTGCAAAAAACACGGACTGATATCTTTCAGCCCTTTGAATACTGTAGTAGTTAGTTGCTTGAAGGAACTTAAGTTTGATTCTGGAGTACCCCTTTTAACCAGCGGTTCCCTCCCAACCAGGACTGATATCTTTCAGCCCTAAAAAGGGCTTTTTTGGGTGCCGTCCTTAAAGCAGATGTTACACTAGTGCTTTAGGAGTAAACTGGACCCTGAATACACCACCTAGCAGCAACCTAGCTATAGCTTTCCCTATACAGCAAGAGCAGCTTCTCTAACCCTCCACTTCCTAAGCCTGCAGCATGCTGAATGAGGCTAAAATAGCGTCCGTGCAAGAGGTAGGAGGGTCTGGAAGGGAGGGACTGATGCTGATTGGCTGTAATGTTTCTGCTGACTCACAGGGTCAAAGTTTACTGCAATGTTAAAGTATAGGGGGCGGATCGAACTTCACATATGTTCGCCCGGCGATGTGAACGCGAACATGCGAAATTCGCCGGGAACTGTTCGCTGGCGAACAATTCGCGACATCTCTACCCTTCATACAGTCATACGTAGCATTGGATCGGGCCCTGGATGTGCCATGCAGTTGTGGGTGGACGGCCGCTTGTAAGGTGTCACAAGCGGTCGTTTGTGGCAGGAGCTAGAGGGGGACTTGGATGTGCTAGTGCTCCATGTCGGGGGCAATGACCTTGGAGGTCGTATGGCACATTCATTGATGAGGGATGTCAAACTTTATTTGCTGAGGATTTTGTCATCTTTTCCAGGTATCTTGGTAATTTGGTCAGATATTGTAGTGAGGTTGTAGTGGAGGCATGCTCGGTCAGTGCGTAGTCTGAAAAAGGCCAGGGCAAAGGTTAACCCCCGCTTTGTGGCCCAGAATGGGGGTGTGGTTGTTAGGCATCAGGAGTTGGAGGTTGCTTCCGCCGAGTTTTTGGGGCCTGAAGGGGGTTCACCTGAATCCCATTGGGATGGACTTGTGGACCTGGGAGATACGTTAGGTGGTGGAGAGTGCCGTGCAGTTGTGGGTGGACGGCCGCTTGTAAGGTGTCACAAGCGGTCGTTTGTGGAAGGAGCTAGAGGGGGACTTGGTGGTACTTGGAGAGAGTTGGTCGGTGAATGGGATGTGGGGCTGGGGGCGGTACCCAGCCTGGTGTGGTGAACCCCTGCGGGAGAGGCCCAAAAGGAGAAGTGGTCTCTGAAAGTGGTGCCCTGGGGTCAGGTGAGGGACGTCCTAGGGCAAAGTAGGAGACCCGAGGAAGGAAAATTATGCCTCCAAGTCCCCCTCTGGCTAGGTGCTGACAATAAGGATTTGCAATATTTTGTGTTTGATAAATTATTGGACAGGTCATGTTCTCCTGTATATTTATAAAGGTTATTAAAGTTGTTTTTTGTTATTTAAAGTGGCCGGTTTGGCCTTTTTTACCAAGTCGGTAGTAAGTGTGGTTTTTTGAAGGGGAAGGGTAGTTGGGTCCAGCGGATGTTGATGATCCCCTAGTCATGATATCACTGTAGCGAACCTAGGGGCAGATGCCAACAAAAGAGGGCCTATGTGCAAGAACAGTGGCCTGTTTGCTTTTATTATGTTAACATTTGGATATCAGCTATAGACCGGCTCAGCCATGGCTTTACAAAACATCCTTCACCATAGCATCATTAGTAATAGTATCTTGCGGATTCCTGTGAATCCACATTATTTCTTATGTTCTGTTTATTGTTTTGAAAATTTGTTCAATAAAAATATATTAAAAATAAATAAATAAAATCTGCCCAGAGGAAAAGTTGCTGGATTGCCCATAGCAACCAATCCGATAGGTTCTTTCATTTTTGAAAAGGCTTCTGAAAAATGAAAGAAGGAATCTGATTGGTTGCTATGGGGAACTCAGCAACTTTACCTCTGGACAGGTTTTGATAAATCTCCCCCATAGTGTTTAAATCTTGTGCAGCGCCTCCTTAGGAGAAATTAAGCAACACATTGGACTGTCTGTGGACTCTCTGTATAATGTATGTCTGTATCAGTCTTACAGAGACGCTCTTTATCGCTCTCCACTTAGGATCTATTCACATGGCAGAATTTCTGCTTGCGGAATTCTCCCTCAAGTTAAAGCCCACAGACTTCTATGGGATTCCACACTCCCATTCACACTTCTGAATTTCCGCTTGTGCGATTGCCCCAGCCTGTTTAATGAACTTTTTTTTGCTGAATGTTAATTTGTCCAATGTTGTCCAATTCGATTAAGCAGCTCACTGTGGGTGCGACTGCAGAGGAATTTACAACTCTCTGTTTAAACAAAATATCTTATTAAAGGGGTTTGCCGAACCGATGAAAGATATAGAAAAGTACCTTAAGTACTAAAAGTTGCTATTGCTCATTTTTATTATCATTTTTATTATCTTGGACAGCTCTGTGCTGTAACATTGTTTTGAAGGGCATCCAGGGCTTTCTTTGGGTAGGATTATCTTTTAGACCTACAGTTCCCATAATTCTCCTCCCTTTTTAGAGACAATGGGGGAGATTTCACATTACTTCTTTCATTTTTCAGAGGTCTATTTAAAAATGGAAAAAGCAATCTGATTGGTTGCTATGGGCAACTGCTCCACTTTTCCTCTTCACAGGTTTTGTTAAATCTTCCCCATTGTCTCTGTGGTGTCCTGGTACTGGACTTGGCCCCGTACCTTTGTCGTAAGTCCCCACAGTCAGAGTTCCTCCATGCTGGTAGGGCTTTCCTGGTGGGTTCACCCCTAGTCGTCTCCTAATTCCATTCAGAAATGTATATATTTAATATATTTTATAGTGTAATTTATGTACAGGACCTTTGGTCACATGATATGTATAGATGATTGTGTTATGCTAGGTTTAAGGACCTTTTGAGTCATGTGATAGGTCATGTGATGTACCATAGTGCCCTGGTTTAGGACCGACAGGTTTGGGGACCAATAAGCTTTGATCCTGCCCCTTCTGTATATAAGGGCGCTGTATCCAATAATCTCTCTCTTAGTTCCTGGTTGCAAAGCAAGCAACATCTCTCTCTTGTATCCTGGATATGAAAGAAAGCAGATCTGTTATCAGCTACAAGACAAGCTAGGCCTGAAGCCTTCCACTTCAGCCGCATTCTAAACAGTGAGTTAATCCAACTCCATCCTACAAATCCTATGTGACTACTGAACCTAAACATACCCCTAAATTCAGTGGAACAGCGTACAGCAAACATCAAAGCTTTTTAGCTGCAAAGTCCCAGACAACCTGTGAGGAGCCTAAGTCCCGGTCCTCTGCAAATGACTGCTTATTATTCATCGAGCATAAAATCTGCAGTAAAGTTATTTCAAGTTTATTATAAATCCGGCTGTGGACAATCCTTTATTTCTCCCTATCGTTCTTGGGACGGGTGGCGGTAGGACATTTCTAACTAGAGGAAGCCCTCACCCTGGCGACACGACAATCAAGAGTTAATCCTGTACCCAGCAACACTACATTGCAACACCCCTGTTCTCCCTTCATCCCCGAGCACCACATCTCTATTAAAAACAACCTGTCGACACTTTCATGCTGCTCGAGCAATGAGTCATCAGGGTGGTCTCTGGTGGCTTTTCTCCACCCTGCCAAACTTGATCTTTCACTATACCCAAGCAGGAAAAGATCTGTCAACCAAGGCTAAAGGGGCAGGAAGAAGCTGCTGGGGACCACTCCAATGACATGTTGTTCACACAGCATTAAAGTGATGACAGGTACCCTTAAAGGGGTACTCTGGTGCCAGAACGTTAAAACAGATTTGTAAATTACTTCTATTTAAAAATCTTAACCCTTCCAGTACTTATCAGCTGCTGTATGCTCCACAGGAAGTTCTTTTATTTTTAAATTTATTTTCTGTCTGACCACAGCGCTCTCTGCTGACACCTCTGTCTGTCTCAGGAACTGTCAAGAGCAGGAGCAAATCGCCATAGGAAAAATATCCTGCTCTGGACAGTTCCTGAGACAGACAGAGGTGTCAGCAGAGAGCACTGTGGTCAGACTGAAAAGAAATTTAAAAAGAAAAGAACTTCCTGTGGAGCATACAGCAGCTGATAAGTACTGGAAGGGTTAAGATTTTAAAATAGAAGTAATTTACAAATCTGTTTAACTTTCTGGCACCAGTTGATTAAAAAAAATAATAATGATAATAGTTTTTCACCGGAGTACCCTTTTAAATAACTGCCTGTGTACTCCAGTGCAATAACATCTTCACGCACAGCACAATTCTACCAGACACAGCTCTGTTTCATTGCTGACTAAAGCTGCTGCCCAGCATTGGCAACACAATCAACAGGGCGGGTAGAGAAGAGGCAGGGTGCAGTGGACATAAGACATGTAATGTGTGACATCCTATACATCGGCAGCGGGAAACCAGAAGGGTAGACAACTATATGTTCAGTGTGCAGGATAGGGACATCACGTAAGCAAGAGATACACTCGAGGAGCCTGGTTGTGTTACTCATGTGAGACTTTCTTAGTAATTTCAGCTAAAGGCAGTACAGTGACCCCTCGACCTACAATGGCCCCGACATACGATCATTTCAACATACGATGGCCTCTCAGAGGCCATCGTATGTTGAAGGCAGCATCAACATACGATGCTTTTGTATGTCGGGGCCATCGCATAAACCGCTATCCGGCAGCGCAGACTGCTTCAGCTGCCACCGGATAGCAGTTTACGGTGCCCCATGTGGTCCGCTGACGATCCCTTACCTGTCCTCGGGGCTCCGGTGCGTCCTCTTCGGGATCCCCTGCATCGTCGGCGCTCTCCATCGTCGTCATCACGTCGCTGCCCACGCCGTCCCGTCATCCAGTAGGAGCGGCGTGCGTAGCGACGTGATGGCGGCGATGGAGAGCGACGATGCCGGGGAAGCATAGGCCTTGCCGGAGCGTCGGGGACACCCCAGGGACGCGGCGACAGTGATGGAGGGCGACATCCAGGGCAGCGGTGATGGCAGGGACACGTGCGTATAACCTCCAATACCAGTGGTCTTCAACCTGCGGACGTCCAGATGTTGCAAAACTACAACTCCCAGCATGCCCGGACAGCCAACGGCTGTCTGGGCATGCTGGGAGTTGTAGTTTTGCAACATCTGGAGGTCCGCAGGTCGTAAACCACTGTCCTATACTTTTCATTGCACGGATCCCTCAACATACAATGGTTTCAACAATTCCATTTGGAACGGATTACCATCGTATGTTGAGGGACCACTGTACATTAGTAAGTGACTAATCTTACAGCATGCAAAAATGTTGCCCATAATCATAATCTTTAAATGTAAAAAAAAAAAAAAAAAAAAAATTTTTAAAGGGACAGTGTCATGTTTGGAAAACCAAGCACCAAGTACTGCAAAACATAATTTTCAAAGACAAGTGATGTCTCTACATTTCCTCCAATAACCCCAGAGTAAATAAACTTACCTGGAACACAATGTACATTGTAATTTTTTTTTCTTTTCCTAATTGTCTTCAGCCTAGTTTTCTATAGTCTATATTTCGATATTTCTCACAATAGTCTAAACAGGCAGCTATTTACTTGGTAGACAGCATTATACACTAGACTGGTTCAATATTTATGTACACAACATTTCCAGGGTAAGGATAATAGAGAGAAAATCTTTGCTTTTAAGAAAGTAATCACGGGCGATGTTCGGGACATCATTTCTATAATAAACTGTAATTATTACTCATGAATTATAAATGGCGGCTTTAAGCTGCTTTTAATTTCCACCGGAGAGTAATGGCGATATCTGATCACAACCGGAGCTCATAGGTAGAGTCTTGGGGTCATTCATATTTAATAGACTGGAATAGAATTTATAGAATATACTCATCCTTCAAGGATCTGCCACTGCACTTAGTGCTTGTAAGAAGGAGAGGACAAATCATGTCATATGTGACAAGGTACTACAGACAGGAGTCCCAATGTGCGGCACATAAGTGAGTCTCTCTGGGTCCTTAGAAGAAATGGTTCTGGGAAAATGTTCTTTACTGTTATGAATCATTAACATTTTATACATTATCACTAAACCACAGGCCCACTATGTGGCATGCTTTATGTTTTATGAACATATTGGATCTGAACTACGTTTTATTAATCATTTATGCAGATTTTAACTGTTAGTATAGTTTATATACATAGGCAAACAGCATAAACTTCAGTCAGAGACAGTGACACAGTTCAAATGCAGGGCTTCCAAAGCTAAATATACAGTGGGGATCAAAAGTTTGGGCACCCCAGGTAAAAATTTGTATTAAAGGGGTAGTCCAGTGGTGAAAAACGTATCCCCTATCCTAAGGATAGGGGACAAGTTTGAGATCGCGGGGGGTCCGACCGCTGGGGCCCCCTGCGATCTCTCTGTACGGGGACCCGGCTCTCGGCCCAGATAGCGGGTGTCGACCCCCGCACGAAGCGGCGGCCGACATGCCCCCTCAATACATCTCAATGGCAGAGCGGGAGATTGCCGAAGGCAGCGCTTCGGCTCTGCCATAGAGTTGTATTGAGGGGGCGTGTCGGCCGCCGCCTCGTGCGGAGGTCGACACGCCCCCTTCCCGCGGGCTGTCGGGGCTCCATACAGGAGATCGTAGGGGTCCTCAGCGTTCGGACCCCCCGCAATCTGCAACTTATCCCCTATCCTTAGGATAGGGGATAAGTTGCTCACCACTGAGTCACCACTGGACTACTCCTTTAATGTGCATAAAGAGGCCAAGGAAAGAGAGAAAAATCTCAAAAAGGCATCAAATTACAGATTAGACATTCTTATAATATGTCAACAAAAGTTAGATTTTATTTCCATCATTCAAAATAATAGGGGAAAAAAATTGGTGTCTGCAAAAGTTTGGGCACCCTGCAGAATTTATAGCATGCACTGCCCCCTTTGCGAAGCTGAGACCTGCCAGTGTCATGGATTGTTCTCAATCATCATCTGGGAAGACCAGGAGATGTCAATCTCAAAGGTTTTAAATGCCCAGACTCATCTGACCTTGCCCCAACAATCAGCACCATGGGTTCTTCTAAGCAGTTGTCTAGAAATCTGAAACTGAAAATAGTTGACGCTCACAAAGCTGGAGAAGGCTATAAGAAGATAGCAAAACGTTTTCAGATGTCAATATCCTCTGTTCGGAATGTAATTAAGAAATGGCAGTCATCAGGAACAGTGGAAGTTAAAGCAAGATCTGGAAGACCAAGAAAAATATCAGACAGAACAACTCGCAGGATTGTGAGAAAAACAATTCAAAACCCATATTTGACTGCACAATCCCTCCAGAAAGATCTGGCAGACATTGAAGTTGTGGTACACTATTCCACTATAAAGAGATACTTGTACAAATATGGTCTTCATGGAAAAAAGTCATCAGAAGAAAACCTCTTCTACGTCCTCACCACAAGAATCAGCGTTTGAACTTTGCAAAATGAACATATAGACAAGCCTGATGCATTTTGGACCGATGAGTTCTGCGGACCGATGAGGTTAAAATGTAACTTTTTGGCCGGAATGAGCAAAGGTACATTTGGAGAAGAAGGGGAACAGATTTTAATGAAAAGAACCTCTGTCCAACTGTTAAGCACGGGGGTGGATAAATCTTGCTTTGGGGTTGTAGTGCAGCCAGTGGTACAGGGAACATCTCGCGAGTAGAAGGAAAAATGGATTCAATAAAATTTCAGCAAATTTTGGATGCTAACTTGATGCCATCTGTGAAAAAGCTGAAGTTAAAGAGAGGATGGCTTCTACAAATGGATAATGATCCAAAACACACATCGAAATCCACAGGGGATTACATCAAGAAGCATAAACTGAAGGTTTTGCCATGGCCTTCACAATCTCCTGACCTCAACATAATTGAAAATATATGGATAGACCTTAAAAGAGCCATACGTGACAGACAGCCCAGAAATCTCAAAGAACTAGAAGACTTTTGTAAGGAAGAATGGGCAAAGATACCTCAAACAAGAATTGAAAGACTCTTGGCTGGCTACAAAAAGCGTTTACAAGCTGTGATACTTGCCAAATTGGGCAGTACAAGATATTAACTCTGCAGGGTGCCCAAACTTTTGCAGACGCAATTTTTTAGTTTTTTGTTATTTTGAAAGTGTAAATGATGGAAATAAAATCTAACTTTTGTTGACATATTATAAGAATGTCTAATCTGTAATTTGATGCCTTTTGGAGATTTTTCCATCTTTCCTTGGCTTCTTTATGCACTTTAATACAAATTTTTACCTGGGGTGCCCAAACTTTTGATCCCCACTGTAATGCCAAATTCACACTGCAATAAGACAAAAACCTGGTTGTCTAAGCACTTACTTTACATGTTCACTTGCCCCCACTATACAGATGGCTTACTTGCAGGCACCCGACAAAACAGACTTTACTTGTGTAATCTTCCAAAATTTTTAGTTGCCCCAGAAGACATTAGCAGACCTCAGGACTTCCGATCATGTTCCTCACACAGCCTCTCAAGGCAGACTGTCTCTCAGATAGTATTAAAGATCAGGTATGATCTGTCAGCTGTTCTGTGCTCACCTAAAAACCTGGAGTGGGCCAGAAAGCAGAATGAAAGACCCCACTACCTACCTGCCTTTCTTAGTTACACACCATGACATGTTATCAATGAGGTTATCAGGAAAGTTATGCCATGCTAAATGCACTAAGGCATGCAAATCATCAAGTTCCCCTTTTGACAGCTTCCTTCGCCATTTTACGACCAATGACGTCCTAGATTTGCTCGATGGAAGACAAGTCTTTAGACACTGCAAGCCATAGTAGAATGCCTAGGCTACACAGGTTGCTCACAGTAGCAAAAACAAGATTTGTTGTGTTGGAAACAACACCCCAAAGCCAGGTCTCATGTTGCTACTGTGAGTAGCTCGTGTGGCTTAAAGGGGTACTGCGCCCCTAGACATCTTATCACCTGTCCAAAGGATAGGGGATAAGATGTCTGATCGCAGAGGTCTGATCAGCGATCTCAGCTGCAGCACCCCAGACATCTGGTGCACGGAGCGAAGTTTGCTCCGTGTCGGATGACTGGTGATGTGGGGTGGAGGCTCGTGACGTCATGGCCATTCCCCCTCAATGCAAGTCTATGGGAGGGGCGTGGCAACACGCCCCCTCCCATAGACTTGCATTGAGGGGGCGCGGCCGCGGCATTACGTTGGGGCGTGGCCGTGATGTTTTGAGCTTGCGGCTAAACAAATGCCGAGTGCAGCAGGGAGACCTGCTGGGGACCCCCGTGATCAGACATCTTATCCCCTATCCTTTGATTAGGGGATAAGATGTCTAGGGCCGGAGTACCCCTTTTAATGTGCTGCTATGGTCTGAAGTGTCTCTGGACTTGTCTCCCATCGAGCACATCTGGTAAGTCATTGATTAGCAATTGCAAAGAGAGCAGTAAGTGAATGTATCCTTATACTGAGTGACTATAGCCTTATAGTGAGTGAACATAGCCTAACGGAAAGATTTTAATATTTTTTCCTTGTTGGTTCTCCTCGTGGTTTTGGCACCAAATTAGCACCATAATACACTGTGTGAGCACAGCAAACTGATTTCAATGAGGACAGTGTAATGCCTATGATTTCCTGTGGTGGTGCCTTAGATGGACTGAACACTTACTATCATATTTCACCACAGTTTTCCACTACTGAGGGCCGGTGATCAGCCATTGTTGGTCCCCACCGTTCTGACTTGTCAAAAGTGGAGAATTCCTTTAATTGTTCCCCATGTGCGTGCAGAACCTACTGATATAATTTTTATAATATTTAGCAAATTCTGGCTTGTACCTCAGATTGAATTTACATGTAAATATTTTTGTCACCAGTTGGACCTACGCTATATTAATATCTGCAGGATCTGCCAACACAGATGTAGTATCTAGAGACTGCTATAGTGTGCTCGGTTTGACATAAGGATCTAATCACAAATAAGCCTCTGAATCCAAATTTATATCTGTAACAATTGAGATGTCGGGAACAAAACTGGAACCAGAGTCAAGTCAGATGATGTTAATTCAATGTCTGGTAAGAGGAAGAATAAATTACAACAACAATAGAAACCCAACACCAACACTTTGGACAGTGACCCACCTCTCCTCCAGGCATTACTAAGAACTGAGCTCACAAACCTGGCACAAATGGTTTCCTGCTAGTCACAAACATCATAACAAACAATCTTCAAAACCGGAGGGGGGAAAATGTATGATTCTCAAGAACGCAGAATGCATTTCATGCTATTCTTCAACCCAAAACAGGTTGCATCTGACTGTAGTTGCAAACATTTTGGCTCTCTAAAAACAACGTTTTATCAAACACATCTATTCTGCAAAATTCTAGACTTAAAGGGGTACTCCGGCGCTAAGACATCTTATCCCCTATCCTACCCCCCGTGATCTTCCACGCTGCACCCCGTTAGAATCAGCCCCCGGAGCGTACTCGCTCCGGGTCTGATTACTGGCGATCACGGGGAAGGAGCATAGTGACGTCACGGCTCCATCCCCGTGTGACGTCACGCTCTGCCCCCTCAATGCAAGCCTATGGGAGGACTTAGGGGACTTTTAGGAGGAATCATTTGATTCCTAATACAGATCAATGGGGTTCCATAAAACCACATTGATCTGTGTGCTCTGCGCTCGATTGATAAAGTCTCGCCCTGCCAGGCTTTATCATTCTGAGCGCAGGAGCCAGCACTACAGGAGAGGTAAACCTCAGCAGTGGATCGCTACAGGAATCGCTACGGCTGTCACACCCCCTCCCATAGACTTGCATTCAGGGGGTGGGACGTGATGTCATGAGGGGGCGGGGCTATGACATCACAAGCTCCCTGCTCCAGCATTCGGAACAGTTTGTTCCAAATGCTGAGCAGCGGAGTACCCCTTTAAAACATGACCTGTTGGGGGGTACTTGAAGACCGCGCTTGAGAAACACTGACCTACAGTACCACTCCACACATAGTTATATTGTTGTGGGGCGACAGGACAAAATACCTTGTCTACTGGTCACCCCACCCTTCTGTTCAACTTTGCTAAAATGAAGTTTCCCATGTTAGAATAAGCTAGGAATTAATCTGCAGGAAAAGAGAAGGAGATAATTAAAGGGGTTATCCAGGAAAATACTTATATATATATATATATATCTCAACTGGCTCCAGAAAGTTAAAAAGATTTGTAAATTACTTCTATTAAAAAATCTTAATCCTTTCAGTACTTATGAGCTTCTGAAGTTAAGGTTGTTCTTTTCTGTCTAAGTGGTCTCTGATGACACATGTCTCGGGAACCGCCCAGTTTAGAAGAGGTTTGCTATGGGGATTTGCTTCTAAACTGGGCAGTTCCCGAGACACGTGTCATCAGAGAGGACTTAGACAGAAAAGAACAACCTTAACTTCAGAAGCTCATAAGTACTGAAAGAATTAAGATTTTTTAATAGAAGTAATTTACAAATCTGTTTAACTTTCTTTAGCCAGTTGATATATATAAAAAAGTTTTTTCCTGGATAACCCCGTTAAAGTTGCCAACATACAGTCCAATTTTTGACCTGGTTGGGAATCAGGATGAAAGAAATAATCAACTCATCGTCTTCATTTCTCATAGTAGATACAAGGACTGACTACCATGTGCCAGCAGTGAATAGGATTAGAGATGAGCGAATTTACAGTAAATTGGATTCGTCACGAACTTCTCGGCTCGGCAATTGATGACTTATCCTGCATAAATTAGTTCAGCTTTCAGGTGCTCCGGTGGGCTGGAAAAGGTGGATACAGTCCTAAGAGACTCTCTCCTAGGACTGTATCCACCTTTTCCAGCCCACCAGAGCACCTGAAAGCTGAACTAATTTATGCAGGATAAGTCATCAACTGCCGAGCCGAGAAGTTCGTGACGAATCGAATTTACTGTAAATTCGCTCATCTGTAAATAGAATCTGAGGATGGACAGATGTATCTCCATATGAAGAAGGAAAGTAAAAGAATGGCTGGCTGCCAATGTATGGAATTCATAATAGAAGGAGAATTACAGGAATATAGGAGAAATCCAGGTAAGTCCTAGTCTAGAGTGAACTCGTATATATCACATTACCACTTATCCTTCTTCTAAATCAGCGTTTCCCAACCAGTGTGCCTCCAGCTGTTGCGAAACTACAATTCCCAGCATGCCCGGACAGCCAAAGGCTGTCCGGGCATGCTGGGAGTTGTAGTTTCGCAACAGCTGGAGGCACACTGGTGGCGAAATACTGTTGTAAATCATTCTCATCCAGCAAACCTTATATCGTAGCAGCCAAGCAGTAAACTGTCCCACACAGAAGACGTGAGCAGAGCCAAGAGGAGGAGGCATATAAAGATGCCTCATAAAACCTTCATCTCGCGTAGATACTCTCTGCCCTCCCCCTACGCTGGATACATAAAATAAAACACGTTATCTGACACTTAGAATGAAGTTCTTTATTACAGCTCTTCTCCAATGTGGGACATCGTGGTCAAGTTTTTCAGTCTAGGTCAGCGGCCTTTGTAGTTGTAGTAATACTACAACTCCCAGCATGCATTCATTATGACATGCAGGAAGTTCTAGGCTTACCACAGCTGCAGAGCTACAGGTTGCAGACCACTGGTGATACTAAAGCTGGTTGCAGACATGAGATTTTTTGGCAGGAGATTTTTTTAAAGCGTACCTGCCATATAACAGAATAAAATATGCTATATGGTACTCACTGGGTCATGCAGTGGGTCTAGCTTCCGTATGTTTGCTCACAAATCCCTCCTTTCTGCTGCTCATTCATTCTGACATCCACTGCTCAAAAGGGGCGTGTCCGAGGCAACCACTGAGCCCGCCCTCACTCACCTTGCATTCACTTCCTCTCTGAGTCTCAATCACTGCAGGCTGCTCTGTAACTATCTTTTCTCTGTTTTTAGACAGGAATCTGATAGACAGAACAGGAGTGAGCACAGAGTAGTGCTAGTCCTCCATCCCCATACTCCCCCCTTCCCTCTACTCCTTCCTTCACTATGCCTAGTCGGTGTTACCAGATATTATTTCCTCTTGACCCATATTTGGATCGCTGTACACTGGATCTGCATTTTTCTTTATTGCTTTTGTATTTGCTCCCTTTTTGTTCTTCTCTCTCCTCCCTCCACTCACTTTCCTTTCGTTGCTTGTTTGTAAATAGATTATTCTTAAAGGGGTTATCCAGGAAAAAAACTTTTATTATATATATCAACTGGCTCCAGAAAGTTAAACAGATTTGTAAATTACTTCTATTAAAAAATCTTAATCCTTTCAGTACTTATGAACTTCTGAAGTTAAGGTTGTTCTTTTCTGTCTATGTGCTCTCTGATGACACGTGTCTCGGGAAACGCCAAGTTTAGAAGCAAATCCCCATAGCAAACCTCTTCTAAACTGCGCGTTTCCCAAGACACGTGTCATCGGAGAGCACTTAGACTGAAAATAACAACCTTAACTTCAGAAGCTCATAAGTACTGAAAGCATTAAGATTTTTTTTAATAGAAGTAATTTACAAATTTGTTTAACTTTCTGGAGCCAGTTGATATATAAAAAAAAAGTTTTTTCCTGGAATATCCCTTTAATTTTACTACTTGTGGCGGCCGAGCTGCTAAGTCAGCCCTGATCCGACTTTTGAAAAAAACAATAAACATTAGTTTGAGAAAAAAGAAAGAAAGAAAGAAAGAAAGAAAGAAAGAAAGAGTAGTGCCAGTCCCATCCTCACTTACTGGACTTTGTCCAAGCCTGGGCTTCAGCTGGATCAAAGATGATGCTGTAGCCAGACATGATTATGTTCTGGATGGTATGGGGACCCCTAGTGGTCTTTTTTCACAAGCCATGATTTCTATAAAAGTTCTTATTAAAAAGGGGTACGCCACTGAAAACATTATTATTATTATAATTTTTTTTTTTTTTTTAAATCAACTGGTGCCAGAAAGTTAAATAGATTTGTAAATTACTTCTATTTAAACATATTAACCCTTCCAGTACTTATCAGCTGCTGTATGCTCCTGAGGAAGTTCTATTCTTTTTGAATTTCCTTTCTGTCTGACCACAGTGCTCTCTGCTGACACCTCTGTCCATGTCAGGAACTGTCCAGAACAGGAACAAATCCCCATAGCAAACCTATCCTGCTCCGGACAGTTCCTAAAATGGACAGAGGTGTCAGCAGAGAGCACTGTGGTCAGACAGAAAAGAGATTCAAAAAGAAAAGAACTTCCTGTGGAGCATACAACAGCTGATAAGTACTGGAAGGGTTAAGATTTTTAAATAGAAGTAATTACCAAATCTGTTTAACTTTCTGGCACCAGTTGATTTAAAAAATAAAATATTTTCGCATGGTATAACTCAAAGCAACATTATAACACTTTACATGGTAAAACATATTTACAACAGGGAAACAAGTGCAGGGGGCCTTGGGGACACTGAAGGAGGCTGCCTGACAGGACAGCAGGAGCACAGGGTAACACCTCCCATACTGGGCCCCCACACCATCACCCCCTAACGCAGGGTTTTTAAACCAGGGTTCCTCCAGCTGTTGCAACCCAGCATGCCCGGACAGCTTTGGGCTGTCCGGGCATGCTGGGAATTGTAGTTTTGCAACAGCTGGAGGTACCCTGGTTCAGAAACATCCTTATGTTTTTTTTTAAATAATATAGTATATCCCCCCCCCCCCCATTACACACTATACTGGTGACATCAGGTCGCCAATGATGATAATGTAAAATGCTACACAATAGTATGATGAGGCGCAGCTAATCCATCAGTTCTGGGATCTTGCACTTGCAGATGTGTTGGACGATGAATAAATGGATTCACAAGCAGAAAGAGAGAGAACAACAAAACATACAGATCCCTTTGTTTTAAATCATTTCCAGAATCTGCCACACAATACACCCACTATGTTCCCAAAATCCACATTGTACAAGTCATTTCTCCTAAACTCCTAATAGAAAGATAAGGGGGGAGATTTATCAAAACCTGTCCAGAGGAAAAGTTGCCCATAGCAACCAATCAGATCGCTTCTTTTATGTCTCAAGAGCATTTTTCAAAAATAAAAGAAGAAATCTGATTGGTTCCTAGGGGTAACTGGGCAACTTTTCCTCTGCACAGGTTTTGATAAATCTCCCCCAAGGACTTCAGAAAATGGTGTATGCCGAACACTTGTGCCAATGCACTCCCCTTCCTTGGCGATATGGGGAGGTACAACGCCCCCATTGCAAACCAACAATCTCCCCTGCATGTTTTTGTCTGAGTCTGGGGATAAACGTCGTAATAATAGAGAAGACTTTTGAAAAAAGTAGACTTTTCTTATCATTTCTATATTCTCTATTATCAATGTCACAGTCCCTACTGTGGTCCACGTCCTGCTTCTGGGGTCCGACACAGAAAACTGCAGCTCAGCAAATCGCTGTCCGCAGTGGTGTTGTGACTCAGTCAGTGATCGGCTGAGCAGCAATATGATGTGGTGGCCCAGTACAGGATGGTGTTACCCCGTACCTTCCCTGCCCTGTCAGGCAGTGTCCCTGCGTGTCCCAAGGGCCCCCTGCAGTGTTTCCCCATTGTAAATATGTTGTGAATTATGCTGAGTATTGTACCTTAAACAAGTTATATCATGTGATTGTTACCCAGGAGGTACCAGGGACCAGCTGACCCCAAGAGTGATCTATGGGCTCCCTGCTAGTCTCCCCCATAAAAGCCTGAGAGGAGCTAGCCTGTGTTTTTTGCACCAAGTCTTTGCTGAGGTAAGTCGTGCCTAGTGTGTGTGTCCAGAATATTGGAGGCCTCAAGTCAAGTCTACAGCCACAGTCAAGTGCAAGTAATCTAAACCTGCAGCTTTGTCTGGCATTAGTCAAGTCAAGTCAGTCTCTGTCAAATTGTCAAGCAACGAGGCCTGCACTAAATTGCCTAGTCCTACTACAACTCTCAGCAAGCCCTTAAGGTCTCTCGAGTCACTGGTCATCTCCTTGGGATCTGGCTGAACTGTATAGACTTTTCCAACTTGCTACCCTCAGTTAAGCTACAGTTGCCCGTAAATTGGCATCGGTGTCTTCATTGGCCCTGTGCCTAGCCCAGGATCCAGCGGCATACGTTCGGGTGGTTTTAGGCTAAACCACGCCCTGGCGACACATACACAAGGGGTTAATGCCATCTGCCTCTAGGATAACAACATCTGCCCTGCACCTCACACCCCGCCATACCACAATGACACATTGGGCCCAGGCACCAGAAAGAGGAGAGGCCAACGATTGGCTAAGCTGCAGTGTTGCCCCAGAATCAGGAAGAGGATCACAGCAGCAGGAGTCACCAGGGAGTGGTGGGAAGTGGTTTTTATGCTCGCATTCTGGGCTTACTTGAAAAAAAGAATAATAATTTTTTTTAAACCAATTGGTGCCAGAAAGTTAAACAGATCTGTAAATTATTCTATTTAAAAATCTTAATCCTTCCAAACTCTTAATCCTGCTGTATGCTCCAAAGGAAGTTCTTTTCTTTTTTAATTTCCTTTCTGTATGACCACAGTGCTCTCTGCTGACACCTCTGTCCATGTCAGGAACTGTCCGGAGTAGCAGAAAATCCCCATAGCAAACCTATTCTGCTCTGGACAGTTCCTAAAATCGACAGAGGTGTCAGCAGAGAGCACTGTGGTAAGGCAGAAAAGGAATTCAAAAAGAAAAGAATTTACTGGGGAGCATACAGCAGCTGAAAAGTACTGGAAGGATTAAGATTTTTTAATAGAAGTAATTTACAAATCTGTAACTTTCTGGCACCAGTTGATTTAAAAAAACATTTTTTTTTGCAGTGGAGTACCCCTTTAACTATTGCAAATATTTCTGGCACAATTTGCATCAAAATAATTGGTGTACATGCCTTGTACCACGATTATTATGTGTTTAGGGCACTCTTTAGATAAGTGTTTCCCAAGCAGGGTGCCTCCAGCAGCCAGATTCAGTGGGAGAATTTAAAAACTGTCTGCTGCCGTATCCCCACCAGACCCCATTCATTTCAATGAGCCGCACGGAGTCAGCTAGTGACTCTGTTTGGCTCATTTTTTTAACTATTTAATGCCGGACTGAATACAGCAGACCAAGGTTTTCTGTCTGGCAATAAAAAATCATACGGTTCAAAAATGAGCCGACCAGAGTCACTAGCTGACTCCGTCCGGCTCACTGAGATGAATTGGGTACGCTGCGGGTACGGCGGGGATACGGCACCAGTCAGTTTTTAAATGCTCCCACCGGACCAGGCAACTGTACTCCTAAACCGTGATGTGAATGCAGCCTTACTATATCATACATACAAAAATGACAAAGATTGTTTCCTTTCAGTCTTGTTGGGCGGAAGTATTTCACATTTGCTTAATGAAGCGGGGATGTGTATTTGGGTGGAGTGCACACACAAGGCATGAATGAGGACCAAGGGAAGGAAAGGGAGTGAAGGAATTGATGGAGGAAGTGAGGTGTGTACTGGGATCCGTACGGTTAATCAGGCCTCATTATGGAGATCAGGAGGACACCGACCCGATGTGAGAACCCTGCCTGAGGGACAGAGGATATAAACTAGAAAGAACAATGGAATTTCCTCATCAAAGTCTGACCTCAGGCTCTACGCGGACACGTCCCTACACTGCTGGTGTGACATCCTCTTAGTTATGTCATCTTCTAATAGATTTCTGTATAAATCTTTAAAGGATTGCGGTAATGGAACGAGAACAATCCAGTTTATATGCAGAAGCTTCTCACAGCTGAGGATATGCTACAAGTGCATTCAGTCTATACAATCCTCTGTGACCTAACACTTTGGTTGAGAAAAATTACCTACACTGACACACTGTAGCAAAAGGTCAGAGCAGGATAGTGTGCTGCTCCTGATGTATTCAGCATTTCCTAAGCAAATTTTTGGGCAGAATTTCTGCCGGCGATCGAGCCGGCGGCGCTAGGACCGAGCAGAATGCATTGCTGCTCCTATAGACTGCAATGCATTTCTGGGTGGATCTTTTGGGAGAACTTCTCAGAAATGCATTGCCATCTATGCGGACGGCAATGTAGTCCGCGCGGTCCTAGTGCCGCTGGCTTCATCTCCAGCAGAAATTCTGGCCAAAAATTTCACAGTGTGAACCTAACCTTATATTGTTTTGCAACTACCCGTGTTTCTCAGAAAATAAGACCGGGTCTTATATTCATTTTTATCACCAAAAACACACTACGGCTTATTTTCAGGGTAGGGCTTTTTAATTACGGTACCGTATGTACATTGAACAACATTTAACGGTATTTACTCCCCCCATCATTATCATGTGATGGGCGCAGCTCTGCCTCCCCCGCCGGTTTATCAGTCCAGCGCTGCACCCCACATCGGGGGACTAATCATATGTCACCCGCGAGCGCTGCTTCTCTCCCCCCCCTGCCAAATAATTATCAGCCGCAGCGCTGTACTTTCTATTCCTGTGCTACAAATATTAAAAAACAAACTTTAACTTACCTTCGTCCTCCGTTCCCGCGTTGCTAAGGAACCGGCCTCATGGTCCCTCCGCTGTTCTTGCTGCGGCCCTGGGGATGGGAACATCACAGAGCCTTCAGCCTATCACCGGCCGCAGCGATGTCCCGCCTCTGCCGATGATAGGATGAGCCCACTGTCATGTAAGAAGCCCCCGACTCCTTATATGACAATGAGCTGAGCCTATCATAGGCAGAGACGGGACATCGCTGCGGCCGGTGATAGGCTGAAAGCTCTGAGACGTCACGACACCAGGAAGCAGCAAGAGCAGCGGAGAACAGTGAGGCCGGATCCTTAGCAACGGGGGAACGGAGGACAAAGGTGAATTAAAGTTTGTTTTTTAATATTTGCAGCCAGGGCATTGCCTAAATCAGTGGTCTTCAACCTGCGGACCTCCAGATGTTGCAAAACTACAACTCCCAGCATGCCCAGACAGCCAAAGGCCAAGTGACGAGCCGAAACATGTGGGATATGCTTATTTATTCTGCACTGATGAATGATGAAGCTTGATGAAGAATAGACATACTGTATATTGAATCTAGAAGCATTTCTGAAAATGTCCTGTTTGAGAGATATAAGGTTACTAATCCCCCATCACCCTGCATTGTTTTGACTACTGTTGCCCTTGGTTACGATCCAGTAAGGCTGCATGCACACCACGTTTTTGCTATACTGTTCCCGTATACGGTTTCAAGTTAAAAAAACGTATGGAACTGTATAGAAAACCGTATGCATGGACTTAACATTGTAAACTGTATGTCAAACGCATCCTCCGGTTTAGTCCATTTTGCATCCTGTACCGTTTTGTTCGTGTTTTTACCCGTACCCAAAACCGTAGTCTACCACGTCCGTAGTCTACCACGTTTTTTGGTCCGTATGTTTTTTGTCTTTTTTTTAACATGGGAGTCAATGGGAACCGTACAGAACTGTATGAGCGTACGGTTCCATCCGGGTTTTACCATCCTGTTTTTTACTTTGCACAGTTTTTTTTCTTGGAACTTCAATCAAACAAGTGAAACTTTATTCAAAATGGAGTGAAAAGTTAAAAACGTATACAGTTTTTTCTTAAAAAACGGATGCAACCGGACATCATTTTTCAAACCGTATACAGTTTTAAACCGTATATGGGTTAAAGATTGTACACACGTTTTGATGCAGTTTACTCAGGTTTTAAGGAATCAGTTTTTCATCAAAAACCTGATATGGGAACTGTATTGCAAAAACGTGGTGTGCATGCACCCTTAGATGGGTCGCACATGCTCAGTTCAACTGCAGTGTCCTGAAGGTATTGTCAGTTGGTCTCCACTGCACAACAAGGGGGATTGTGGGTAAGTTTGTACTCTGTTGTCTCACAACAGTAGGGTCACAGATCAGAGACGAAACCAGGAAGTGATCAGATAAATGGGGGAGAACAACTCTAAAGGGATGTAAGTAACTTTACTTGAAAACTGCACATTTGTCCTACTTCTCATATATGTATGTGCTACACATCTGATTTTACCAACCTTGCTTCGTGGGACAACCCCTTTAAAGTGGTACTCAACTGGAAAACGTTTTTTTTTTTTTTTTTTAAATCAACTGGTGCCAGAAAGTTAAAACAGATTTGTAAATTACTTCTATTAAAAAATCTTAACCCTTCCAGTACTTATCAGCTGCTGTATACTACAGAGGAAGTTCTTTTCTTTTTGAATTTCCTTTCTGTCTGACCACAGTGCTCTCTGCTGACACCTCTGTCCATGTCAGGAACTGTCCAGAGCTGGATAGGTTTGCTAAGGGGATTTTCTCCTACTCTGAACAGTTCCTAAAATGGACAGAGGTGTCAGCAGAGAGAAGCAGTGGTCCAACTTCCTGTGGATCATACAGCAGCTGATAAGTACTGGAAGGATTAAGATTTTTTAATAGAAGTAATTTACAAATCTGTTTAATTTTCTGACACAAGTTGATAAAAAAAAAAAAATGTTTTACAGTGGAGTACCCCTTTAACCCCTTCCCGCTACAGGACATATGCATACGTCTTTGCAGCTGACATGTTCCTGCAACTGGACCTATGCATATTTCCTACATTCTCATTGTGCTCCGGGAAGGGAGGGGATAGGGGATACATTTTTATATCCCGGAGTACTCCTTTAATGTAAGGCAGAGTCATGATTCAGCAATGTATAGACAAGAAGGAACATAAAGCTCTGGAGAAGAAAAGATTTGGGAATTCCAAGTAGTATTTCATCCCGAATAAACCACTGACAGTTTGTGTATCTTTTATGAAGTCATTCTCCTAAAATACCAACTGGAATAGAAAAGAAAAAAAAGAAAAATCAGGATTATTAAAAAATGACCTACAAATAGTAGAGTAAAAAACGTATTGTCCTCTTCTGCCCCCGTGATAGGCACATAATGTCATAGAAGTTGTAAGAGGAAACGCTAGATTTCGGAATCCGGATCACTATAGGATTTTTCGAGACCGGAACCTGGGCGACAAGAAGGAGACCATGAAGGGTGTCTCCAGCTGTTGCAAAACTACAACTCTCAGCATGCCCGGACAGCCGTTGGCTGTCCGGGCATGCTGTGAGTTGTAGTTTCGCAACAGCTTAAGGCACCCTGATTCGGAAACACTGCCTACAGAGTAAGGCCTAAGGCTGGAAAAACATTAGGAAAATCTGGTGCCCTAGCTAGACCCCCCCCTCTGTAAAACAGCCTAGGACGTGTTTACACATGCTTGTATGGGGGTATTCGAAATTTCAACTCCCCAATGCCAGTAGAGGAGTCTGCCAGCAGCTTACCCCTCCTCTCTCCATTCAGAATAAATAAATGCATTTTTCATGAACGTTCATGAGTGATTGGGAGAGATAGCTGTCAGCTGCCATCTATTGCATGTATATGGGTTACTTTAGATTTCCAAGTCATTTATGGGGAAAGGCGGCAAAACGTCACTCGCTCTGAATGTATAGAGTTAAGCATCAGAACTACATGTCCTACTTTGCTCCAGGAGCCCTTTGGCATATCTCTATATGCACAATGGTATAGATTTATTAAAACCTGTGTAGTGGAAGAGTGGTGTAGCTGCCCATAGCAACCAATCAGATCGCTTCTTTCATTTTTCACAGGCCTTTTTAAAAATGAAAGCAGCAATCTGATTGGTTGGCATGGGGCAACTGCACCGCTTTTCCTCAACACAGGTTTCGATAAATCTCTCCCAATGTCCTGAAAGAAATCGGCTTCGGGTTTATTTTTACAAACATAATAAAATACTTAGATTTAGGGAATAATTTATGAATCTGCACCAGCTGATCTAATAGGGCAAGGGAAACAATACTGAGGCCACATCTTGTCTCATCTGGTCTATACCACTATACTCTCACAGTATATGCTTTATTTGTGAATGAAACAAGGACTACCGGTTATTTACAAAACAGCAGCCTGACTCCTAATATATGACAATATCGTCGTCATCCTACGCTGAATACAGAATCACTGGGCGTCATCTGATTTAGAAGTCACAACCTTACAAGGTTACCACTTCAGTGTGGCAAAAATGGCTATATACAGTACAACCATGAGCAAATGTGGCACTGCCAGTCAGTGTCCTGGTGCATGGCATTAGATTGACTTGGAGGAATCACTATGTATGCAGTGATCCCTCAACTAAGGCGGGGTTCACATATATCAGTTGTCCGGCACAGTTTCCCTCCAGGGTGCACCAGAGGGAAACTGATGCTAGAACTGATCCCATTCATTTGAATGGGACAGTTCACAATCATCTAGCATCTCAATTTGGACGCCGGATGGTTGGACACACCAGAGGGCACCATAAAGGAACAATGGACCACGGATGCCATACAGCTGATGACAACTTGTCATCAGTTGTGGCATCAGTTGTGTCAAGATCTAGGCTGAGATCACCTATGCCGGACATAAGTGAACCCAGTCTTACAATGGCCTCAGGTTACAAAATTTTCAACATACCGTGGTCTTTTCTGGACCATTGTAACTTGAAACCAGACTCCACATACAATGCTACAGACAGTCCAGATCTGTGAAACATGTGAATGGCTGAAATAACTCACCAATCAGAATGGGCATTTAACTGGTAAAACCACTGTATTACTGGAGTGCATGCACTGACTGGCTGTCTGGTAGCTCCCTCTACAGTAGAGGAAGGTATCACTACTTTCCTGTGGACACCAGGTGAGGGCGGCTCCATCTTACTTTTTTTTTTTATTTTATTTTATTTTTTTTTATTTTTTTTTTTTAATAAGGACACTGCGTGTACTACAGGACCCTGAAGAAGCTCCTGTCCTCTACATAGACAGTGATTACAGCTCCCAGCAGCTCTTTCTTACTTTTATATGTAAGGACTTGTTTTATCTGTATTATTTATCTGCTTATTCTTCTTTAATCCTCGCTTTTCCCTATTTTTGGATGACATTTTGGGGCTTTAGAAAC
Organism: Hyla sarda; assembly: GCF_029499605.1. Lineage (NCBI taxonomy): Eukaryota > Metazoa > Chordata > Amphibia > Anura > Hylidae > Hyla > Hyla sarda. Next base: position 444,628,425 of record NC_079190.1, read on the forward strand.
AATTACCAGGTTTCCATAGAGTTATGGTCTCAGCATACAACGGTTGTCCTGAAACCAATAATATTGTAACTTGAGGGGCCACTGTACTAATTGTCTATGTCTTTTGGGTAAATGTATTTCCACCCATTAATTTGAAAATGTTTGGACATATTCCCCTTATACCCTTTTAAGGGGTCTGTAACATTAAACATTTTAAATTTACCCTGCATTTTACTATTTTGTTATAGAAGGATTTAAATATGTGTGGTATCCCGGTACAGGACCTGGTCCTCTGCATGTCTAAAGTCCCCTCAGCCAGAGTCCCTTCATTCCCATAGGGCTCTCCTGCAGGGCTTACCCCTGGTCGCCAGATATAAATTGTATATTATTTAATGTACATATATAGGTATTATAAATGTATAGGACCTTAGTAGGTGATAATTATGGTTGTACTATTGTTCAAGGACCTTCCAGGGTCATGTGATGTACCCAGAGTTCACTGGGTTCAGGACTTACAGGTTTGCTGACCAATGAGCTTAGTCCAGCCTCCTATTATATAAAGGGCTGTAGCCACTAAATTTGCGCTCTTAGGACCTGTACATGGAAGCAAGCACAAGTATCTCAGCACTAATCTCAATTCATCTAACCCAAAGCCTGAAAGAACCAGCAGCCACTAAACCGTGAGTTACCAAGCTCAATCTATCAAATCCTGTGTGACTACTACCAGCTAGAATATTATAATTAGTAGCACAGTGGCCTGCATCAAAGCTCATTGCTTCAAAGTCCCAGCACAACCTGTGAGGAACCTACATTCCGGTTGCCTCTTAAGAGACTGTTATGTATAGAAACTGTTGCATAAAATCTTCAAGTAAAGTTCTTCAGTTTATTCATAAAGTCTGCTGTGGAAATTCCGTTATTTTCCCTGCCGTTTCTGGGACGGTTGGCGGTAGGACCATTAACACTAAGAAAACCTCTTCCTGGCGTCACAACATCTAAGGATTAATACAACCAGACCCTGCACTTACACCACCGCAACACCCCAGACACCACAACTCTCCTGGTTCACCACATATGGCATATTCACAAGATATTGGGGTGCAACCTTTGGGACACCCACATAGAGGCAGAATGAGAGAGAACAGCACTGACTCCAATAGTGACTTCTGGTTCCTATCATTCCTGGCTTGAAGATGATTCTAGTCCCTAATGTTACATTCATTCCCCCGAGGGTGGGCTCATGAGTGTCATTGTGATGCAAAAAAGAAAGTAAAGGGAAATTATACAGAAAATATTCTTTTTCTCTCTTTTTTAATACATTCCTAATTTTATCTTCAAAACGAAACATGAAAGGCGCAAGAGCACCCCAGGGCCTGCGTTATACTATTATTGATTTTATTGGGCTGGATATAGTCTGCTTGTGACTTCTGGTGTGCTTGTGGTCAATTTTCTGAACATATATTTTTTGCGGGACTGAAGAATGTTATCCACCACAAAAAAGTCCCTAGAAAAAAAAAAAAAAACTATGGGGGGGAAATTTATCAAAACATGTCGACAGGAAAAGTTGATAAGTTGCCCATAGCTACCAATCAGATCACTTCTTTCATTTTTCAGAGGCCTGTTTAAAGATATTTATTTATTTTTATATTTATTTATGTTATTTCATTATTTTAGTAGTACTTAGTAGTATATGCATACTTAGAGGGCTGTATCCAGTCGTGTAAATTCTCTTTTCTTTTTTTAGCACGAAGGGTATCGTGCAACACAGCGACCTCTGTATACAGTGGCCCTCATTTACTTAGAAAATCGGGTTGTAAGTCTACCTTGCTTTCTTACCCGATTGCTTTTTTCCCCTGGTATTTATTATTATGTCGCATCTTGTTTGTCGCATGTGGGTTTTGTTGGTTTTGGTTTCTAACTCCTCTGAGTTGTCGGGAAAAAACTCACAACAATTCAACAAATTCGGGTTGGAAACCTTTATGAATACGTGGGAAAGCTCAGAAATGTTGGGTTACGCCCCTTTTTCGGGTTTGGGAGAATCCACATTGGGTCCGTCGGAAAAATGTTGCATCGTGTCGCAGACTGGCGCACGATGTCTGCGACATGTAGCAGACAAAGATGCGTCAAAAAAACCCGACAATACAAGTCGGGTTTAGAATAGTAAATGTGGGCCATTGTATTTTAGAGCATGAGCCACCCACAACCCTTTGTATTATTTGCCTTTTTAAAAATGAAAGCAGCGATCTGATTGGTTGCTATTGGCAACTGATCAACTTTTCCTGTCGACAGGTTTTGATAAATCTCCCCCCCCCATAATTTTTTATTTTTTTTAGGGACTTTTTTGTGGTGGATAACATTCTTCAGTCCCGCAAAAAATATATGTTCAGAAAATTGACCACAAGCACACCAAAAGTCACAAGCAGACTATATTCAGCCGTATAAAGTCAATGGACCATGAAGCAAGTATGCCACATGTATGTTGGCATTACATTTTGCCAGCATCTGGGCATATACCCCCCAAAAACCTAATGTTAATGGGGCCTTAAAGGGGTATTCCACCCCTAGACATCTTATCCCCTATCCAAAGGATAGGGGATAAGATGTCTGATCGCGGGGGTCCCACCGCGGGGTCCCACCCACCCATGAGGCACCCAGCTGTTTCTGCCCCGGAAGCGCCCCCTCCCATAGACTTGCATTGAGGGGACAGGGCGTGACGTCACACGAGGGCAGAGACGTGACGTCATGGACTTCCGTTCCAGGGGTCAGGACTCAGACCCTCCAGCGCTTCCGGAGCAGAAACAGGTGGGTGCCGCATGCTATATTGCAGGGGTCCCCAGCGGCAGGACCCCCGCGATCAGACATCTTATCCCCTATCCTTTGGATAGGGGATAAGATGTCTAGGGGTGGAGTACCCCTTTAAAGATGGATGATTGTATAACTACACAATAGATGTGCCTAGTATGGGGACACTAGGACACAACCGCTATGAAAGCACAGTGGCCATATTTTATGTTACTTACCATTCAGATAAAGAAACATAACTGGCAAATGGGTAAATAGAATTTAAATTTAAAGTGGTACTCTGCTGCCCCATCCTTCGGAATATTTTGTTCCGAACACTTGTAACGTCATGACCATGCCCCCTCAATGCATGTCTATGGGAGGGGGCGTGGCGACCGCTACACCCCCTCCCCTAGACTTGCATTGAGGGGGTGTAGAATGATATTACGAGAGGGTGTAACCATGATGTCACGACCGCCAGCACCCATCGTTCTAAACGAACGTCAGGTGCTGCAAAGAGGTCACCGGGGTCTCAGCTGCGGGACCCCCGCTATCAGACATCTTAACCCCTATACTTTGGATAGGGGATAAGATGTCTAAGGGCCGAGTACCCCTTTAAATTGACAGGAATTTGTTTACATTTTATATTAAGGAAAACAGAAATCTAAGGCATTTAAAAGCATTTAGATAATCCAACTGCCTGTGGTAAAGATGGCGGTGCGCTTAATCCCAGTAATGGAGAAATAACAGAGCGAAGAAGCCATCAAACATTTGCAGAAGAGCAAGGGTTAACATCATCTATAAGGGTTTACCAAGTAAGACTGGTCTGTGGATGAATGGCAGTCTCCTGACAATAACACCTTCTCTAATTTGCTAAATGCTGACTTCTGCGGCGGTACAGTGTGTTTTATCATTCCGCTGCCGTATCATTAGCTCGTGTTAATTATTGCTATTTGAGGGCTGGATTTCTATTGCTATTTTTAAGCAGATTCTGCACAGCTGGAGCTTTACAACCATCATTTACTATTATTAGCCAAAACAAACCCAGAGTTAGTTCATCCTGCACCGCAAACATAGGATTACAGCTCCGCAGATCCTGCAAGCTGTGCCAGGAACACGAGGGCTCTATGTGCTGTGCTTGTCTTTTCCTGGCATTATGTATACAATTGATACTGATCAGCTTTTTCTGTATGCACAGTGACTGAAAATCCGTTTCATACACGTGAATGGGGCTGTTTCTATGGGACAGATTTTTACAAGCCATATTAACATATGTAAAAAAAAATATTAATCCTTAAATGGTAACTAACTTTTCTACAATATTAATAGTACACGTAAATATATGAAATGTTGTAAAATATATATTAGCATACTGAGGGAACAGGTTACATTATGCCCATTGAAGTCTATGGAGAGGAGGAGTTAGCTGCAGATACAAAGGCAAAGAGAGCTACAAAGGGAAGCTGCTGAAAGCTCTACTAAGTTTTCTCTCTCTCAACTGATTAAGGGGGTACTCCAGGAAAAACTTTTTTATATATATCAACTGGCTCCAGAAAGTTAAACAGATTTGTAAATTACTTCTATTAAAAAATCTTAATCCTTTCAGTACTTATGAGCTTCTGAAGTTAAGGTTGTTCTTTTTTTGTCTAAATCCTCTCTGATGACACCTGTCTCGGGAAACACCCAGTTTAGAAGAGGTTTGCTATGGGGATTTGCTTCTAAACTGGGCGGTTCCCGAGACAGGTGTCATCAGAGAGGATTTAGACAAAAATGAACAACCTTAACTTCAGAATTTCATAAGTACTGAAAGGATCAAGATTTTTTAATAGAAGTAATTTACAAATCTGTTTAACTTTCTGGAGCCAGTTGAGATATATATATATATATATATATATATATATATATATATATAAAAGTTTTTTCCTGGAATACCCCTTTAATTCCCAGTTTACACTGCTCTATAAAGTCCTCCATGCTGCTGTTGCTTCAGAGCTGTGCTACAGGGCTATATGAGAACAAGATCACATTTTCTATGTGTGTGCAGTGTATGGGAGCCATCATAGCAGCTAGTTTCCGCCTACTAGCTCAAGAACAACTGAATGTTAGAAATGAAGCATGAGGTGGAGAAAACAAATGAAAAATTGGCTACGTTCAAAAATTGCTTTTCCTGCTCTAGACAGAAAAATGTATATAACTATATCCAAGCCAGGCAATGCTCTGTGAGCTGAACATCCTGTACTGCAGAATGGCACATTGTAGCAAAGTTGAAGAAAGATTTGTGCAGCTGCTATTTCGCTCACAGATCATTGTCTGGACTGGATACAAATGTATTCACTTCTCTGCTGACAGCATGACTAGTTATCTATGGCAGGGCTTTCCAAACTAGGTCCCGTAACACTTAAGTGTGTCGGCAGTTCCAAGGTGTGTTGCGGGACCATCAGGAGACTGACAGGTGATAGTGAGTGATTAAAGTGATATCGTCATTTAAAATTAAAATAAAAAATGTAATATTTTTTTTTTTTTTTTTACATGCAATAGAGACATGTCAAAACTTTTGATCAGTCAGGTTCTGGATGCCCAGACCCCAACTCTAGAACGAGTCCAGAGAAGTGCTCGGCTAAGTGCTCCTTTCGTACTTTGTCGAAAATTAACTTATCCCTTATCCACAGGATAGAGAATAAGTAGCTAATTGCAGGGGGTCCGACCGATGGTCCGCCCCCCTGATCACTGGGACAGGATGCCGGCGCTTTCAGCGAGGAGTGTATGTGTTACGCCGAGCGCTCCGGGTCCCTGCTCCTCCCCGGAGCGCTCGCGGCGTTCCTCTCTCTGCAGCGCCCCGGTCAGACCCGCTGACCGGGAGCGCTGCACTGACACTGCCGACGGGGATGCGATTCGCATAGCGGGACGCGCCCGCTCGCGAATCGCATCCCAAGTCACTCACCTGTCCCGGTCCCCGGCTGTCACGTCCTGGCGCGCGTGCGCCAGCTCTCTATGATTTAAAGGGCCAGTGCACCAATGATTGGTGCCTGGCCCAATCAGTCTGATTAGCGTCCACCTGTGCACCTGTCTATATAACCTCACTTCCCCCTTCCCTTCCTTGCCGGATCTTGTTGCCTTGTGCCAGAGAAAGCGTTTACAGTGTTTGCCTTACCAGTGTTCCTGACCTCTTGCTATCGCCATTGTCTACGAACCTTGCCGCCTGCCCCGACCTTCTGCTACGTCTGACCTTGCCTCTGCCTAGTCCTTCTGTCCCACGCCTTCTCAGCAGTCAGCGAGGTTGAGCCGTTGCCGGTGGATACGACCTGGTTGCTACCGCCGCAGCAAGACCATCCCGCTTTGCGGCGGGCTCTGGTGAATACCAGTAGCAATCTAGAACCGGTCCACCGACACGGTCCACGCCAATCCCTCGCTGACACAGAGGATCCACATCCAGCCTGCCGAATCCTAACAGTATGTTGTCTACCGGTAGACAGCACATACTCCATTAATTTCTATTTGTGCGCCAATGATGCCTGAGAGCTGTACTCTGGTCTTTTCGGCACTCCCATAGGAATGAATGGAGCGCATGCCAGTTGCAGCACACGCTTCTCACTGAGTGCTGGGTCCCATCCTGGTGATCGCCCTAGTGGTCTGACCCCCCGTGACTAGCTACTAATTCCCTATCCTGTGCATAGGGGATATGCTATTTTTTGCCGGAGATCTCCTTTAAGACATCTTCCTCCTGCAATAGACAACCCCAACATCCCAAGTACTGGTTTATAATGTAATTCACTAATTCCTCTAAATCAGGAATACCGCAAGTCGCCTCCATAGTTCTTCGACTTCCATGGCGACACGTCTGTCCACTATCATGAAGAAGAAGGATAATAACCGCAAATCAACTCCCCAGATATATCGACCATCAATCTGTCTAAAATCAGATGGTGGCATTTCATTTTAAGGCTTGGCCCACGCTTGTGGCACATTCCTGATTAATAAGAATGAACTTTTGAAAAATTAATCTGATATATACATTATCTCACAAGCCATTAACTTCCTCCCTGTGTACGATATATTATATAACGTGAGGGGTCTGCGCCATGTCATGCAGAGTAATTCATGATGACAGACAGTCCAATGCCCGGAGCTCTGTTTCCTTCCAGGAAGGTATTTCACCCAGCTCGTGTTTAGTTGCCAAATGCAGATGTGAATTTCCATCTTAAATCTCTGCTTCTCATTGGGATTTGGGCTTATAGTCAGAACGAGCGGGAAACGTGCACATTTGGAGAGGAATAATTGGACTGTATAGAGAATAGAGTCAGTACAGTGGTCCCTCAACATATGATATTAATTGGTTCCAGGAGAACCATCATATGTTGAAACCATCATATGTCGAGTACATATGTCTATGTAAAAATGGTAATTGGTTCTGGGGCCTTGGAACCATTGTATGTTGAATACATATCTCTATGGGAAATTGCTAATTGGTTCTGGGATGACCATTGTATGTGGAGTGTATGGGGAGTGTTTAACAAACCAGGGTGCCTCCAGCTGTTGCACAACTACAACTCCCAGCATGCATGTACAGCCATTGACTGTCTGGGCATGCTGGGAGTAATAGTTTTGCAACAGCTGGAGCTCACAGTGGAAGCCTGTATGAGTTAGCAGGACAGCATGAGAGTAACAGGAGGCAGAACGGGGCACACGGGGCACATTATACAACTATCTGTCAGTTACTGAAGTTGTCTGCGCTGTCAGATAGCTGTTTGTATGATGGCCCCTACACACAGCAGCATCATATGTCGAGGCCATAATAAGTCGGGGGGGTCACTGTATTACAATGTAAAAGATATCTGTAGTATAGTATACAGTCAAAGTAAACCTCTGAGGAACCTACACGGACATGGGGTCTCAAACTGTGGCCCTCCAGATGTTGCAAAACTTCAACTCCCAGCATGCCCGGACAGCCGTTGGCTGTCCGGGCATGCTGGGAGTTGAAGTTTTGCAACATCTGGAGGGCCACAGTTTGAGACCACTGCGTTAGAGGATCCAGAAATAGCAGTTCATTACTATATGGCTCATATATCATCGGAATGACTAAACGCTGGACTATTCCCATGTTTGGCTCTTTTCACATCATGTTTGTTATATCCATTTGGGAAACAGCAAATTCTGAAGCATATGGCAAATGTATCCATAGACCCCCATTACTTGGCAGAAGCAAAAAGAGCATCCTTCTGGCCTCCGTTCAGGTAGATTCCATTGAGGATTCTGCGTATTAACTTGATGAAATATCACAGACCTCTGCTCTATTCCACAGGTCCAAGTTCAGTAAAAATAAAAAATAAAAACAAATAGAAAAAAAAAATGTGCCGTATACCTTTTTAACATGGAAGTCTACATATGGTTAAGCAGCATCTGTCACAGCATTTACAGATATTTTGGGAAGCCCAATGATGTATAGCCCTGTCTGACACTGCAAAAGAGCCTTAAAGTGGTAATCCACCATAAGGTGATTTTAAGTACATACCTGCCAGGCAGTAACGGAAAGGATCCGCGCTTGTCTGGGGGCTAAATGACTATGTTGTGAACTGGCTATTTCGTGTTGGAGTTCGTTCACTTAAACTACAAATCCCATAATTTCTTTTCTCCCTCCCACACATCAGCCAACCCGCCCATTAAAACACACCTCTGATCCCTTTCATACAACAGACCAGTGTTTTTTGACCAGGGCGCTTCCAGCTGTTGCAAAACTACAATACTTGCACAATGATCTTCCTCCCACCCAGCAGTCACTCCACCCATTGAAGTAAAGACAGGCTTCCTTTGATCACCTGACTAGTGATGCTATGTCTCGGGCTGCATTGCAACCTGGGAAAACCTGAGACGACACTCATTTTGTATGCTGTTAAAAATAAACCTTGGCGCAAAAAATCACAGAATGTGGTGCGGTAATATATTGCGAAACCACCATGAAACATAGGTACAGACAGTATATTATGAACTTTAACTTTACAGCCCCTGTAGCATAGTCCAATAAAAAAAAATCCAAAAATAACCCTTTAAAAGGGAACCTGTTATCAGTTTTATGCTGCCCAAACTGAGGGCAGCATAAAATTGGTTCAGGCAGTGCAATGCCAGAACACTATTCATTTTTTTAGATATGCTTGGGGGTTACAGAGTAATCATAGTTTAAAACTTCAGGGTACGTAGTCAAGGGGAGTCCTGGTGGTGGCCAACTGAGACACCCACCGATCATAAGAAGGGAGGTCTGCTGTCCACAAAGTAAATGGAATGGCAGTGTGCATGTACTGAACTCAGCAATGTTAAGAAGTCCCATAGAGAATGAATAAAGTGGCTGATGGGTATGTGCATTATGGCTTCATTCACTTGGAGGACATTTGACCACCACTCTCATGATCAGTGTGGGTCCCATCTGTCGGATGCCCTCCAATCATCTAGTTAGTCCTTATCCTGGGGATAAAGGATAACATTTATCCTTGGGATTAGCCCTTTAAGATTGTGCTAAGGGAACAAGGTGATATCTGTCAAGCATGCAAAAATTACAGTGTTGCGCCGCTGAATCAAGTGACTTTGTGACCCTATATAAAAGGGAATGGGGTTGCATTGCGACCCACAAGTGACAGCAATCGTGACCACAAGAAATTAATCTCAAATGTGAAAGAATTTTTTTTTCTCATAAGTCTTTGTTATAAATTTTGCTGAGTTTCTCCTCTCGAGCCTGCATGTTTTCACTTAGCAAAAATCAACACAACCTTCGCGCTCCTACAGCTGCAAACCAGTTGTGGCATCCTGGCAGCAACAAACAGATACACTCAGGCTCTGATTTACTATTGTAAATTGTGTTTGCGACAAATTCTGTCTCATTGTGCCAGAAATGAAAAAAACCCGACCAACTCTCCATTTTACTGAGAAAACCCAAAAATGGGGCATGGCCGTCGGGAAAAAGAGCATGTCCCCGACATTTTCACAAAAACCCAACATATTTACTAAGGTTTCCACAGAAAATGTGGTGGATTTCAGCTGAGGAAAACCCTACAGGTCAGAGCATGTGTAAAGAAAGCAAAGTGTAGGGAAACCTTAGTAAATACAGTGGAAAGAAATTGTAGGGAATTAAAACCAACAAAGAAAACTACACTCAACTCTTAGTAAATCAGGGCCAATGTGTTATTACTTAGGCATGCTTCTGTGGTGGCCCAGTACGGGATGGTGTGTCCCTGTACTTCACCTGCCCTGTCAGGCAGAGTCTCTCCATGTCCCCACTGCCCCCTTTATGTGTTATCCCTTATGTACATAGGTTGTATAATAAAATGTACTGTTTCTTTAATAGCTGTTACCATGTGATTGTTACCCAGGAGGCACTAGTGACCAGGTGACCCCCCAAGTGACCTATGGCTCCTTATACAGCCCCCCTATAAAAACCAGGGGAGGGGGCTGCACTCTCTCTCTCTTAGCTCATTGCTATTCCTGCTGAGGTCCAGAGCAGTCATCTCAGAGTGTGTTCGGAGCATTGAAGTCTGAAGCCACAAGTAAGCTCAAATAAGCTCAAAGTCATCTTCAGGTCAATTGTCAAGTCAGTCAAGTCAAGTCTTCTATATAGTCATCGTGGCCTGCACTAAAGTGTCTCTACATACTGCAAGTCCCAGCAAGCCTGCGAGGTCTCTGTGTCACTGGTCACCTCCTTGGGATATTGGCTGTACTGCATAGACTGTGTCATCTGTCTACCCTCAGTAAAATTACCATTGTCCATAACTTGGCGTCGGTGTCTTCATTGCCCCTGTGCCGAGCCCAGGACCAGCGGTATTACCTTCGGGCGGTTAAGGCTAAACCACACCCTGGCATCACGACAAGACATCTGCCCCTAGGGTTTTAACAGCTACCCTGCATTGCACCCCGCTGACACCACACTTCTATAGGACTGGGTTTACACCAGTATTATATGACTTGTGAGTCTGATGACTCGATCTCACAGCCGTCCATTTTGGTCATCAGACCCGAGGTTGGGCTGGGACTTGCAGCCCTATACGGACAACAACAAAAAATGTATGTATTATACTAGTGTGAATCCAATCACATAGTAGAGACTGTTGGGTCTTGGTTTATGTGATCAGTGGGGGCTGGGGGATCATGGCGGTCAGACCCCCACCGATCAGCTAGTCATGTGGACAGGGATGTGGATATTGTGGAAATTTCCCTTCACTAATTTACTAAGTTGGAAAACTAGAACGAAGCTACAAAGCTGGTTAACCAATATGAATCCCACTACAACGCCAACCTGTTAACTTTCCTAAGTGGCAAATTAGCATTCTGCACTGTCCAGACGGCAGAATTTCTGTGCAGAATTCACTTTACCTTTATTTCAGTGGGATTCCACTGTCCCATTCAAATTCGGATTTCTGCGTTCTGCTATAATAAAAGATCAGTCTTATATTTTGCAAAATTCCATGGTAGAATTCGGCTGGAAAAATTGGCTGGAAAAATGCCAGAAAAACTGCCCCTGTGTTATTCTGCATTTTTGTGTTTTCTGTGTTAGTCTGGCGTTTTTACCTTTGTGTAGGAACTGTGTTTTTATTTCTTTGGCAGTTCTTCTTGTTTCTGTGTCCAGCCCTTTTGTACCCTTAATTTACAAAAGGCAAGAAAAAAAAAACCTGCAGATGTAAAACCCACATAGGGGTTTATTTACTAACGTGATCCCGACTCTTTTTTGTTGGGTTTTGCACCCAAATTGTGTCGTACGTTCCATGCGACACAATTTACGACCAAAAAAACACAAAAACCCTCCATCTTACAAGAAAAAACGAAAAGGGGCATGGCAATGGGAGACAGTGGGCGTGGTCCCGGCAAAAGGGGCGTGTCCCGACAGTTTTGAAAAATCCCAACATATTTACTAAGGTTTCACCAGAATATGTTGGGGATTTGAGCTGAGGAAAACCCTGCAGATCACAACAGTTATAAAAATAAAAATAAAAAATAAACGTAGGGAAAAGTGCAACATGTAGGGAAACCTTAGTAAATACCTTGGGAAAATTCCTGCCAGAAATCAAAACCCCCAAAGAAAACTCCACTCCAATCTTAGTAAATAAACCCCATTGTGTTTTAATGGCGGTTTGTCTATGGGAAATGAAAATAAAAACAAAAACGCCATAGTCTCTGCATGCTGTGATTTTGAAAAACTGCCACTGAGAAAAAAAACGTATTCAATAACAAATGCTAAAAACGAATGATGCTGTTCGCCATCCGTGTCCCGTTGACTGACATTATAAACAAAAACAGACCGAAAGATATTAATATATATATATTTATATATATATATATATATATATATATATATATATATATATATATATATATATAAAAAAAAGAGATCAAAACCTGTCCATAGGAAAAGTTGTTGAGTTGCCCATAGCAACCAGATTGCTTCTTCTTCATTTTTGAAGAGGCCTCTGAAAAATGAAAGAAGCGATCTGATTGGTTGCTATGGGCAACTCACCAACTTTTCTTCAGCACGGGTTTTGATAAATCTCCCCCATAGTTTTTGGCCTACACAATAGCGTAGTTCACTACGTTTCTGCATACAGCAAAATGAAATGGGTACTCTGGTGGAAAACACTTTTTTTTTTTTTTTAAATGAATTGGTGCCAGAAAGTTAAACAGATTTGTAAATTACTTCTATTTAAAAAAAATCTTAATCCTTCCAGTACTTATTAGCTGCTGAACACTACTGAGAAAATTATTTTCTTTTTTTGGAACACAGTGCTCTCTGCTGACATCTCTGTCCATTTTAGGAACTGTCCAGAGCAGCATATGTTTGCTATGGGGATTTTCTCCTACTCTGGACAGTTCTTAAAATGGACAGAGATGTCAGCAGAGAGCACTGTGCTCGTGATGTCAGCAGAGAGCTCTGTGTTCCAAAAAGAAAACAAATTTCCTCTGTAGTATTCAGCAGCTAATAAGTACTGGAAGGATTAAGATTTTTTAATAGAAGTAATTTACAAATCTGTTTAACTTTCTGGCACCAGTTGATTAAAAAAAAAAAATTAAAAAAAGAAGGTTTCCACCGGAGTACCCCTTTAACTGTATTGTAAGGGAAAGGGCAACCTGGCCTAACGCTGACTTACAATTATCTAGCCAAGGAAAGCTAAGAGACAAGGTCTCCGAGAAAGTCTCTACAACCTGACAGACAGCAATTCTTTTACGGGTGATTCTTTTTTTTGGTTAATGCTATTTTAGTCTTTTTTTTTTTATGTGGCGCAGCCTTAAGATGGAAACTCATCATCAACCATAGTCTCACTTCCTGCTGTCCACTTAGAAGTGACTCAGGACCTCTGAGATTAGTCTTGACACTCATATGACTCATGGCTAACACCCTTTAAGGTAGTGTTCCCCAACTAGTGTGCCTCCAGCTGTTGCAAAACTACAAATCCCAGCATGCCCGGACAGCCTTCGGCTGTCCGGGCATGCTGGGAGTTGTAGTTTTGCAGCAGCTGGAGGCACACTGGATGGGAAACACTGCTCTAGGGACTCTAGGCTCTAGCAATGTGTTGCAATTGAAAGCTGATCCCTGCGAAGTACTGAACCCGGCCAGCTTTGTGTACTCTTATAGTCATTCCTGAGATGGTATTATAATGGTTTGATTATAAAAGCCGTGATTTGTTCAGTGCCGTTGCTATACAGAGCAATGCAGCTGCTAAAAGGGGTGTAGAGAATACACACTTGCACCTAGATCCCAGCACCCAAAAGGGCCCTGCGGCCCATCTGCACACACAACTAGTGTTGAGCGGCATAGGCCATATTCGAATTCGCGAATATATGGACGAATATTCGTCATATATTCGCGAATATTCGTGTTTTATTTTCGCATATGCAATTATTCGCGTGCACGAAAAATTAACACATGCATTCGCATATGCGAAAATTCGCACGCCAGTCTCACACAGTAGTATTAGAGCCTTCTTTACACTACACAAGCTGGAAGCAGAGAGGGATGATCACTGTTATGTGTACTGAAGGAAAAAAAAATTATAAAAAAAATAAATAAAAATCTTCGTAATTACGAATATATAGTGCTATATTCGCGAATATTCGCGAATATGCGATATTCGAGAATAAAATTCGTATTGCGAATATTCGCGAGCAACACTACACACAACTATAAAGGGCTCATACACATGATACTGTTGAGTGCGGACTCTGTACAATGACATGACAAAAAGGTGTCCATGCAGGCTTGTATTACAGTCCTGTAGGGATGTTGGGGGAGATTTATCAAAATCTGTGCAGAGGAAAAGTTGCCCATAGCAACCAATCAGATCGCTTCTGTCATTTTTAACAAATGACAGAAGCAATCTGATTGGTTGCTATGGGCAACTCAGCAACTTTGCCTCTGGACAGGTTTTGATAAATCTCCCCCGTTGTCTCCAAATTGTGGATCTCCAGCTGCTGCAAAACTACAGCTCCCAGCATGCCCGGGACAGCCCAGGGGTATTCGGTCATGCTGGGAGTTGTTGTTTTGCAACATCCGGAGGCAGAGGCGCAACTTGTAGCTATTGGGACCCAGTGTGTAATAGGGCCCCATGTGTACCATTTGCCATTTATAATACTGCTGTCTTCTTATGGGGCAGAGGTGTCTGGGGTCCTGTCAGGCACCAGGGCCCCAATGCGACTGCTACCTCAGCACCCCCTATAGTTACAGAGTAGCTGGAGGTCCACAGTTTGGAGACCACTACTGTAGGAACTCCCCATGAAGCAATGTGTTATCTGATAAACATGATATAACAGGACACTCACACACAGGGCACGGTACAGCACTCACACACAGGGTACGGTACAGTACGAGCCCATAGCGCCAAATTACAAATACATACTACATAAACCTGTAAAACCTTCTTATGCATGGGTTCTTACAAAAGGGCAGTGCAGAGGTGTGGTGACATGTTACATAATACTATAACAATTGTAGAGAGAGCCGTCTTACTATACAAATTAACACTTTACTGCTATAATGTATACAGGCCAGACACTGTGTGACGGTACACCATGACATTGTATACGTGATAGGAAGGAATGGGCCCTGAAGCACAGATCAGCCCCTGGTCCTAGTATCTTCAGTCTGTTTACTATCCTAATGGCAATCATTGCAAAAGGTTAGTGCGGTGTCCCGGTACAGGACCTTGTCTTGTGCCTGTCTTAATTCCCCTCAGTTAGAGTCCCTCCATTCCACAGGGCTCTCCTGCAGGGCTTACCCCTTGTTCGCATTGTATAAATGTGTTCCTGTATATTGTACAATATGTATATAGAGGTAATACAAATGTATAGGACCTTCCTAGGTCATGTGATAATGTCATGTGATGTACCCAGAGTTCTCTGGGTTCAGGACCTACAGGCTTTGCAACCAATGGGATTAGTCCAGCCCCCCTAGTATACAAGGGGCTGTAGTCACTAAATTCACTCTCTTATCTCCCAGATCCAAAGCAAGCACAATCAGCATTTCTCTATTCATCTCAACTAGGCCAAAGCCTAAAGATCCAGCAGCCACTAAAACAGTGAGTTATAACGCTCCATCTACAAATTCTTTGTGACTACTATTCAACTCAAATCCTTTAATTAGTAGCACAGTGGCCTGCTCAATTAGTCCCAGGAAAGTCTGTGAGGAACCTGCATCCCGGTTACCTCAAGAGAAACTGTTTAATTGTAAAGACTGTTGGCATAAGAAGTTCAGTAAAAGTTCCAGTTATCTCATAAAATCTGCTGTGGACATTCCGTTTATTATCCTGCCGTTTGTGGACCGGTTGTCGGCAGGGCCTTCTATACAAAACAACCGCAACCTGGCGTCACGACAAATCAAGGGTTAATACCACCAGACCCTGTAGCATCCTTGCAATACCCCTATATCACTACCCTTCCAGCTTACCACATTAGTTTAATAGAAACCATAGGAAAATTGTGAGCTTTATGCAGTATATTCTATTATAAAAATCCATCTGCGCCAAGAAAAGATTTTCAGTCGCAAACATTTCTGCAATAAAATCTGCCACCCATACCACTCTATTCCAAAAATCCTGGTCTAATTAATTTCCATATAAGGACCCTATTACATGAGGCGATTATCAGCCAAACAGGCCATTGTCACCCTGTGTAATAGGACGATGGGTTTGGCCATTGGCTGCACATCTCCAGGTGTAATAGAGGCTGCGCAGCTCATTACAGCAAAGGCTATGTTCACACAGCGGAATGTCCGCACGGAATATTGCCATGTGGACATTCCACAGACAGCGGAGCACCAGCAGAACATGCCGGTGCTAGGACGGCTGGGAAATGCGGCAATGCATTTCCAAGCGGAATCCTCAAAAACATTGCACAGGTTCAATGTTTTTGATGACGCCGGAATCAGGATTTCTGTGGCAAATTCTGCATGGACATACCCAAAGGCTCTATAAATAATGGCTGATCAACAAAATTGGCTCTCGGTTACAATGTGGCTTGGGTCACCTAAGGCCGTGTTCACACGACCAAATTTCCCAGTAGAATCTGGCAGAAAATCTTCTGCTTGGAAATTCCGTTGCTGCAGAGTCCTGTTGTTTTCAATGGGGTTCTGCTGCACCGTGCATGCGGCAGAATTTCCAGTGGAAACATCTGCCAAGGAAATCCCGATTACGGCCTCCACCGAAAGTATTGACATGCTATTTCTTTCGGCGAAGTCAGCCGGTACCAGCTATTTGCAGAATGTCTACCCTTGTTCTGCAAAATTTCTGCCGTGTGAACATGGCCTAATATAGCCCTATCAGTTTATATGACCTGGAGTATGCTACTATCTCAGTACTATCATCGCACTCAGTATCTAGGGCAGTGGTGCCCAAACTGTGGACCTTCAGCTGTTGCAAAACTACAACTCCCAGCATGCCCGGACAGCCAACGGCTGTCCGGGCATGCTGGGAGTTGTAGTTTTGCAACAGCTGAAGGTCCACAGTTTGGAGACCACTGATTTACGGAATAGGTTTTTGGGGGCTGAAAGATATAACGCTATGTGTTGTATTTTATTTTAATAATTTGTTTATTTTTATTTTTTTTATAGAACTAAACAAGTCAAATATACACTTCTCAATATAACTTCATTAAGTAGAGCCCTGTCCAAAACCATCAGCTGATCAAGTCTGAGAACAATCGGTGATCCCTAAAGACTTCCTGACCCCCTACAGTCATATTACTAAGAAGTTGGCTGACCTGTCATGGTAACTTTATCCTAAAAGGGAGATAGAGAAACGTGAAATAAATGTATATACGTCAAGTGTGCAACCAAATGATTATGATGCCACAATGACATTATTGGACTACGGCACTGCATGGATAGCCATTCCCAATATTCTCAATGGGAGCATCCCCAAACTTCCATACAGGCCTAGAGGGAAACTCTCTATAGTCGGCTCAGGGATCGCTATTTTGTCCCGTAAAATGCTGGACACCATGAAACAAGACTGACCACGATGGAATCCATTGGATGCCATGGATGTTCCACATGCGTCAGATTTCGACATTATTACTGTGTTTTGATGTTCTGCTTCTATGACGGAGCAGAACAGCGAAAATGTATAGCAGTGGTGTGAGCCTAGCCTCATGCAGTGTATTTCTCTGGTGGTTTAAAAGAGCGTTTTTCATTTAATTTTTGGTGGCATTTTTTCTATTCCGAGTCATTTTGTACATCCGTTTTTAAAGTCCTACAGAAGCTGTCTTTTACTTAACGGACCCACAAAAGCCACAAAACGGGCACAAACCAAAACAAGTCGCATGCAGTGCATTTTTTATTTCACTAAAGAGTTTAATGTAACTTATGGCCACCCTGGAGATCACGATTGGTCTCCAAACTGTGGACCTCCAGCTGTTGCAAGACTACAACTCCCAGGATGCCAGGACAGCCAATGGTTGGTCAAACATGCTGGGAGTTGTAGTTGTAGTCCTTACACTGCTGTAATAACTTTTGGCCCTCATAGAAAGTAAAAATAAATAAAAAAAAAAAAAATTTTAAAACACCACCACTTTTTTTTATTTTTTAACGACTTTGAGCGATCCCCTAATAAATTTCCGTAGGGTAACATAGTCATGCAAATCAGCATGGCGACTTTAAAAGCAGTGCAAGGATAGGGTCGGATGTGTATTTTCCTACCCATTGAAGTCAACAGGTACAAAAATATGCAGCTGATATTACTACCCATTGACACTGACTTCAGAAATTGTGCAGCAGCAAAATACGGCATGTGTGACCCTACCCTTAAAGTGGTTATCCAGGAAAAACCTTTTTTTTTTTTTATATATCTCAACTGGCTCCAGAAAGTTAAATTGATTTGTAAATTACTTCTTTAAAAAAATCTTAATCCTTTCAGTACTTATGAGCTGCTGAAGTTGAGTCATTCTTTTCTGTCTAAGTGCTCTCTGAGGACACGTGTCTTGGGAATCGCTCAGTTTAGAAGCAAATCCCCATAGCAAACCTCTTCTACTCTGTGCAGTTCCCGAGACAGAGATGTCAGCAGAGAGAACTGTTGCCAGACAGAAAACAACAACTCAACTTCAGCAGCTGATAATTATTGAAAGGATTAAGATTTTTTAATAGAACTAATTTACAAATCTGTTTAACTTTCTGGAGCCAGTTGATATATAAAAAATAAAGTTTTTTCCTGGAATACCCCTTTAAACATGGAGGAAAGATAAAAATGAGCCCCGGGCCTTTCGGGAGCTGCTTGACATCAGCACTCGCCTAACCACTTGGGAGAGGAGGTCCTAGTGTCCTCAGACCATTTTTTATTTAATTACAATATAACACTATCATTATATATATATATATATATATATATATATATATATATATATAAATAAATGAAATCAGATTAAACCTGATGTAAATAATTCTAAGAAATCTGCACCAATATCTATGACATAGTGACTAAGGCTGGTGATAATAATGTAACATAATAATAGCAACAACATAATAGTTGTTATGATAACAATGATAATATTATGATAACAATAGTGGAGTAGTACCTGTTGTGGTCCTCAGTTGCACCCCTGGAGCTGTCCCCTTCCTCCTCCTGAGAGGAGGTCCTGCTGAAGAGTCTGGAGAAGCCCCTGGACCTGTCCTGCTCCTCTCTATTGCCCTTGGAGGAGGAGGCATGGTCACTGCTCCCCTTGCTCTCCTGGGTTATCTTCCTGAAGAAGAGCCTGGAGGGGCTGTGACTTCTCTCCTGCTCCTCTCCATGTTCTGTCCTGTCACTTCCATCCTTCTTTTCCTGGGATGAACTCCTGAAGAAAAGCCTGGACAAGCTCCTGTCACTCCTGTCCTGCTCCTCAGCTTGGTCTTTGGCCCCTTCCTCCTCCTTCTCCTGGGATGATGTCCTGGAAAAGAGTCTGGAGAAGCCCCTAGCTACTTCGTCCTGCCAGGTGCCTGTTCTCTTGCGAGTGCTCATGTCCTGGAGATCAACAAGGACTTCCCAAAGTCCTGACTTTAAGAGGTGACATAGGGACTGAGCTGTCACTCCTGGTGGGGGGTTACTGTCAAAGTTTGCAGACTAAAGTTGGCAGCTTGTAGAAGGTCCCAGAAGTGAAGGAGTCCTGAGTCAGTCCATGCCAGTTCACCAGGACCATGTGAGAGAGCAGAGGAGATGTAAGCTGGCTGGGAGGAAAGAGACTACAACAGTCCTAGGGAAGTCCTCCTCTGCAGCCTGCTCCTTGGCCCTGCCCCTGTACACACACATGGAGGAGGTGCAGCCTGCAGCTGTGTGCTCTGTGCTGCTGGTGAATGTGACACTCACTTAGTCTAGGTCAGTGTTTCCCAACCAGTGTGCCTCCAGCTGTTGCAAAACTACAACTCCCAGCATGCCTGGACAGCCAAAGGCTGTCCGGGCATGCTGGGAGTTGTAGTTTTGCAACAGCTGGAGGCACACTGGTTGGGAAACACTGGTCCAAGTCAGTGTTTCTCAACCAAGGTGCCTCCAGCTGTTGCAAAACTACAACTCCCAGCATGCTAGGACAGCCTTCGGCTGTCCTAGCATGCTGGGAGTTGTAGTTTTGCAACAGCTGGAGGCACCCTGGTGGGGAAACCCTGCAGCAGTGAACAGCTATTGTGAGAGTCTGGTGGGACCCCCATGCTGCCAGACCAGGAGCTCCCATCTGTTATCTGAATGCTTGTCATTTTATTCACATTCCTCCTTGAAGTTTCGGTAGTTTGGAGTGTGACTTTTTTTTTTTTTTTTTACCTCTGCTCTATAGTATATATACTTTTTGTTATTGTTTCCTGTTATTTACTGTATATGTCGTAACACTTGATTACAACACTCGGGCTGCTGGTAGTTTGTCAATCTGTTCTAATTGCTTCCATTTTTCTTTTTCTCCCCTTATTTCTATAGTATTACCATATTGCACTGATTGTAATCACTCGCATATGTTTCGCATATGTCTCTTAGGCTAGGTTCAGTCTACGGAATCTCCGGGCAGAAAATTTCCGCCCGGAGATTCTGAGTGCGGCCAGCGTTGACTGAATCAATCTATCTCCAATAGACTGCAATGTGTTCCGCGCGGATTTCCGCCTGAAGAAAGAGCAACGCCTTTCTTCAGGCGGAAATTTCCAAGCGGATTTTCCGTTCACAAATTCCGCTTCACAAATTCCGAAGTGTGAATTTGTGAACTGAAAACCATTCACTACACTATACATTTTAGCAAGTGGAATTTCCCCCTGCAATTTCAAAGCGAAATTGCAGGCGGAAATTCCGTAGTCTGAACCTAGCCTTAGGCTGTTTTCCATGAGTGTAGGAAGTGGGGAGATGCATCCCCGATAATTAAGGATTTCTATCCCCTACAGTTGTGGCCACAGTTCTGACCGTCTGTTCACCCGCACCGAACCTGATATACTGGGTTATAGTGTGGGTGAACAGTATTAAAACAAGGGGTCACTTACTTTGATTGTAGTGCCAAAGTTCTGACCGTTGAAGCCCCTATTTCTATAGTGCTTCTCTGCGCAATGATGGTGGGGAGCCGACTCGCCATGCTCCCCTGCCTCCCCAATATGCCTTGCTATGCCCACCACTGTAATAAATGTGGTAATTTCTTCACTCTAATGTCACTAGGACGCGAGAGACTGCTGGTAAGTTAGTGCTCTGCCCTCGTAGCAGAGCGCAGGTGCCGCTACCTCGCTACACAAGTTGGGTGTAGTGAGGCTATGTAAGAAAGGGGCAGCATAGCGCTGCATATTGAGGAGACAGGAAAACATGGCGAGACGGCACCCCGCCTCCATTGCGCATAGAAACGCCAGTATATTGGGTTTAGTGTGGGTGAACAGCCTGTCATTTTCCCTTTGAAAAGTGGAACTGCAGGCTGGATTATCATTGGTGCATCTAGAATTCCCGCTCCAGGCACCCACTCAGAACTTGCCGCTTGCTTACTTGCCAAGATCGCCGCAAGTCCCGAGTAAAAGCTCGGAGGCTTCAGTAGGTTTTGCACAGCCAAGGAGCCCAGGTCAAATTTGTGGTGACTAGGTGGTGCAGGTAGTAGTGTAGGGTATGCTGGTAATAACCCTATGTTGTCGTGACTCCAGGATGTGGTTTCCTTAGAGTATTGGTCCTACCGCCAACCGTCCCAGAAACGGTATGGAGAAATAACTGAATGTCCATAGCAGATATTTGATGAAAACCGGAATAAACTTTACTGCATATTTTATGCAACTGTAGGTAACAAAACAGTCTTTGCATAGAGGACCGTAGTTCAGGTTCCTCACAGGTTTGCTGGGACTGCTGAGTTTAATGATCTTTGGTTTGCTATCCACTGTGCTACTGGTTTCGAAGATAATTGAGTTGCAGTAGTCACACAGGATTTTAGTAGTTTTGAGCTGGATAACTCACGGTTTAGTGGCTGCGGAAGATAAGGCTTCAGGCCTAGCTTGAATTGATGATTTGTGCTGAGATGTGCTTTCTCTGATAATCCGGAGGGAGAATTTAAAATTTAGAATTTATAATTTACAAAGCTCATTGGACAGCCAAACCTGTCAGTCCTGACCTCAGGAACTCTGGGTATATTACATGACCCAAAGGTCCTTAACCCCTTATCATAACTCTTTTATATTTTCATCCACAGACTAGTATGAGGGCTTTTTTTTTTGCGCAACCAGTTGTCCTTTGTAATGACATCACTCATTATATCATAAAATGTATGGCGCAACCAAAAAACACTATTTTTGTGGGGAAATTAAAAAGAAAAACGCAATTTTGCTAATTTTGGAAGGTTTCGTTTTCACGCCATATAATTTACAGTAAAAATGACGTGTTCTTTATTCTGAGGGTCAATACGATTAAAATGATACCCATGATTATATACTTTTCTATTATTGTTATGCTTAAAAAAATCACAAACTTTTTAACCAAATTAGTACTTTTATAATCCCTTTATTTTGATGACCTCTAACTTTTTATTTTTCCGTATAAGCGGCGGTATGAGGGCTCATTTTTTGCGCCATGATCTGTACTTTTTTTTTGATACCACATTTGCATATAAAAAACTTTTTATAAATTTTTTATAATTTTTTTTTAATAAAATGTATTAAAAAAGTAGCAATTTTGGACTTTTTTTTTTTTTACGTTCACGCCGTTCACCGTACAGGATCATTAACATTTTATTTTAATAGTTCGGACATTTACGCACGCGGCAATACCAAATATGTCTATAAAATTTATTTATTTTTTACGCTTTTTGGGGGTAAAATAGGAAAAAACGAACGTTTTACTTTTCTATTGGGGGAGGGGATTTTTCACATTTTTTTTACTTTTACATTTTTTTACATTTTTTTTTACACTTGAATAGTCCCCATAGGGGACTATTCATAGCAATACCATGATTGCTAATACTGATCTGTTCTATGTATAGGACATAGAACAGATCAGTGTTATCGGCGATCTTCTGTTCTGGTCTGCTCGATCTCAGACCAGAGCAGAAGACGCCGGGAGCCGGAAGGAGGAAGGTGAGGGGACATCCGTGCGGCGTTCTGAATGATCGGATCCCCGATCCGATCGTTCATTTAAATCGCGCACTGCCGCAGATGCCGGAATCTGTATTGATCCCGGCACCTGAGTGGTTAATGGCAGACGCCCGCGAGATCGCGGGCGTCGGTCATTGCCGGCGGGTCCCTGGCTGCGATCAGCAGCCGGGATCAGCCGCGCATGACACGGGCATCGCTCCGATGCCCACGGTTATGCACAGGACGTAAATGTACGTCCTGGTGCGTTAAGTACCACTGCACCAGGACGTACATTTACGTCCTGCGTCCTTAAGGGGTTAAACCATAGCATAACATAAATCAAAGGCACGTGACCTCTGAGGTCCTATACATAGGTATCCTATATTAATCACATCTATAAATATATACATTAAATACCACCAGATTAAGAGATGACTAGGGGTTAGCCCTTCAGGAGAGCCCATTATCATGGAGGGACTCTGGCTGAGGGGACTCCAGACAAAAGTGACAGAACACACTTACAACAAAATTAATGGCCGCTGCTGAGGCCACTGGAACTTTGGTTGGTGCCGGTTGATTCTGGACCTAAGGTTGTTGCTCCTGAGGGGCGGTCCTCGACCTCAGGGGATTCCCGTTTAAAGCCCAGCACTGACTTTTCCAATGCCCGGATTTATTGCAATGGCTACAGATGGGCCTTTGAGTCCCTGGAGCAGGGGCGTACCTAGAGCATTTGGCACCCCCCCCCCCCTTAATTACACCCCGCTCCCTCCCCCCCTTTATTTACCCCCCCCTCCCCCCCCCTTAATTACACCCCCTCCCAGGAGCGGACTGACAACACTCAGGGCCCACGGACCAAAAAAAAGCAAGGGCCCCTACTAGGCTCTGCAGCTCGTCAATCTTCTGCCACGCCCCTATTCCACCTTAATCCCACACACAAACTAAAATTTATATATATATATATATATATATATATTATATATATATATATATATATATATAAGAAACACTTTAACGTAGGTAAATTTCCATGACCAATAATACTGGTATACAAGGAGTAAATATATACCACCATACAATAACTGGATAATACTGCCATACTGTACTGAATAAAACCACTATACACAGACCAGTATACTATAAAGGATCTGTATAAGTGATTATATACAGGACCATATGGCGGTAGATATCAGCTGTACACAGGATCTGTACACCATATAAGTGATTGCAGTTACATTTTGGGACTCACAATTACGTATTTTCTGATCAGCGGCGTCCTCTTTCCTTTTCTTCTCCGTCTGGATAAGACCGCCATGTGGATCTCTTAACATCTGCAGGAAAAACATGTCAGACTCCGCATTTTTCCAGTTCCCTCCTCTACACAATCTTTCCATCTATAGGCCCACAAACTGTAATAATGCCCTCCTTGGTGTCCTGCACAGTAAACAGGCAGGTAGGTAGGTAGTCAGGTAAATAGGTAACTAGGTAGGTAGATCAGGAAGCCAGATATGTAGGTAGGTGACAAGTTAGGTAGGTAGGGGGCTAGCTAGATAGTTAGGCAGCCATGTATGAAGGCCAGGTATGTACATAGTTAGGTAGCTGGGTATGTAAGTAAGTAGTTAGGCATCCAGGTATAAAGTTAGGTAGCCCACCTTCCCTTTAGGTATAGGCAGCAGAGTTAAACCCCCTTCCCAATAGGTATAGGAACAGAGTTAAGCCCCCTTTCTCCTTAGGTATAGGCAGCAGAGTCCCCCCATCCCCTTTCCCCGTAGTTATAGGCAGAGTTAAAAAAAAAAACTCCCCCCGTTTCCCATAGGTATAGGCAGAGTTAAACCCCTTTTTTCCATAGGTATAGGCAGATTCCCCCCCTCTTCCCAATTGGTATAGGCAGAGTTACCCCCCTCTTCCCCATTGGTATAGGCAGAGTTACCCCCCTCTTTCCCATTGGTATAGGCAGTTACCCCCCCCCCCCCTTTCCTCCCCTTTCCCCATAGGTATAGGCAGAGTTACCTCCCCCCCCCTCTTTCCCATAGGTATGAGCAGGTACACCCCCCTCTTTCCCATAGGTATATGCAGTTACACCCACCCCCCTCTTTCCCATAGGTATATGCAGTTAAACCCCCCCGCCTCATTCCCATAGGTATATGCAGTTACATTCCGCGCTCTTTCCCATAGGTATATGCAGTTACACCCCCCCTTTCCCATAGGTATATGCAGTTACACCCCCCCTTTCCTATAGGTATATGCAGTTACACCCCCCCTTTCCCATAGGTATATGCAGTTACACCCCCCCCCCTCTTTCCCATAGGTATATGCAGTTGCACCCCCCCTCTTTCCCATAGGTATATGCAGTTACACCCCCCTCTTTCCCATAGGTATATGCAGTTACACCCCCCCTCTTTCCCATAGGTATATGCAGTTACACCCCCCCTCTTTCCCATAGGTATATGCAGTTACACCCCCCCCCCTTTCCTATAGGTATATGCAGTTACACCCCCCCTTTCCCATAGGTATATGCAGTTACACCCCCCCCTTTCCCATAGGTATATGCAGTTACACCCCCCTCTTTCCCATATGTGTATGGTTTCGAAGATAATTGAGTTGCAGTAGTCACACAGGATTTTAGTAGTTTTGAGCTGGATAACTCACGGTTTAGTGGCTGCGGAAGATAAGGCTTCAGGCCTAGCTTGAATTGATGATTTGTGCTGAGATGTGCTTTCTCTGATAATCCGGAGGGAGAATTTAAAATTTAGAATTTATAATTTACAAAGCTCATTGGACAGCCAAACCTGTCAGTCCTGACCTCAGGAACTCTGGGTATATTACATGACCCAAAGGTCCTTAACCCCTTATCATAACTCTTTTATATTTTCATCCACAGACTAGTATGAGGGCTTTTTTTTTTGCGCAACCAGTTGTCCTTTGTAATGACATCACTCATTATATCATAAAATGTATGGCGCAACCAAAAAACACTATTTTTGTGGGGAAATTAAAAAGAAAAACGCAATTTTGCTAATTTTGGAAGGTTTCGTTTTCACGCCATATAATTTACAGTAAAAATGACGTGTTCTTTATTCTGAGGGTCAATACGATTAAAATGATACCCATGATTATATACTTTTCTATTATTGTTATGCTTAAAAAAATCACAAACTTTTTAACCAAATTAGTACTTTTATAATCCCTTTATTTTGATGACCTCTAACTTTTTATTTTTCCGTATAAGCGGCGGTATGAGGGCTCATTTTTTGCGCCATGATCTGTACTTTTTTTTTGATACCACATTTGCATATAAAAAACTTTTTATAAATTTTTTATAATTTTTTTTTAATAAAATGTATTAAAAAAGTAGCAATTTTGGACTTTTTTTTTTTTTTACGTTCACGCCGTTCACCGTACAGGATCATTAACATTTTATTTTAATAGTTCGGACATTTACGCACGCGGCAATACCAAATATGTCTATAAAATTTATTTATTTTTTACGCTTTTTGGGGGTAAAATAGGAAAAAACGAACGTTTTACTTTTCTATTGGGGGAGGGGATTTTTCACATTTTTTTTACTTTTACATTTTTTTACATTTTTTTTTACACTTGAATAGTCCCCATAGGGGACTATTCATAGCAATACCATGATTGCTAATACTGATCTGTTCTATGTATAGGACATAGAACAGATCAGTGTTATCGGCGATCTTCTGTTCTGGTCTGCTCGATCTCAGACCAGAGCAGAAGACGCCGGGAGCCGGAAGGAGGAAGGTGAGGGGACATCCGTGCGGCGTTCTGAATGATCGGATCCCCGATCCGATCGTTCATTTAAATCGCGCACTGCCGCAGATGCCGGAATCTGTATTGATCCCGGCACCTGAGTGGTTAATGGCAGACGCCCGCGAGATCGCGGGCGTCGGTCATTGCCGGCGGGTCCCTGGCTGCGATCAGCAGCCGGGATCAGCCGCGCATGACACGGGCATCGCTCCGATGCCCACGGTTATGCACAGGACGTAAATGTACGTCCTGGTGCGTTAAGTACCACTGCACCAGGACGTACATTTACGTCCTGCGTCCTTAAGGGGTTAAACCATAGCATAACATAAATCAAAGGCACGTGACCTCTGAGGTCCTATACATAGGTATCCTATATTAATCACATCTATAAATATATACATTAAATACCACCAGATTAAGAGATGACTAGGGGTTAGCCCTTCAGGAGAGCCCATTATCATGGAGGGACTCTGGCTGAGGGGACTCCAGACAAAAGTGACAGAACACACTTACAACAAAATTAATGGCCGCTGCTGAGGCCACTGGAACTTTGGTTGGTGCCGGTTGATTCTGGACCTAAGGTTGTTGCTCCTGAGGGGCGGTCCTCGACCTCAGGGGATTCCCGTTTAAAGCCCAGCACTGACTTTTCCAATGCCCGGATTTATTGCAATGGCTACAGATGGGCCTTTGAGTCCCTGGAGCAGGGGCGTACCTAGAGCATTTGGCACCCCCCCCCCCCTTAATTACACCCCGCTCCCTCCCCCCCCTTTATTTACCCCCCCCTCCCCCCCCTTAATTACACCCCCTCCCAGGAGCGGACTGACAACACTCAGGGCCCACGGACCAAAAAAAAGCAAGGGCCCCTACTAGGCTCTGCAGCTCGTCAATCTTCTGCCACGCCCCTATTCCACCTTAATCCCACACACAAACTAAAATTTATATATATATATATATATATATATATATATATATATATATATAAGAAACACTTTAACGTAGGTAAATTTCCATGACCAATAATACTGGTATACAAGGAGTAAATATATACCACCATACAATAACTGGATAATACTGCCATACTGTACTGAATAAAACCACTATACACAGACCAGTATACTATAAAGGATCTGTATAAGTGATTATATACAGGACCATATGGCGGTAGATATCAGCTGTACACAGGATCTGTACACCATATAAGTGATTGCAGTTACATTTTGGGACTCACAATTACGTATTTTCTGATCAGCGGCGTCCTCTTTCCTTTTCTTCTCCGTCTGGATAAGACCGCCATGTGGATCTCTTAACATCTGCAGGAAAAACATGTCAGACTCCGCATTTTTCCAGTTCCCTCCTCTACACAATCTTTCCATCTATAGGCCCACAAACTGTAATAATGCCCTCCTTGGTGTCCTGCACAGTAAACAGGCAGGTAGGTAGGTAGTCAGGTAAATAGGTAACTAGGTAGGTAGATCAGGAAGCCAGATATGTAGGTAGGTGACAAGTTAGGTAGGTAGGGGGCTAGCTAGATAGTTAGGCAGCCATGTATGAAGGCCAGGTATGTACATAGTTAGGTAGCTGGGTATGTAAGTAAGTAGTTAGGCATCCAGGTATAAAGTTAGGTAGCCCACCTTCCCTTTAGGTATAGGCAGCAGAGTTAAACCCCCTTCCCAATAGGTATAGGAACAGAGTTAAGCCCCCTTTCTCCTTAGGTATAGGCAGCAGAGTCCCCCCATCCCCTTTCCCCGTAGTTATAGGCAGAGTTAAAAAAAAAAAACTCCCCCCGTTTCCCATAGGTATAGGCAGAGTTAAACCCCTTTTTTCCATAGGTATAGGCAGATTCCCCCCCTCTTCCCAATTGGTATAGGCAGAGTTACCCCCCCTCTTCCCCATTGGTATAGGCAGAGTTACCCCCCTCTTTCCCATTGGTATAGGCAGTTACCCCCCCCCCCTTTCCTCCCCTTTCCCCATAGGTATAGGCAGAGTTACCTCCCCCCCCCTCTTTCCCATAGGTATGAGCAGGTACACCCCCCTCTTTCCCATAGGTATATGCAGTTACACCCACCCCCCCTCTTTCCCATAGGTATATGCAGTTAAACCCCCCCGCCTCATTCCCATAGGTATATGCAGTTACATTCCGCGCTCTTTCCCATAGGTATATGCAGTTACACCCCCCCTTTCCCATAGGTATATGCAGTTACACCCCCCCTTTCCTATAGGTATATGCAGTTACACCCCCCCTTTCCCATAGGTATATGCAGTTACACCCCCCCCCTCTTTCCCATAGGTATATGCAGTTGCACCCCCCCCCTCTTTCCCATAGGTATATGCAGTTACACCCCCCTCTTTCCCATAGGTATATGCAGTTACACCCCCCCCTCTTTCCCATAGGTATATGCAGTTACACCCCCCCTCTTTCCCATAGGTATATGCAGTTACACCCCCCCCCCCTTTCCTATAGGTATATGCAGTTACACCCCCCCTTTCCCATAGGTATATGCAGTTACACCCCCCCCTTTCCCATAGGTATATGCAGTTACACCCCCCTCTTTCCCATATGTGTATGCAGCTACACCCCCCCCCCTCTTCCCCATAGGTATATGCTGTTACACCCCCCCCCCTTTCCCATAGGTGTATGCAGATACCCCCCCCCTTTCCCATAGGTATATGCAGTTACACCCCTTTCCCATAGGTATATGCAGTTACACCCCCCCTCTTTCCCATATGTATATGCAGCTACACCCCTCCCCTTCCCCATAGGTATATGTAGAGTAACCCCCCTCCCCTTCCCCATAGGTATATGTAGAGTAACCCCCCCCCTTCCCAATAGGTATATGTAGAGTAACCCCCCTCCCCTATAGGTATATGTAGAGTAACCCCCCTTCCCCATAGGTATATGTAGAGTAACCCCCCCCCTCCCCTATAGGTAAATGTAGAGTAACCCCCCACTTCCCCATAGGTATATGTAGAGTAACCCCCCCTCCCCTTAGGCATATGTAGAGTAACCCCCCCTTCCCCATAGCTATATGTAGAGTAACCCCCCCTCCCCTTCCCCATAGGTATATGTAGAGAGTAACCCCAACCCTCTCCTATAGGTATATGTAGAGTAACCCCCTCCCCTTCCTCATAGGTATATGTAGAGTAACCCCCCCTCCCCATAGGTATATGTAGAGTAACCCCCCTTCCCCCCCTATAGGTATATGTAGAGTAACCCCCCCTCCTCCCCTATAGGTATATGTAGAGTAACCCCCCCCCCTCCCCCATAGGTATATGTAGAGTAACCCCCCTCCTCCCCTATAGGTATATGTAGAGTAACCCCCCCCCCTCACCTCCTCCCCTATAGGTAAATGTAGAGTACCCCCCCCTCCCCCATAGGTATATGTAGAGTAACCCCCCCTCCTCCCCTATAGGTATATATGTAGAGTAACCCCCCTCCCCCATAGGTATATGTAGAGTAACCCCCCCTCCCCTATAGGTATATGTAGAGTAACCCCCCCCTCCCCTTCCCCATAGGTGTATGCAGAGTTGAGAAAAATAAATAAAAAAAAGGATGCTCACCTGATATCCCATGCAGCGATCTCCTCAGCAGGGGCCCGCGTCTTCTCCCCTCCACAGTACAGCCGCCGATGAGTGACGTCATCGGCGCCTGTACTGCGTGCTGCGTGGGGGCGGAGGTCACGTCTCCTCTGTGTAGCTGCAGATGCGGCTCACACAGAGGGGACGCCTTCTCCTGTATGTGCGTGTACCGCGCATACAGGAGAATGCACCGCTGTCAGCTGGGGATCTAGGACGAGTGTCACGGATCCTCAGTAGTGGTGGCGGCTGCGGCAGGTCAGTCCGCCCTTGGCACCCCCCTTGTGAGCCGCACCCGGGAGCCACTGCCCTGGAGGCCTCACAGGGGGGTAATGCAGTGGATTGGCAGGACGGGGAGCAGGTTTTCTATGGAGAAGTTTTCTTGACTGGGTGGACTAGACCTGCTCGCCAGTTCTTTAACCACTTTAGTCAATTGGTCAATATCCTGTCGTACACCTTGTAGCTCTGTGGGCGCAGGACTTATAGAGGCAGGTGCTGGTGCAACAACAGGGAGTAAGGGCTGTGCAGAGTCTGGCAGAGGCTCCTAGTGTCTCAGCTGAAGGGGCACTAACTTCTTCTGCTTTGGGAACTGACTCAATAACTTTTATGGCTAACCTCTTGAAGGCAGGGAAAGATATATCAGAGTTCTGCACCGCCAGCATCCTAATTTGGGCCTTGTCCCATTTATTTTGTGCCTTATCTATGAATCTGTCCATGAGCACCTTATTACCCTGCTCGGGCGTAATGCCATCTAACTTCTGCACAGTTTCTAAGGCATTTTGTAATGCCACAGCATATGCCCGAAGGGTCTCACTTGGTTTCTGACGTCTTTCGTATAGTCGTAGGCGTACCTCACATGGGGAGTGTTACGCCGAGCGCTCCGGGTCCCTGCTCCTCCCCGGAGCGCTCGCGGCGTTCACCTTCTTGCAGCGTCCCGGTCAGACGCGCTGACTGGGAGCGCTGGCTGCATTAATGTTACCGTCGGATATGCGACCCGCGTAGCGGGACGCGCCCGCTCGCGGCCTGCATCCCGGTCTCCTCACCCGTCCTGTTCCCCGACGGCTCTGTCGCGGCGAGTGCAGCCCCGCTCCCTAGGGCACGCGCGCGCCGGCTTTCTGCGATTTAAAGGGCCAGTGCACCACTGATTGGCACCTGGCCCAATTAGTGCTCACACCTGTGCCCTCTCTATATAACCTCACTTCCCCTTCCCAGCATTGCCGGATCTTGTTGCCTTGTGCCAGTGAAACGTTTCCTTGTATGTCCCAAGCCAGTGTTCCAGACCTCCTGCTGTTGCCCCTGACTACGATCCTTGCTGCCTGCCCTGACCTTCTGCTACGTCCGACCTTTCTCTTGCCTAATCCCTTGTACCGAGCCTGTCTCAGCCGTCAGTTGGGGTTGAGTCGCTATCTGGTGGAACGACCTGGGGGTTACCTGCCGCTGCAAGTCCATCCCGCTTTGCGGCGGGCTCTGGTGAAAACCAGTAACCCCTTAGACTCCGTTCCCCTGGTACGGCCCACGTCATCACCCCACTGACACAGAGGATCCACCACCAGTATCCTCACAGTATCCGGATCCTGACTGGGAGTGAGACTCGAACATTTGGTAGAGTCCCTCAAAAATCTGCACTACGGTAGCCTTGTCGGCAGCTGGCCTGGTGCAGACCTCTTCCAACGCAGACCCCTGTAGCTGTCCTGTGAGTAACTGCACCTGCTGATTAGGGGGAAAAAAAAAAAGACAAAGAGACTCTGTATCTTTTCCTTGAAGTCCCGCAATGTGAAGGGATCCCCATTGTAGGTAGGGAGCGTTGGATTCCCCAGGAAGACAGGTGCGGCTACAGTTGAGTCGCTGAGCTGGAGGTGAAGCAGGTAACACTCTTCGTGCAGACGGTGGTGACCCCTCTGGCGGGGTTGACGGACCACCTCCATCCTGTTGGTTAAGTGGGGGTGAGGATGCTGTAGGTGCTGACATTTTGTAGACTTGGTTGGGTGCGCTGGCACTTTAAATGCAGCTTGCTGGCGCTGATCTGGAACTTGAGTGCGTTGATCTGGCACTTGCGTTTTTATAGTGCACTGCCCCTTTAAAAAGGACTGTAGCTTGTTGCGGCAACTTGTGTGGTGTGCTGCTGCAGTGTACTGTACCAGCTGTGCTGCCCGGATCCTTCTTTCAGCTTTTGCTGAGCTTCTGCAGCGGGGATGCTGTGTATAGATGCGGGCGCAGCTGCCGGTACGTTAAAATTTTCGCTGCGCCCGAAGAGAAATCTTTCCCCCCAGCAACACAAGAGGAACTTTTCATTCCAGACGGCCGGCACTGGAGGCGTGACTGCGGAAGCTTCGGGGGGAGGAGCTGCGGCTGTTTGCGCCCGGGAAGGCCCGGCGCTGACTTTAACCCTTTCAGGTAGGGAATGCAACCACACAGAGTTCTTCGCCTCCTGCCTTACTTTTCTTGCGCACCGGACAAACACAATGTTAATAGCAAAGTCCCGTTCACTTTCGTGCGCACATATATTCGCAGCATGCGAAAATTCTAAACAGTTCATATATCACAGTTCTTGACAGAGGGAGTACTATTGCTTTCAATAATGGTGGCTGAATAGTTGTAGGCACACACCCGTATCCTGTTCGTAAGACGCCAGAAGAGCATTTGGTGACTGGATGGTGCAGGTAATAGTGTAGGGTATGCTGGTATTAACCCTATGTTGTTGTGATGCCAGGATGAGGTTTCCTTAGAGTAATGGTCCTACCGCCAACCGTCCCAGAAACGGTAGGGAGAAAAAAATAAATGTCCACAGCAGATATTTGATGAAAACAGGAATAAACTTTACTGCATATTTTATGCAACTGCAGGTAACAAAACAGTCTTTGCATAGAGGACCGTAGTTCAGGTTCCTCACTGGTTTGCTGGGACTTCTAAGTACAACGAGTCCATATATTAAAAGTAGATGTATAATTACAAGCCAGATGAAATTACATAGATGGATCGGGGTCTGTGTGCGCTGAATACCGGCGCTGGCGTACACTTCTGCGGCTGGTCTGCCTGCTACAGACCCGATGTATGCCGCTGTAGTGTCGGAGAGAGCAGCTGGCAGATTCCCGGTAGCTGGACCGCGGTAGCTGGACCGAGTTTCTTGGCGTCTGACGTCAATAGTAAGGATAGTGGGCTGGCAATAGTTTCTTTGGAAGCCAATTCATCTATACAATTTCCTCTGGCTGGTAATTATACATCTACTTTTAATATATGGACTCGGACATACAAATCCATTTTGCCTTAATGCACGGACTGTGTTAAATCCATACCAGTCTGAACTATCAGATGCCGGATTATTGAAAGTTTTCTCTTTTTGCATTTTTTGCAGTGGTGTGATTCTACAACTTGTTATATTAATACCTCCTCACAAGGGCCCTGTGAAAGGAGGATTATTATTATTAAATATCCATTTTTATATGATTGATATATGTGTTTTAATAAACTTTTATAGGATTTCATCCTACATTTGAAGCACGGTTCATTCTTATTCATCATGTATCAGTTTATCTGATAGTGGCCTTGAGGTAATGGTTAATTCTCCTCTGTTTTTTTTTTTTTTTTTACAAATTTACTTTACACCTAAGGTGAAGATGTTCAACCATTTTATACCTCGGCTAATTAAATTGTGAGCTGCTCCATACCTTTCTTTTATTCTCGGTTTCTGTGATAGTTTGCGTTTTTTTCTGCTGGAAGAATTAGTGCAGACACCTGCATTAACGTAGTGTGAACCGAGCTTTACAAATACCCTATAAGTGAGGCTGGTTGGCCTACCTCTATATTTAGGAAGCCCACACAAACATGGGTATGATGTACAAACTTGATGTTAAAGGGGTACTCCGTGCGGATTCCGCTACAGCAGAGTCCCATTGTATTTAATGGGACTCTGCTGCGCTGTGCACACGGCGGGATATCCGCGCCAGATGTTTCTGGCACGGAAATTCCAATTTCCATGCCCCAAAAGGAAAGATCCTGTCCACTCTTTCTGCAGACTCCGCACGGAATGTATTACAATGTATTGCCATCTATAACAGTCTGCAGAACGTCCTCACCGAGATTTTCCGTGCAGACATTCCGAGGTGTGAACACAGCCTAAGACTTTACTTAGTAAGTTCAATTTGCAATACCAAATGATATACTTGGAATTGTAAACGCTTTATGGGGAGTGTCAGCAGTACAGTATTACATGAGTACAGTAAAGGTATTCCAAGTACAGAGACACGTTTAACTGGTTATATGTAGCCTGAAGGCACCTTTTAAAAGCTGGTATGGTGACTAAAGCTAGAAATTTCTGAGCAATAGCTCTAAGAAAATACCACAAAAGTTCTGATTTACATGTATGGTTAAAGAGTGTTTCCCTCAAATAAAATTGCACCTTGACTTCTAAATTCTTTTCGGTCCAGTACTTCTACCAGTTACTGGGAAAGCTGGGTGACGACAGCATTACAGCTCTCAAAAGCTTCCTTAGCCTTTTAAATGGAAAATCTGCTATGTAAAGACATCGGAGGAGATGTATCAAAACCTGTCCAGAGGAAAAGTTGCCCAGTTGCCCATAGCAACCAATCAGATCGCTTCTTTTATTTTTAACAAGGCCTCTGCAAAATGAAAGAAGCGAACTGATTGGTTGCTATGGGCAACTGGGCAACTTTTCCTCTGGACAGGTTTTGATAAATCTCCCCCCATCACCCATCCCTGTATAACTACATAACTATGTACGTTTGCCGTCCAGAAGCAATCTGTAGTAGTTTTTCTCTTGGTGGGCCCAAAAAAAAAAGTATATGGATATGCTTTCAAATCTCTAATAAAGTGAGGGTGGAAAAAAAGGGTCCCTTTGGTTCTTAGGATATGTCGGACATTGTAGCACATCTCTATTTAGGTTTCTGGAATAACAACCCTAGACTTCTGCCTATGGTAGTATTAAAGAGTACCTGTCACCAAATAAAACTTTTCATATATTGTTCCTTGTGTAATTAGCAGACACTTTCCCAATCACTTGCTTTAAAAATTTTCAACAGAAATATGTTTAAAATGTAATATAAAAAATAGACTAGGTGGCTCTGTTCTGTTCCCTGCCACAATTAACCCCTACAGGACCCATGACGTAACGGTACGTCCCGACACCCTGGGTCTTAAGGACCAGGGACGTACATTTACGTCATGGGCAGTTTTAGTCCCCGCCGTGCGCCGGGCGGGGATCGGAGCGGGATGGCTGCTGAAATCATTCAGCAGGCATCCCGTGCAAATGACCAGGGGGGTCATCAGACCCCCCCATGTCGGCGATCGCGGCAAATCGCAAGTGAATTCACACTTGCGATTTGCGCGATTCCGGGTCATTACGGGTCTATAGTGACCCGGTGACCCGCAATGTAAGGGGGATCGCGGGTGTCTAAGACACCCACGATCCCCCTGAAGCGATAGGAGTGAGGTGGCACGGGTGCCACCCCTCCTATCCCTGCTATTGGTGGTCTAGACGCGACCACCAATAGCAGATCGGGGGCGGGGGGGTTTACTTTCGTTTTCCCCGTCCTGCCCTCCCACAATAGGCGGGGCAGGACAGGGAAACGACGGGGACCGGCGCCGAAGATCCACTTACCGATCCGGGCGGGCGTCGGAGGCTGCAGGCGACGGAGATCGGCGGGCGGCGATGACGTGCGGCTGGATCCGACGGAAGCCGGTGAGTTGCCTAGCAACATCTGGAGGGTACAGTTTGAGACCATTATACAGTGGTCTCTAACTGTAGCCCTCCAGATGTTGCAAAACTACAACTCCCAGCATGCCCAGACTGCTGTTTGGGCATGCTGGAATATGTAGTTTTGCAACAGCTGGAGGGCTACAGTTTGAGACCACTATATAGTGGTCCCTAAACTGTAGCCCTCCAGATCTTGCAAAACTACAACTCCTAGCATGCTAAAACAACTGTTTGCTGTCAGGGCATGCTGGGAATTGTAGTTTTGCAACAGCTGGAGGTCCACAGTTTGGAGATCACTTTGCAGTGGTCTCTAAAACTGTAGTCCAACAGATGCAAAACTGCAAATCCCAGCATGTCCAAACAGCAATCAGCTGTCTCGGCATGCTGGGAGTTGTAGTTGCGTACCTCCAGCTATTGCATAACTACATCTCCCAGCATGCCCTTCGGCGATCAGTACATGCTGGGAGTTGTAGTTTTGCAACAGCTGGAGGCACACTGGTTAGAAAATACTGAGTTAGGTAACAGAACCTAACTGAAGGTTTTCCAACCAGTGTGCCTCCAGCTGTTGCAAAAGTACAACTCCCAGCATGCACGGTCTGTCAGTACATGCTGGGAGTTGTAGTTTTGGAACAGCTGGAGGTTTGCCCCCCCCCCCATGTGAACGTACAGGGTACATTCACACGGGCAGGCTTACAGTAAGTTTCCTGCTCCAAGTTTGGGCTGCGGCAAATTTTTCGCCGTATCTCAAACTTCTAGCGAGAAACTCACCGTAACCCGCCAGTGCGAATGTACCCTAAAAACACTACACTACACTAACACCTAATAAAGAGTAAAACACTACATATACATCCCCTTACACTGTCCCCCCAATAAAAATGAAAAACGTATTGTATGGCAGTGTTTCCAAAACGGAGCCTCCAGCTGTTGCAAAACAACAACTCCCAGCATTTCCGGACAGCCACTGACTGTCCAGGCATGCTGGGAATTTAGCAACAGCTGGAGGCACCCTGTTTGGGAATCACTGGCGTATAATACCCCTATGTCCACCCCTGTGCAATCCCTAATTTAGTCCTCAAATGCGCATGGCGCTCTCTCACTTTGGAGCCCTGTCGTATTTCAAGGCAACAGTTTAGGGCCACATATGGGGTATTTCTGTACTCGGGAGAAATTGCACTACTAATTTTGGGGGGCTTTTTCTCCTTTTACCCCTTAGGAAAAGGAAAAGTTGGGGCTACACCAGCTTGTTAGTGTAAAAAAATAAAAAAAATTACACTAACATGCCGGTGTTGCCCTTTACTTTTTATTTTCACAAGCGTTAAAAAGAAAAAAAAGACACCCAAAATTTGTAACGCAATTTCTCCTGAGTACGGACATATCCCATATGTGGGTGTAAAATGCTCTGCGGGCGCACAACAAGGCTCAGGAGTGAGAGCGCACTATGTACATTTGAGGTCTAAATTGGTGATTTGCACAGGGGTGGCTGATTTTACAGCGGTTCTGACATAACCCCCCCCCAAAAAATACCCACATGTGACCCCATTTTGGAAACTACACCCCTCACGTAATGTAATAAGGGGTACAGTGAGCATTTACGCCCCACAGGTGTTTGACAGATTTTTGCAACAGTGGTCCGTGAAAATGAAAAATTTTATTTTTCATTTGCACAGCCCACTGTTCCAAAGATCTGTCAAACGCCAGTGGGGTGTAAATACTCACTGCACCCCTTATTAAATTCTGTGAGGGGTGTAGTTTCCAAAATAGGGTCACATGTGGGGGGTTCCACTGTTCTGGCACCACGGGGGGCTTTGTAAACGCAGATGGCCCCTGACTTCCATTCCAAACATTTTTTTTTCCCAAAAGCTCAACAGCACTCCTTCTCTTCTGAGCATTGTAGTGCGCCAGCAGAGCACTTGACGTCCACACATGGGGTATTTCCATACTCAGAAGAGATGGGGTTACAAATTTTGGGGGGTATTTTCTGCTATTAACCCTTGCAAAAATGTGAAATTTGGGGGGAAACACACATTTTAGTGAAAAAAAAAATTTTTTTTTTACATATGCAAAAGTCGTGAAACACCTGTGGGGTATTAAGGCTCACTTAATTTCTTGTTACGTTCCTCAAGGGGTCTAGTTTCCAAAATGGTATGGCATGTGAGGGTTTTTTGCTGTTCTGGCACCATAGGGGCTTCCTAAATGCAACATGCCCCCCAAAAACCATTTCAGAAAAACGTACTCTCCAAAATCCCCTTGTCTCTCCTTCGCTTCTGAGCCCTCTACTGCGCCCGCCGAACAATTTACATAGACATATGAGGTATGTGCTTACTCGAGAGAAATTGGGCTACAAATACAAGTATACATTTTCTCCGTTTACTCCTTGTAAAAATAAAAAAATTGGGTCTACAAGAACATGCGAGTGTAAAAAATGAAGATTGTGAATTTTCTCCTTCACTTTGTTGCTATTCCTGTGAAACACCTAAAGGGTTAAAACGCTGACTGAATGTCATTTTGAATACTTTGGGGGGTGCAGTTTTTATAATGGGGTCATTTGTGGGGTATTTCTAATATGAAGACCCTTCAAATCCACTTCAAACCTGAACTGGTCCCTGAAAAATAGTGAGTTTGAAAATTTTGAGAAAAATTGGAAAATTGCTGCTGAACTTTGAAGCCCTCTGGTGTCTTCCAAAAGTAAAAACACGTCAATTTTATGATGCAAACATAAAGTAGACATATTGTATATGTGAATCAAAATTTTTTTTATTTGGAATATCCATTTTCCTTACAAGCAGAGAGCTTCAAAGTTAGAAAAATACAAATTTTTCAAATTTTTCATCAAATTTGGGGATTTTTCACCAAGAAAGGATGCAATTTACCACAAAATTTTACCGCTATGTTAAAGTAGAATATGTCACGAAAAAACAATCTCGGAATCAGAATGATAACTAAAAGCATTCCAGAGTTATTAATGTTTAAAGTGACAGTGGTCAGATGTGCAAAAAACGCTCTGGTCCTGAGGTGTAAAATGGCCTGGTCCTTAAGGGGTTAATACAGTGACAGTTTGGTCTCCTCCCGGCCTGACAGGAGTCCAAACTCAGGAAGTGCTTCTGACTGCACTGAGCTTGATTGTCAGCTGCATAGAAAGTGAAAGCTCCACAGATTCTCTTTTTCTGCACAGACTGAAAGCTGCAGGAGAGTATCACTGATAGCAACCCAGACTAAAACATGCGAGCCTGAGGTCTTCTATTCATCACAGCTCTGCAACCATATGAGGGCGGAAGTGGTCCCCCAGAAGGCTTCAGTGATGTCATGCCTGCTGGGAAACACCCACTTTCTCCTGCTGGGAAATTACAAGAATAAAGGTAAGATACATGACTTTTCAAAGCTCTGAAATTTTTGTTAAGGGCTGGAGGGGTGTTAGTAGTTAGGGAACATAGCCTAAGTTAGTTAAGAACAGTTTATTTGGTGACAGGTACTTTTTAACCCCTTAAGGACCAAGGACGTACGTTC
The DNA here is from genome assembly GCF_029499605.1 of Hyla sarda. Classification (NCBI taxonomy): domain Eukaryota; kingdom Metazoa; phylum Chordata; class Amphibia; order Anura; family Hylidae; genus Hyla; species Hyla sarda. Next base: position 444,667,721 of record NC_079190.1, read on the forward strand.
ATGGGAATTTCAGCTCCTGCCGCGCGGCTGGGCAGGGACCGGACCAGGATGACTGCTGATATTTATCAGCAGGCACCCCGTGCAAATGCCCAGGCCCCCCCATCAGACCCTCACATGTCGGCAATCGCCGCAGATCACCAGTGAATTCACACAGGCGATCTACGGCGATTGGGGTCATACGGGTCACGTGGGACCAGATGACCCAGAGATACATGGTGAGCGCTGTTATTGTCTGTCCAATAGCAGCCTCTTCTCTATGCTCTTACTGAGTTCAGTCAGAGGTCAGGGCTGCAAGAAGGAGCCAGGCCCCCCCCCCCCCCCCCCCCGCCCTGCCAAGATCGGAGCCCCTCAGGACAGAAGACATCGCTGTAGTGCAGGGAGAGAATACAATAAAGAGAAAGGTATGAGTGGGGGAAAAAAAATCCCCCTCGCCCCCCCAAATAGATCCTCAAGGGTCCGCCACAGTTTTTTCAGCATGACCCGGGCCTTATTTGGGGTTCAGAGCGCTGCGATTTGCCTCCTTTTTTTGTGGCCGCAGCGTTCCCCCCCCCCCCCGCCCCCCCCATATAATGGAGTGTGATTTATAAACACACACCGTTATATATAAAGTCACACCAAGCACACACACTACATACTTCCATTGCTGGATAAGGGTAGGTGGACAACTTTTATACCAGCATCCCTCTGTTCACATCCCTTGCCGCCAGATCCACGTCTGCTTGTGGGGCATGCGGAAGAACCAGAGAGGCCTCCCTCTAAATTTGATCAAGAAACCTATGCCCAAGGGTGAGTCCCATCCTTTACCCAGGTATAAGGATAAGAGGGATGTCCTTATGCTGACCACTATTCATGGTAACGGCAGCTCACCTGTCCCTGTGCGAGGTACCACAACACCGGTCCTCAAGCCCGATTGTATTCTGGACTACAATCAGTATATGGGGGGAGTTGATCTTTCTGATCAAGTCCTCAAGCCATATATGGCCATGTGGAAAACACTGGTATGGTACAAAAAAGTTGCGGTCTAGTTGATACAGGTTGCCATGTACAACTCTTTTGTACTGTCCCAGTACGCTGGCAACACAGGGACATTCCTCCAGTTCCAAGAAGAAGTCCTAAAGGTCCGGATCTTTGGTGACCGGAAAAGAGCAGGCCGGACTTCCCAAGGAACTGAAATTATAGGTGCCAGGATCATCCCAGGCCAACACTTTCCAGGTGAAGTCCCCCACACTGGAAAGAAGGGACGATCCCAGAAAAAATGCAGAGTGTGTAACAGGAGGGGGATTCGGAAGGATACCATCACTCAATGCGACACTTGCCCCGATCATCCAGGCTTCTGCATTAAGGATTGCTTCAGGGAGTATCACACTTCCATTCAGTACTACATTTTTCCTCTTCATTTAAATTTTCCATAATTTGACCCCAATGTACCAAGTCCAGAGTACATTCCAAATTTTAACCCCTGAAACCACTAAATTGCCACAAAAACTTTTATAAAAAAAAGAAAAACCTTATAAGACCTCTGGGGGTATTTTTTCCAAAAATGGGTCATGAGTCACTATCATCGGGACTTTTTTATGTTGCCTCAAATGCGCAGCGCTCTCTCTCCACCTGAGCGGGTGCGCATTTGAGGCAACAGGTTAGGGATGGCCACACATGTCACATTCCCAGAATGATGATTCAGAGCATAGGGTTTGGAGTGGGCATATTTTTTAGTTTTGGCTATGCTCTGGGTCATCATTCTGGGAACATATCCTGTTTTATAATTTTACGTCCCACTGTACCCCACTTTAGTAATTTACCCCATGTAACACTCCTTGAGGTTGGGTCCTGCTGTTCTGGCTCCATAGGCAGCTATGCAGAAGCTCAATGCCCATGACTGCCCTCCTGCTCCTCCGTGACCTAGTGTGCACCCGCAGAGCTGTTTACACCCAGATATGAGGTATGTCCATACTCCAAAGAAATGTATTTACAAATTTACGGTGACATTTTCTCCTAATACCACTTGTGAAAATGAAAAATTTGGGGTAACCCCAGCATTATAGTGTACAAAGTCAAATTTTTCCTTTTCCCATCCCACTTTAATGAACATTTATTAAACACCTGTGGGGTGTTAACCCCTTTAACCCCTTAATGACGCAGGACGTATATTTACGTCCTGCGCCGGCTCCCGCGATATGAAGCGGGATCGCGCTGCGATCCTGCATCATATCGCTTCGGTCCCGGCGCTCATCAACGGCCGGGACTCGCGGCTAATACCACACATTGCCGATCGCGGCGATGTGCGGTATTAACCCTTTAGAAGCGGCGGTCAAAGCTGACCGCCGCTTCTAAAGTGAAACTGAAAGTATCCCAGCTGCTTAGTCGGGCTGTTCGGGACCGCCGCGGTGAAATCGCGGCGTCCCGAACAGCTGATCGGACACCGGGAGGGCTCTTACCTGCCTCCTCGGTGTCCGATCGACGAATGACTGCTCCGTGCCTGAGATCCAGGCAGGAGCAGTCAAGCGCCGATAATGCTGATCACAGGCGTGTTAATGCACGCCAGTGATCAGCATAGGAGATCAGTGTGTGCAGTGTTATAGGTCCCTATGGGACCTATAACACTGCAAAAAATTTAAAAAAAAAAGTGTTAATAAAGGTCATTTAACCCCTTCCCTAATAAAAGTTTGAATCACCCCCCTTTTCCCATAAAAAAAATTAAACAGTGTAAAAAAAAATAAACATATGTGGTATCGCCGCGTGCGTAAATGTCCGAACTATAAAAATATATCATTAATTAAACCGCACGGTCAATGGCGTACGCGCAAAAAAATTCCAAAGTCCAAAAATGCGTATTTTGGTCACTTTTTATACCATTAAAAAAATGAATAAAAAGTCATCAAAAAGTCCGATGAAAACAAAAATCATACCGATAAAAACTTCAGATCACGGCGCAAAAAATGAGTCCTCATACCGCCCTGTACGTGGAAAAATAAAAAAGTTATAGGGGTCAGAAGATGACATTTTTAAACGTATAAATTTTCCTGCATGTAGTTATGAGTTTTCCAGAAGTGCGACAAAATCAAACCTATATAAGTAGGGTATCATTTTAACCGTATGGACCTACAGAATAATGATAAGGTGTAATTTTTACCGAATTATGCACTGAGTAGAAACGGAAGCCCCAGAAGTTACAAAATGGCGGGTTTTTTTCGATTTTGTCGCACAATGATTTTTTTTTCCGTTTCGCTGTGCATTTTTGGGTAAAATGACTAATGTCACTGCAAAGTAGAATTGGCGACGCAAAAAATAAGCCATAATATGGATTTTTAGGTGGGAAATTGAAAGGGTTATGATTTTTAAAAGGTAAGGAGGAAAAAACAAAAGTGCAAAAACGGAAAAACCCTGAGTCCTTAAGGGGTTAAGGACTCAGGGTTTTTCAGTTTTTGCATTTTCATTTTTTCCTCCTTTCATTTTAAAAATCATAACCTTTTCAATTTTCCACCTAAAAATCCATATTATGGCTTATTTTTTTGCGTCACCAATTCTACTTTGCAGTGACATTAGTCATTTTACCCAAAAATCCACGGTGAAATGAAAAAAAAAAAATCATTGTGCGACAAAATTGAAGAAAAAAAAGCCATTTTGTAACTTTTGGGGGCTTCTGTTTCTACGCAGTGCATATTTTGGTAAAAATGACACCTTATCATTATTCTGTAGGTCCATACGGTTAAAATGATACCCTACTTATATAGGTTTAAATTTGTCGTACTTCTGGAAAAAATCATAACTACATACAGGAAAATTTATACGTTTAAAATTGTCCTCTTCTGACCCCTATAACTTTTTTATTTTTTCACATACAGAGCAGTATGAGGGCTAATTTTTGCGCTGTAATCTGAAGTTTTTAGCGGTACCATTTTTGTTTTGATCGGACTTTTTGATCACTTTTTAATGGTATAAAAAGTGACCAAAAATACGCTTTTTTGCACTTTGGAATTTTTTTACGTGTACGCCATTGACCGTGTGGTTTAATTAATGATATATATTTTTATAGTTTGGACATTTACGCACTCGGCGATACCACATATGTTTATTTTTATTTACACTGTTTTATTTTTTTTATGGGAAAAGGGGGGTGATTCAAACTTTTATTAGGGAAGGGGTTAAATGATCTTTATTAACACTTTTTTTAATACATTTTTTTGCAATGTTATAGCTCCCATAGGGACCTATAACACTGCACACACTGATCTTTTACACAGATCACTGGCATGTATTAACACGCCTGTGATCAGTGTTATCGGCGCTTGACTGCTCCTGCCTGGATCTCAGGCATGGAGCAGTCATTTGCCGATCGGACACCGAGGAGGCAGGTAGGGTCCCTTCAGGTGTCCGGGATAGTTTCATTTTCGCTTCAGACGTTGCGGTCAGCTTTGATCGCCGCGTCTGAAGGGTTAATACAGGGCATCACCCCGATCGGTGATGTCTTGTATTAGCTACGGGTCCCGGCCTTTGATGGCTGCTGGGATCGACCCGATATGACATGGGGTCACCACGTCACCCCGCGGCATATCGCGGGAGCCGGCGCAGGACATAAATATACGTCCTTCGTCGTTAAGGGGTGAAGACTCACTGTACCCCTTGTTACATGCCTTGAGGGGTGTAGTTTGCAAAATAATATGCCATGTGTTTTGTTTTTTTTTGCTGTTCTGGCACCATAGGGGCTTCCTAAATGTGGCATGCCCCCCCAATTTCAGCAAAATTTGCAAATGTGACTCCTGAGCATTGTAGTGCGCCCGCAGTGCACTTGACGTCCACACATGAGATATTTCCATACTCGGAAGAGATGGGGTTACAAATTTTGGGGGGCATTTTCTCCTATTATCCCTTGCTAAAAAGTAAAATTTGTGGGGAAACCAGCATTTTAGTGAAAAAAACAAACAAACTAATTTACACATCCATATGTAATGAAAAGTGCTCACTGTGCCCCTTGTTACATTCCTTGAGGGGTGTAGTTTCCAAAATAGTAGGCCATGCGTTTTTTTTTTTTTGCTGTCCTGGCAACAAAACCATTTCAGAAAAACTCACTCTCCAAAATCCCATTGTCACTCCTTCCCTTCTGAGCCCTCTACTGCACCCACCGAACACTTGACATACACATATGAGGTATTTCCTTACTCGAGAGAAATTGGGTTACAAATTTTGAGTGGTGTTTTTTCCTTTTACCCCTTGTAAAATTTCAAAAACTGGGTCTACAAGAACATGCGAGTGTAAAAAATGAAGATTTTGAATTTTCTCCTTCACTTTGCTGCTATTCCTGTGAAACACCTAAAGGGTTAACAAACTTTCTGAATGTCATTTTGAATACTTTGAGGGGTGCAGTTTTTATAATGGGGTCATTTATGCGGTATTTCTAATAAGAAAGCCCTTCAAATCAATACCTGAACTGGTCCTTGAAAAATTCCGATTTTGAAAATTTTGTGAAAAATTTGAAAATTGCTGCTGAATTTTGATGTAAAAACATGGCAACTTTATGATGCAAACATAAAGTAGACATATTGGGGGGTATTTATCAAAGGATTTATGTGTTTTTTTCATGTAACTTTGGCGCAATACTTTGGCGCAGTGTCTTTTTGCGCTAAAGTTTGGTGCATCTTCTCCACTGTCATTTTTACAACTTTCTCAAAATCACACGGTCCTGTGTGTGATTTTAACTTTAGTCAGTAATTCATCATTTGCTCCAATCGATCTTTGTCGCAATTTTGGCGCAAATCCTGGGTTTTTTTGGCGCAAATCCCCGCCAAGAAATTTTGCATATGGAAAACACACTTAGCAATGTCAGAAAATGTAAAGGCGTCAAAATACATTACAAATTTTTTTTTGTGAAAGCATCGACGCCTTCAGGGCTGCTCAATACTATCCTGCGACATAGTTGTCTCTGAGGAACCTTCACCCTCCATTGAGCCAGCATTGGACATGGCCGCACAGGTTCAGGAAAGGTAAGCACTAAAGCAGTGGTCTCCAACCTGCAGACCTCCAGATGTTGCAAAACTACAACTCCCAGCATGCCTGGCCAGCCAACGGCTGTCCGGGCATGCTGGAAATTGTAGTTTTGCAACATCTGGAGGTTCGCAGGTTGAAGACCACTGCACTAAAGTTAAAAAAACAAACTACCCAAGTTGAAAATAAAATCCATTTCACATGGTGACTATAAACCCCACAAAAGAAAATAACTCAGGTCACTTGCTGATATACTGCAGGAGGGACTCCGAAATGGCTGCTCTACAGGGTAAAATACGCGTCCTCTGTGGCGGTAAGTTCTGTGTAAGGCTAGGTTCAGACTACGGAATCTCCGGGCAGAAAATTTCCACCTGAAGATTCCGAGTTCCGCCTGCGCCGACTGAATTAGTCGACGCTAGGACCGCGCGGACACTGCAGTCTCCTATAGACCGCTATGTGTTCCGCTAGGATTTCCGCCTGAAGAAAGAGCAACCCCTTTCTTCAGGCAGAAATTTTCTAGTGGATTTTTCATCCGGATTTTCCGCTTCACAAATTCCGAAGTGTGAATTTGTGAACGGAAAACCATTCACTACACTATGCATTATAGTAAGCGGAATTTCTGCCGGAAATTTCAAAGCGAAAATTCTGGCGGAAATTCCGTAGTCTGAACCTAGCCTAAAAGGCGCTGTGAATGGCTGATTTCAACATTTGAGCCAAAATTACTAACAACTTGCACCAAATGATAAATGTGGTGCATGTCCACGAAAACCAAAGTGAAAAAAAAAGGGTAAAAAGAAACTGTCAACAGGCAAAATTGATAAATTGTATATGTATTGTATTGTATATGTGAATCAATATATAATTTATTTGGAATGTCTATTTTCCTTACAAGCAGAGAGCTTCAAAGTAAAAAAATGCTACATTTTCAATTTTTTCATCAAATTTTGGAATTTTTCACCAAGAAATGATGCAAGTATCGACAACATTTTTCCAGTAGCATAAAGTAGAATATGTCACGAAAAAACTATCTCGGAATCAGAATAAAAGGTAAAAGCATCCCAGAGTTAGTCAGATGTGCAAAAAACGCTCTGGTCCTACAGTGAAAATTGGCCTGGTCCTTAAGGGGTTAATATATTATGGAAGAACACTGCCATTGTTACACTGAACACATCTTCAGTGAATGGGTTGTGAGGTAGTGCGTAAATGGCTTTAAAGGAGTTGTCTCCCAATTTAGAACACATCCATGCTCAGCCACAGTAAGTGTACATGTGTACAGGGGTTAAGGGGAATCAGCATTCAAACATTTAAAGGGTACCTTTCATCAAAAAAACTTTTGATATATTATAGATTAATGAATGCAGAATAACTTTCCAATAGCATGTTATTAAAAAATATGCTTGTTACGCCGAGCGCTCCGGGTCCCCGCTCCTCCCCGGAGCGCTCGCTTCACTCTCCCCGCTGCAGCGCTCCGGTCACGTCCTCTGACCCGGGGCGCTGCGATTCCGCTGCCAGCCGGGATGCGATTCGCGATGCGGGTAGCGCCCGCTCGCGATGCGCACCCCGGCTCCCCTACCTGACTCGCTCTCCGTCTGTTCTGTCCCGGCGCGCGCGGCCCCGCTCCCTAGGGCGCGCGCGCGCCGGGTCTCTGCGATTTAAAGGGCCACTGCGCCGCTGATTGGCGCAGTGGTTCCAATTAGTGTGTTCACCTGTGCACTTCCCTATATCACCTCACTTCCCCTGCACTCCCTTGCCGGATCTTGTTGCCTTAGTGCCAGTGAAAGCGTTCCTTGTGTGTTCCTTGCCTGTGTTTCCAGACCTTCTGCCGTTGCCCCTGACTACGATCCTTGCTGCCTGCCCCGACCTTCTGCTACGTCCGACCTTGCTTCTGCCTACTCCCTTGTACCGCGCCTATCTTCAGCAGCCAGAGAGGTGAGCCGTTGCTAGTGGATACGACCTGGTTACTACCGCCGCAGCAAGACCATCCCGCTTTGCGGCGGGCTCTGGTGAAAACCAGTAGTGGCTTAGAACCGGTCCACTAGCACGGTCCACGCCAATCCCTCTCTGGCACAGAGGATCCACTACCTGCCAGCCGGCATCGTGACAGTAGATCCGGCCATGGATCCCGCTGAAGTTCCTCTGCCAGTTGTCGCTGACCTCACCACGGTGGTCGCCCAGCAGTCACAACAGATAGCGCAACAAGGCCAACAGCTGTCTCAACTGACCGTTATGCTACAACAGTTACTACCACAGCTTCAGCAGTCATCTCCGCCGCCAGCTCCTGCACCTCCTCCGCAGCGAGTGGCCGCTCCTGGGCTACGCCTATCCTTGCCGGATAAATTTGATGGGGACTCTAAGTTTTGCCGTGGCTTTCTTTCCCAATGTTCCCTGCATCTGGAGATGATGTCGGACCTGTTTCCCACTGAAAGGTCTAAGGTGGCTTTCGTAGTCAGCCTTCTGTCCGGAAAAGCCCTGTCATGGGCCACACCGCTCTGGGACCGCAATGACCCCGTCACTGCCTCTGTACACTCCTTCTTCTCGGAAATCCGAAGTGTCTTTGAGGAACCTGCCCGAGCCTCTTCTGCTGAGACTGCCCTGTTGAACCTGGTCCAGGGTAATTCTTCCGTTGGCGAGTATGCCGTACAATTCCGTACTCTTGCTTCAGAATTGTCCTGGAATAATGAGGCCCTCTGCGCGACCTTCAAAAAAGGCCTATCCAGCAACATTAAAGATGTTCTGGCCGCACGAGAAATTCCTGCTAATCTACATGAACTTATTCACCTAGCCACTCGCATTGACATGCGTTTTTCCGAAAGGCGTCAGGAACTCCGCCAAGATATGGACTCTGTTCGCACGAGGCGTTTCTCCTCCTCGGCTCCTCTCTCCTCTGGTCCCCTGCAATCTGTTCCTGTGCCTTCCGCCGTGGAGGCTATGCAGGTCGACCGGTCTCGCCTGACACCTCAAGAGAGGACACGACGCCGTATGGAGAACCTCTGCCTGTACTGTGCTAGTACCGAACACTTCCTGAGGGATTGTCCTATCCGTCCTCCCCGCCTGGAAAGACGTACGCTGACTCCGCACAAAGGTGAGACAGTCCTTGATGTCTACTCTGCTTCTCCACGTCTTACTGTGCCTGTGCGGATGTCTGCCTCTGCCTTCTCCTTCCCTGCTGTGGCCTTCTTGGACTCCGGATCTGCAGGAAATTTTATTTTGGCCTCTCTCGTCAACAGGTTCAACATCCCGGTGACCAGTCTCGCCAGACCCCTCTACATCAATTGTGTAAATAATGAAAGATTGGACTGTACCATACGTTTCCGCACGGAGCCCCTTCTTATGAGCATCGGATCTCATCATGAGAGGATTGAACTTTTGGTCCTCCCCAATTGCACCTCGGAAATTCTCCTTGGACTTCCCTGGCTTCAACTTCATTCCCCAACCCTGGATTGGTCCACTGGGGAGATCAAGAGTTGGGGGTCCTCTTGTTCCAAGAACTGTCTAAAACCGGTTCCCAGTAACCCTTGCCGTAACTCTGTGGTTCCTCCAGTAACCGGTCTCCCCAAGGCCTATATGGACTTCGCGGATGTTTTCTGCAAAAAACAAGCTGAGACTCTACCTCCTCACAGGCCTTATGATTGCCCTATCGACCTCCTCCCGGGTACTACTCCACCCCGGGGCAGAATTTATCCTCTCTCTGCCCCAGAGACTCTTGCCATGTCCGAATACGTCCAGGAGAATCTAAAAAAGGGCTTTATCCGTAAATCCTCCTCTCCTGCCGGAGCCGGATTTTTCTTTGTGTCCAAAAAAGATGGCACCCTACGTCCTTGCATTGACTACCGCGGTCTTAATAAAATCACGGTTAAGAACCGCTACCCTTTACCCCTCATCTCTGAACTCTTTGATCGCCTCCAAGGTGCCCACATCTTTACTAAATTGGACTTAAGAGGCGCCTATAACCTCATCCGCATCAGAGAGGGGGACGAGTGGAAAACGGCATTTAACACCAGAGATGGACACTTTGAGTATCTGGTCATGCCCTTTGGCCTGTGCAACGCCCCTGCCGTCTTCCAAGACTTTGTCAATGAAATTTTTCGTGATCTGTTATACTCCTGTGTTGTTGTATATCTGGACGATATCCTAATTTTTTCTGCCAATCTAGAAGAACACCGCCAGCATGTCCGTATGGTTCTTCAGAGACTTCGTGACAACCAACTCTATGCCAAAATTGAGAAATGTCTGTTTGAATGCCAATCTCTTCCTTTTCTAGGATATTTGGTCTCTGGCCAGGGACTACAGATGGATCCAGACAAACTCTCTGCCGTCTTAGATTGGCCACGCCCCTCCGGACTCCGTGCTATCCAACGCTTTTTGGGGTTCGCCAATTATTACAGGCAATTTATTCCACATTTTTCTACCATTGTGGCTCCTATCGTGGCTTTAACCAAAAAAAATGCTGATCCCAAGTCCTGGCCTCCTCAAGCAGAAGACGCCTTTAAACGACTCAAGTCTGCCTTTTCTTCGGCTCCCGTCCTCTCCAGACCTGACCCTTCCAGACCCTTCCTATTGGAGGTTGATGCCTCCTCAGTGGGAGCTGGAGCTGTTCTTCTACAAAAAAGTTCTTCCGGGCATGCTGTCACTTGTGGTTTTTTCTCTAGGACCTTCTCTCCAGCGGAGAGGAACTACTCCATCGGGGATCGAGAGCTTCTAGCCATTAAATTAGCACTTGAGGAATGGAGGCATCTGCTGGAGGGATCAAGTTCTCCTGTTATTATCTACACCGACCACAAGAACCTCTCCTACCTCCAGTCTGCCCAACGGCTGAATCCTCGCCAGGCCCGGTGGTCTCTGTTCTTTGCCCGATTTAATTTTGAGATTCACTTTCGTCCTGCCGATAAGAACATTAGGGCCGATGCTCTCTCTCGTTCCTCGGATGCCTCAGAAGTTGAACTCTCTCCGCAACACATCATTCCACCTGACTGCCTGATCTCCACTTCTCCTGCCTCCATCAGGCAGACTCCTCCAGGAAAGACCTTTGTTTCTCCTCGCCAACGCCTCGGAATCCTCAAATGGGGTCACTCCTCCCATCTCGCAGGTCATGCGGGTATCAAGAAATCTGTGCAACTCATCTCTCGCTTCTATTGGTGGCCGACTCTGGAGACGGATGTTGTGGACTTTGTGCGAGCCTGCACTATCTGTGCCCGGGCTAAGACTCCTCGCCAGAAGCCCGCTGGTTTTCTTCATCCTCTGCCTGTCCCCGAACAGCCTTGGTCTCTGATTGGTATGGATTTCATTACTGATTTACCCCCTTCCCGTGGCAACACTGTTATTTGGGTGGTCGTTGGTCGATTCTCCAAAATGGCACATTTCATCCCTCTTCCTGGTCTTCCTTCTGCGCCTCAGTTGGCTAAACAATTTTTTGTACACATTTTTCGTCTTCACGGGTTGCCTACACAGATTGTCTCGGATAGAGGCGTCCAATTCGTGTCTAAATTCTGGAGGGCTCTCTGTAAACAACTCAAGATTAAATTAAATGTTTCTTCTGCATATCATCCCCAGTCCAATGGACAAGTAGAAAGAATTAACCAGATCTTGGGTGATTATTTGCGACATTTTGTTTCCTCCCGCCAGGATGACTGGGCAGATCTCCTCCCATGGGCCGAATTCTCGTATAACTTCAGGGTCTCTGAGTCTTCCTCCAAATCCCCATTTTTCGTGGTGTACGGCCGTCACCCTCTTCCCCCCCTCCCTACTCCCTTGCCCTCTGGTCTGCCCGCTGTGGATGAAATTTCTCGTGACCTTTCCATCATATGGAGAGAGACCCAAAATTCTCTCTTACAGGCTTCATCACGCATGAAGAAGTTCGCGGATAAGAAAAGAAGAGCTCCTCCCGTTTTTTCCCCTGGAGACAAGGTATGGCTCTCCGCTAAATATGTCCGCTTCCGTGTCCCTAGCTACAAGTTGGGACCACGCTACCTTGGTCCTTTCAAAATTTTGTGTCAAATTAATCCTGTCTCTTATAAACTTCTTCTTCCTCCTTCTCTTCGTATCCCTAATGCCTTTCACGTCTCTCTTCTCAAACCACTCATCCTCAACCGTTTTTCCCCCAAATCTGTTCCTCCCACTCCTGTTTCCGGCTCCTCGGACATCTTCTCGGTCAAAGAAATTTTAGCTGCCAAAAAGGTCAGAGGAAAAAATTTTTTTTTAGTGGACTGGGAGGGTTGTGGTCCTGAAGAGAGATCCTGGGAACCTGAGGACAACATCCTGGACAAAAGTCTGCTCCTCAGGTTCTCAGGCTCTAAGAAGAGGGGGAGACCCAAGGGGGGGGGGGTACTGTTACGCCGAGCGCTCCGGGTCCCCGCTCCTCCCCGGAGCGCTCGCTTCACTCTCCCCGCTGCAGCGCTCCGGTCACGTCCTCTGACCCGGGGCGCTGCGATTCCGCTGCCAGCCGGGATGCGATTCGCGATGCGGGTAGCGCCCGCTCGCGATGCGCACCCCGGCTCCCCTACCTGACTCGCTCTCCGTCTGTTCTGTCCCGGCGCGCGCGGCCCCGCTCCCTAGGGCGCGCGCGCGCCGGGTCTCTGCGATTTAAAGGGCCACTGCGCCGCTGATTGGCGCAGTGGTTCCAATTAGTGTGTTCACCTGTGCACTTCCCTATATCACCTCACTTCCCCTGCACTCCCTTGCCGGATCTTGTTGCCTTAGTGCCAGTGAAAGCGTTCCTTGTGTGTTCCTTGCCTGTGTTTCCAGACCTTCTGCCGTTGCCCCTGACTACGATCCTTGCTGCCTGCCCCGACCTTCTGCTACGTCCGACCTTGCTTCTGCCTACTCCCTTGTACCGCGCCTATCTTCAGCAGCCAGAGAGGTGAGCCGTTGCTAGTGGATACGACCTGGTTACTACCGCCGCAGCAAGACCATCCCGCTTTGCGGCGGGCTCTGGTGAAAACCAGTAGTGGCTTAGAACCGGTCCACTAGCACGGTCCACGCCAATCCCTCTCTGGCACAGAGGATCCACTACCTGCCAGCCGGCATCGTGACAATGCTTATTTCTATTTAATTTTCCACTTTGAAAAATGACCACTACGGGTCTCCCTACCAGTCCTTTTTTCATAGATTTCAGACTCGTGCTGGAGTCCTAAATCTCAGACTGCATCCGGGACACAGACAAACTCCCTGGCAGGGAGCAGTGCTGAGTTTGTCTGTGTCCCGGCTGCAGTCTGAGATTTAGGACTTCAGCATGAGTCTGAAATCTATAAAAAAGGACTGGTAGAGAGACCCCTAGTGGTCATTTTTCAAAGTGGAAAATTAAATAGAAAGAAGCATATTTTTTAATAACATGCTATTGGAAAGTTATTCTGCATACATTAATCTATAATATATCGTAAACTTACTATTGATAAAAGTGCTCCACAGGTTGCACAGGATGAGAACAGATGACACGGCTGCTTTTTCCCAAAAAAGTGCAATACCAGAGTTGTGTCTGAAGAGAAGTGAATGTGGCTGAGCGATAACACAATCTGTGCACTGGTGTGGCAGCACCACATTATGTACAGTACAATAACTTTTCCATGATATGATTTTCTGATATATTCATAAATTCTGAATCTCAGAAGAGACACGTCGGGAGGAGGTGGAGTCTCTTACCCAGATTTAATTGGGGAGAGGACAATTCCTAAAACCCTAAAATACAGGTTATAGATGGTGTCTCGGCTACAGGACTCTAACACGGTACCTCTGATTCACAAATTAGGAAAAGCTAAAATGAGAGAATTCTCTTAAATCCTTTCCGGCCTCCCAAGGGATTATCAACCCTAAAACATAGGTCCCTGGGATCATCCGACAGCTAAAGTATTTAGATTTAGTTTTCAGATCCTTTTAGCATATTTTGTTATTGAAGTCTTGTGTTTAAATAAAAAAAAAAAAAAATATATATATATATATATATATATATATATATATATATATAAATAAATATAAAAAGCACAGTTTCCACATTCTCATTATGGGGTACTGGGTGCAGTTGGATGGGGGGGCTTCTTAGCACAAGACATCAACATAACAAAGTATGAAAAAAGGGAAAGTGTCTAAAGACTTTCGAAATTCATTGTATCAAATTTCATAGGTTGTAAAACCTCTTTTATGGGATTGATACTGTATCTACATTGTTCAGATTCCATAAGAAAAGACCTGCTAGGGACATAAGGACAGGGTGTATCTCACTACATAACATATCTCTCAGGCTCTGAAGTCAACATCTATCACCATCTTCCATAGAAGAGTAACTGGTAGCTCCAGTTTTTCATAGAAGACAATGATACTATGTTTCTCAGTTACCGATCCCTTGAATCTCTCACTTACAGTGGATTGTCAGAGACGACAGCTTCAAATAATATTCTTTACCCTGTCATAAATAAGAACCCCTGGGATGGGAAGAATTCTCTAGACCATTTGGTTTAGAAAAGTAGGATCTGCTCTTTTTTACATTGTAAAGACATCTGGAGTAAGAGACTTTCCAAAACTGGCATAAGGCGTAGGGGGAGGGTAATTATGAAGCACTTTACCCTTGTTTTCTGGGGTTTATTTGGCGCAAAACTATGGCACAGTGCGTTATTTGCACCTTTTGTTGCACCTTTTCATTTACACACTTTCCTTTCCTTGGCGGCAGTATGTGTGTTTTCAGTTGGGTTTTTGCAGTGGTCAGGAATTTATGAAAATGCAACTTTTTATAAAGGTGCAAAATTTGGCGCAAACCCTTTAACCCCTTAACGACCACGGACGTAAATGTACGTCCTGGTTTGGTGGTACTTCGCCAGCAGACTCAGAAGACAGTGCCACAGCCGCTGCTACACTGTTGTGTGGTTTGGTGTGTGCTGCGTGGCGATTCTAACACCTGCACAGTCCACAGACTGCAGGTCAGGTAATAAGAAAACATATAAATAAAATGTAAAATCATATCCACATGCCGCATGACATGGTACTGTGGTGACGCCAAAGTTGTGATGTGACCACGGGGTGTGAAGGGTGTAGGTGGATGGGCAGATGGCATAGCCCAGGGGCAAGGTGTTATTAACCCCTAATGTTCGTGACACCAGAGTGGTTTTTCTAATAACCACCCGAACGGTAGCACCGCTATCCCAAGGTTAGGCAGGGCAATAGTAGTCCAAGACCAGGTAAGGGTTAACGGTAGCTTTACTAAGGTTAGACAGTTGTTAAAGTCTTTACAGCTAGGCCAGAATGCCAGAGAGTCGACCAGTAACACGGAACGGGCCTTGCAGCTTGCTGGGACTTGCAGTACTTTTGGGTCAGACTTCAATACAGCCACTCTGACTATAATTGACTATAACTGACTATAATTGACCTGACTAGTGGTAGAGACTTTGGGAGAGACAGCAGAAATAGATGAGTTGACTTAGTGACAATGTGGCTGGTGTGCAGGCTTTATGGCCTCCAGGTGTACTGGACACATGATCTGTGATGTCTGTGCTTTGCTGTTCCTCAGCAGAAAGAGAGAGATTGAAATGGCTCCCCTCTTATAAAGGGGGGCTGAGCAAGAAGCCCATAGGTCAAGCTGCAGGTCAGGTGGTCAACTGGTGCTCTCTGGGTAACATAATACATCATATGAACATAACAGGTGATACCTCAAAGGTCCTTAAAGGTCCTTTATACTTTATATACCGTATTTTTCGCTCCATAATACGCACTTTTTCTCCCCCAAAAGTGGGACGGAAATGTCTGTGCGTCTTATGGAGCGAATGTGTGTGCGAATGAAGTGCAGGGGAGGCTGCTAAGCTTACCTGCTCCTGGGTCTGTAGTGATTTGCTGCCCCGCTGCCTCTGATTCACTCCACTGCCGCTGTCCCGTTCTCCTGTCCGCATAATGGAGTCTTATGGAGGAGCATGTGACTCACACGTCACTCCCCTGCGCCCAGCGTAACGTTACATTATGCGGACGGCAGAACAGGGCAGCGGAGCGGTAGTGATATACCGGTAAGCAACTACAAGGGGGGTTCTGCTGGCCACAAGGGGGGTTCTGCTGGCCACAAGGGGGGTTCTGCTGGCTACAAGGGGGGTCCTGCTGGCCACAAGGGGGTTTGGTTCAGAATATTTTTTTTTCTTGTTCTCCTCCTCTAAAACCTAGGTGAGTCTTAAGGTCAAGTGCATCTTATGGAGCGAAAAATACGGTACCTATACATAACATTATCTATAGATATAAAAAGAGAAGGCCTGACTCACTGACTCATCAACGCCCGGCCTAAACCCTTGGACCTAGAAAGCTGAATTTTTTCACAGGTGTTATTTTTAAGATGAGGAATAAGAAAGGGATTGAAAGTTTGTTTGGAAGTCCTTCATTTTTTAAGCTAGAAGCATTAAACTTTGTTTTTAGGCTAACAATTAGAGATAAAGAAACACGTGTTTTAAAGTTTTCTAAAATTCCACCACTGAAGGCATGAAACGGGGGTGCAAAGTTTGTATGAATTAACCCCTTGCCCCCTATACCCGGCGCTGTGGCAAGGTAGGGTTATGAAGCAAGCTCAGGAGCTATCAGCAGCCAGGACCCGTGGCTAATGCCGGACATTGCCGTTCCAGCAAATGTCCGGCATTAACTCTTTAGATGCGGCGATCAAAGTTGAAAGAATTCGGGTTGTTTGGATGCCCGTAGACTTTACCCAGAGTGGCCTCATTACTATAGGATCGTAAAAAGTAGATCTGTGTTACCCCAAATTTAACGTGAGTGAAGCCATGGGCAAAAGCTAGTGCACTATATTTACAACTCTATACATAACATTAGACTTACTACTATGGGGGAGATGCTACAGGAGAGCCCCTAGGACAATGAGGGACTCAACCTGCCAGGCCTAAGTACTGTACAGGAGTATATCCTGTACTGGGACATTACAGTACTGTAAGCCACTGTTAAATTTTACTGTACCAAATCAGAGGGGTAACTCAGGATCTCAGTCCAGAGCTGCACTCACTATCCAGGGTCCTCAATTGTTGTATTATAAAATGTGTAAAGAGGTGTTATAACTTTAAGAAGGTTGTCATGTGATTAGGGTTGCCACCTTTCCCTCAGAAAAATACCGGTCGTGGGTGTGGCTATGTGGGGTGGAGCTAAAAAAAAGGGGATGGGCCTATTGCACAGAGGACGAGGGATCAGGGGTTTAAGAAATGTCATGGGGGATGGGGGGTAAAGAAATGTCATGGGGGATGGGGGGTAAAGAAATGTCATGGGGGGTGGGGGGTAAAGAAATGTCATGGGGGATGGGGGGGGTAAAGAAATGGCATGGGGATGGGGGGGGTAAAGAAATGGCATGGGGGATGGGGGGGGTAAAGAAATGGCATGGGGGATGGGGGGGGTAAAGAAATGGCATGGGGGATGGGGGGGTAAAGAAATGGCATGGGGGATGGGGGGGGGTAAAGAAATGGCATGGGGGGGTAAAGAAATGGCATGGGGGATGGGGGGGTAAAGAAATGGCACAGGGGATGGGATGGATACAATATAAATGCGGGGGGAACTTTCCTATATTGCACAAAAAAATTACATTTAGAGAATAAAACTTACAATTGTAAATAACATTTATTTAACAACAGGCAATAAATTTAAGGGGATACCCAGCAAATATAAACATAATATTAATACATTTGACAACCTCACCAAATAGTGCAAATGCAAACATTGTAACAGCTCCTCTGTATACACACTACCAACAACAAAAAATAGGATGAAAAAATCATCAAAACCAAATTGATACCGATAAAGCCCTCATATAGCTCTGTAGGTGGAAAACTGAAAATGTTGTACTGAATAAAACCACTATATACAGACCAGTATACTATAAAGGATGTGTATACCATATAAGTGATTATATACAGGACCATATGGCGGTAGATATCAGCTGTACACAGGATGTGTATACCATATAAGTGATTATATACAGGACCATATGGCGGTAGATATCAGCTATACACAGGATGTATATACCATATAAGTGATTATATACAGGACCATATGGCGGTAGATATCAGCTGTACACAGGATGTATATACCATATAAGTGATTACAGTTACATTTTGGGACTCACAATTACATATTTTCTGATCAGCAGCGTCCTCTTTCCTTTTCTTCTCCGTCCGGATAAGACCGCCATGTGGATCTCTTAATATCTGCAGGAAAAACAAGTCAGACTCTGCATATATTCAGTGCCCTCCCCTCCTCTACACAATCTTCCCATCTATAGGCCCACAAAGTGTAATAATGCCCTCCTTGGTGTCCTGCACAGTAAAAGGGCAGGTAGGTAGGTAGCCAGGTAAATAGGTAACTAGGTAGGTAGATCAGGAAGCCAGATATATAGGTAGGTGACAAGCCAGGTAGGTAGGGGGCTAGCTAGGTAGTTAGGCAGCCATGTATGAAGGCCAGGTACATAGTTAGATAGCCTGGTATGTAGGTAAGTAGTTAGGCATCCAGGTATAAAGTTAGGTAGCCCCCCCAATAAGTATAGGTAGTTACACCCCCCCCCCCCCCCGTTCCCTATAGGCAGAGTCACCCCCTCTATTCCCCATAGGTATAGGCAGTTACCCCCTCCCTCTCTTCCCCATAGTTATAGGCAGTTACCCCCCCCCTCTTCCCCATAGTTATAGGCAGTTACCCCCCTCCCTCTCTTCCCCATAGTTATAGACAGTTACCCCCCCCCCCTCTTCCCCATAGGTATAGGCAGCTACCCCCCCCTCTTCCCCATAGGTATAGGCAGTTACCCCCCCCCTCTTCCCCATAGGTATAGGCAATTACCCCCCCCCCCCTCTTCCCCATAGGAATAGGCAGTTACCCCCCCCCCCCCTCTCTCTTCCCCATAGGAATAGTAAGTTACCCCCCCCCTCTTGGAATGGAATTGGGGTGTGGGGGGGGGGGGGGAATTGCCACAGGGGAATTAGGGTGGTTGGGGTGCTATTCAGAGACACACACACTCACACACACACACAGACACACAAACAATGACACACACACACACAAACACTGGCCGACAGACACACTGACACACACACAGACACACAAACACTGACACACACACACTGACACACACAAACACTGGCCGACAGACACACTGACACACACACAGACACACAAACACTGACACACACACACTGACACACACAAACACTGGCCGACAGACACACAAACACTGACACACACAAAGTAACAGACACACACAGACACACTTACCTACTACCGCAGCACCTTTCCAGTCTCCTCTCAGTCTCGGCGAGTGACGTGACGTCCTGCGCGGGTCTGCGGAGTGACGTCACTTGCGCAACGTCCCTCCGCAGATCCGGCCGCACAGCATTGCACAGGTAAAGTTTTAGACTGTGACTGGGACAGCCTAAGAGTCAGATAGGGTGCTGTGCTGAGCGGGGGTGCAGGCGTGCGGCCTGCACTCCCGCTCAGCGGTGCCGGCACCGAACAGAACAGGAGTTTTTTTTTAAGGTTAGTGTGATGAGAGTGAATGAAAAATACCGGCCATTGCATGGCCGGTATTTTTCATCCAAACTTACCGGCACAGCCCGGAATCTGAATGCAAATACCGGCTGTGCCGGTAAAATACCGGCAGGGTGGCAACCCTACATGTGATATGTCATGTGATTGTTACCCAGGAGGTATCAGGGACTAGATGACCAAAGGGTGGCCTATGGTCTCCCTGCTAGTCTCCCCATATAAGCCCTGGGAGGAGCTAGCTCATGCTCTTTCCTTGCTCTCTTGCTTCCTGCTGAGGCCCAGTGCAGTCGAGTCTATGTGTGTGTCCAGAGTCATAGGAGGCTTCAAGTCCAGTCTGCAGCTAGAAGTAAGCCACAGTCTCAGTATTGTCAGTCATCAGTCAAGTCTTGTCAGTCACAGTCATCATTTGTCAGGTCAACGTGGCCTGCATTAAATTGACCCCATCTACTACAAGTCCCAGCAAGCCCTTAAGGTCTCTGAGTCACTAGTCACCTCCTTGGGCCCTGGCTGAACTGTATAGACTTTACCATCTGTTTAACCTCAGTAAAGCTGCCGTTATCTGTAACTTGGCGTCAGAGTCATTATTTCCCCCCCGTGCCTAGACCAGGATCTAGTGATATACCTTCGGGTGGTATTGAAGATAAACCACGCCCTGGCTTCACGAATACAAGGGGTTAATGCCATCTTCCCCTAGGGTAATTCCATCTGCCCTGCATCTCACACCCCATACCACAAACTGCTAACCCTGGCACAGGTGAAGACTAGAACAGAACATGTAATACCTCCCTGTACTGTAGGGAGTCACTTCCAGACAGCAGTCAGTGCCTGCACTTCAGTAATACAGGGGTTTTACCAGTAAAATGTCAATTCTGATTGGTCAGTTCTTCCAGCCATTGACACGTTTCACAGATCTTCAAGTTACAGTGGTCCAGAAAAGACCACTGTATGCTGAGAATATTGTATGTTAAGGCCATTGTAAGGTGAGGGACCACAGTGTACATATATATATATATATATATATATATATATATATATATATATATATGAAGTATGCAAAGTTTCTCATCACACCACCATATACGGTAGCATGCCCTCTGATCAGCTCTGGCTCTGGTTACAAAGTCTCAGAAGCTGATTGGGATTTATGCCAAGTCAGAGTTCTCCCCAGAAGGGAAGAGGACCCATCTGCAGACAGCTGTTTCGGGGTGCTTGCCCCTCCTTAGTACACAGCAGGGTGCCCTGGCTTAGCTGAGGATGAGAGACCTGTAGCGACTAGCTAAAAGGGACGAATATATATATATATATATATATATATATATATGCTTATTTTGCAAATTACTGGTATATTTAAGAAAACATTCTGATAGCCAAGCCTTTAAATATCTAAAAATATCTCTATGATAGGATTGACATTAATCTTGTCATTGGGTCCCTGTCACCATTGATATTGTTGTCTTTTTCCATGCTGCCATCTTGTGCAAACAAGCAGTGATTTTGTACATTCCACCAAACTGGTTGTGCCGGATGAATCACTACTGTGTAATATTTGCGTTTGCTGTAGAAAAAAACTGATAAGCTGAGGGAACAAAGTTCATGAAGGTAGTCAGTCATCTAGAGACTTCTTATGATACTGTACAGGTGTAGCACCAATATGTTTGTCACCAAGATGTTGTGGTCTTTGGTACAACTCATTCTGATGCCCTCCTGTAGACCTCCAAGATGTTGTGGTCTTTGGTACAACTCATTCTGATGCCTTCCTGTAGACCTGTAGGCAAATTCATTGTATAACATCTGGGAAAAACATGTACACTGTGTTATGCCTTGTGCATGGTTGAAGGGGTGATTTAGCAAAATGTAAAATCCATTTGGGGAGGAGGACAGTAAAAAAGAAAACCCTCTTTTCCATCCAGGTTTGGGAAGGTGACGTCACACGGCTGCCCATTGAATCAGCGGTTCAGGTGGGACATGTGACGGCACATCACCACAGTCAGAAGAGTGGGACACCAGAAACCGAGTCCTGTGATTCCGGCAGGGGTGCGGGAGCGAGGAAGGTAAAGTTTTTTTTTTTTTCTTAAGTATCCCCCTCCCTGAGCTGATTTTGCATAGGGTTAAATTATAGGAGTGCAGCTTTAAGAGAGTGGAGCATGATAGAGGGATTCTTTGGGTTCTCCAGTAAATCTCGCCTTGCATCGCCTAAGTGCGTAGCCGCCTTAGTAACATAAAAAAACAGGAATTAAGTACCCTGCTAGACAGACCCTTATTTATAATATTTAAATATTCTATATTGGCAGGGATTGTTCCACAGGACTGGCACTTGACTAATGTGGTACCAATATATAAAAAAGGGTTAAAAAAAATTTATCCTGGGAACTACAGGCCTGTAAGTTTAACATCTGTTGTGGGTAAAATATTTCAGGGTTTTCTGAGACGCTATTCTGGAATATCTTAACGAAAAAAACAACCTTCTGAGCACCAACATGGGTTTATACGCGATCGGTCCTGTAAGGCTAATCTGATCAGCTTCTATGAGAAGCTGTGGATGTTATATATCTGGACTTTTCTAAGGCATTTGATACTGTCAGCATAAAAGGTTAGTACATTGAGGATGTTGGGACTAGGTGAGGATATATGTAAATGGTTTAGCAACTGGCTCAGTGGTAGAAAGCTGAGGGTGAGTATCAATGGAACTTACTATGGTTGGGTGACAAGTGGGGTACCGCAGGGGTAAGTAATGGGTCCACTACTTTTCAATATGTTTATTAAAGGTTTTTTTTTCTAATCAACTGATGCCAGAAAGTTGTATAGATTTGTAAATTACTTTTATATAAAAATCTTAACCCTTTCAGTCCTTATCAGCTGCTGTATGTTACAGAGGAAGTTGAGGAGTTATTTTCTGTCTGACTACAGTGCTCTCTGCTGACACCTCTTTCCATGTCAGGAATTGTCTAGAGCGGGAGAGGTTTGCTATGGAGATTTGCTCCTGCTCTGGACAGTTCCTTACACGGACAGAAATGTCAGCTGAGAGCACTGTGGTCAGACAGAAAATAACAACTCAACTTCCTGTAGAGCATACAGCAGCTGATAAGTACTGACAGAGTTAAGATTTTTAAATAGAAGTAATTTACAAATCTGTTTAACTTTCTGGAGCCAGTTGATTTAAAAAAAAATCCACTGGAGTACTCCTTTAATCACCTTGTAGAGGGATTACAGAGTAGAATTTCTATATTTTCAGATGATGCTAAATTGGGTAAGGTGATCACCACAGAGGATGACAACATAATATTACAGAGGGATCTGGGGAAGCTGGAGGCTTGGGCACAGACATGGCAAATTTAATTTTATGTGGATAAATGTAAAGTTAAAGAGTACCTATAATGATCTTTTTAAATGTTATAATCCTCCCAGTTCACTGCCCCCCATCATGATAAATCACCCCCTGCCTTTATTTTTTATTATATACTGGAAATAGAAAAAAGGGACGTCACTCACCGGGTTGCAGTGTAAAACATTTCTTTTATTTTCTTCGGTGCATTAAAAGGGAGTTACAGCGGACGGTCTTCCAGGGACGCAGCTAGTCAGCGTGGTGCTGGGTAACAGCTGTTTGATTTCACGGGACTTGGAACCCGAGAGGTAGCAGTGTTCACTCTCATCTAGCAACTGCACGGGATACCATACACCTGCACAGTGTTAATGAAGCAAGTCCATTCACAAAAGGGTTAAATAGGGGTAGTTGTGCCGACTATCTTGCTTCTGAACTGTGTTCTTTATTTTTATTATGTTTTAGTTTTCTACCTTGATATTGCTCTATATTTTCTGCTCAGTCTCAGTCATATTCACAGACTGGGAAGGGGTGTTCCCCAGTAGGTGTGACATCATCTGAAGCCATACAGGGGAGAACTTCCTCCCTCACTCTGCTACACACAGCCCAGAGCAGTTCAGTGTGAGGTGAGCTATGATTGGCTAAGGCTGAACACCCCCCTCCCCAGCATTTCCTGATTTTGGGCTTCTGCCAGGTCAGCAGGAGTCCAACATCTGTGCAAAAGATGGGGGAAAATGTGCTCTGGACATGTAGGGTGACACCTAGTGGCAGCTTTTTCAAACACAAATAAAACATAGAAAACATATTTTTTTTTTAAACAAAGTACATTAGAAAGATGTTTTATTTACCATAAGGAGTACAATAGCAAAAATTAGTTTTAATGAGAGTGCCCATTTAAGCACTTGGGCCGTAAAAACAAAATGTACAATAATGTGCTAAATAATAAAACATTAGGTATAACTTCTTCAGGAAAGGACTTGGGGGTATTGGGGGACAGTAAACTCAACTTTAGTGATCAGTGCCAGGCAGCGGCTGCCAAGGATAAGAAAGTCATGGGATGTATCAAGAGAGACATAGAGGCTCGGGACAGAAACATAGCTTTGCCTCTGTATAAATCATTAGTCAGACCACATATGGAGTATTGTGTCCAGTTTTGGGCATTTGTATATAAGAAGAACATGGCTGAACTGGAGATTGTGCAAATATAATTAATGGTATGGAAGAATTACAGGACCAAGAAAGGTTATCAAGCTTGGGGTTATTTAGTTTAGAGGAAAAGACGTCTTAAGGTGTACCTGTCAGTTCCCACAAAAAAATAAAAATTAACTTTTATGTTACCTCATCCTGATAATGTAATTTTTATGTCTCTATCACCCATATTTCACTAAAAAATAGCATATTAACATTGCTCACTGTCTTATCAAAGGGAGGGTGTGTGTCCTCTCTTCCCTGCACTGTAATGACTCTTCCCCTTCCTTCACTCTGCTGACTTACTGCTCTCTGGAGCTAGGCAGCCCTGCTCTGTAACCCTTTCCTCTCTTGATTTATGCTGTACACCAGTGTTTTCCAACCAGGGTGCCTCCAGCTGTGGACAAACGTAAGCTCCCAGCATGCCCGGACAGCCAAAGGCTGTCTGGGTATTTTGGGAGTTGTAGTTTGGCCACAGCTGGATGCACCCTGGTTGGAAAACACTGGTGTACAGCATAAATCAAGAGAGGAAAGGGTTACAGAGCACACACACACACACACACACACACACACAATGATTATTAGAGATTGCCTGTACTCTACCACCAAAGACAATATGGTGAGTGTATAACTTACATCCTTCTATTCATGTGTATCATTCTTTGCCAGTCCTGTAATGCTGGGACTTGGTAGTTTTGGAATAGTTTGAGGTACAGTGTTTGGATCTCTTTTTTGCAGCAGTGTTGCCTTCAGCTGTGTGCTTACAGCTTTTGCAAAACTACAACTCTCAGCATGCCCAGACATCCATTGATTGTCCAGGCATGCTTTGAGTTCTAGTTTTGCAACAGCTGGAGGCACATGTTTGAGAAAACTCTGGTACAGCAGTATTACTGTAAGCTGTGTTCCTCCTACAGCCTTGTCAATCATCCATCTCGTGTCCATGACCCTTGGACACCCTTATGCTGCTGTGGGACTCATCAGTGTCCCACAAGGTAAGGGGACCCCTAGTGGTGGGATTTTCAAAGGCAGTTTTCTTTAAAGGAGTAGTCCGGCACGCACTTATTTCATTTTATCCCGTCCGGGCTGCAAAATAAAAGAAAACACACTTTCTCTTACCTGCCAACGAGCCCCCGAAGCTCCGGTACACTCCGGTACAGGTGTTCGGTCCCCGGGCTGTATTCTTCTTACTTCCTGTTAGCCCGACACGTCGCACGGAGCTTCAGCCTATCACCGGCCGCAGTGATGTCCCGCCACGGCTGGTGATAGGCTGAAGCTCCGTGTGACGTGCCGGGCTAACAGGAAGTAAGAATAATACAGCCCTGGGACCGAACACCTGTACCGGAGTGTACCGGAGCTCCGGGGGCTAGTTGGCAGGTAAGAGAAAGTGTGTTTTCTTTTATTTTGCAGCCCGGACGGGATAAAAGGAAAAAAGTACGCGCTGGACTACTCCTTTAATAAAATGTGAAAAATGTTTAACCCCTTAAGGACGCAGGACGTAAATGTACGTCCTGGTGAGGTGGTACTTAACGCACCAGGACGTACATTTACGTCCTGTGCATAACCGCGGGCATCGGAGCGATGCCCGTGTCATGCGCGGCTGATCCCGGCTGCTGATCGCAGCCAGGGACCCGCCGGCAATGGCCGACGCTCGCGATCTCGCGGGCGTCCGCCATTAACCCCTCAGGTGCCGGGATCAATACAGATCCCGGCATCTGCGGCAGTGCGCGATTTAAATGAACGATCGGATCGCCCGCAGCACTGCTGCGGGGATCCGATCATTCATAACGCCGCACGGAGGTCCCCTCTCCTTCCTCCGTGCGGCTCCCGGCGTCTCCTGCTCTGGTCTGTGATCGAGCAGACCAGAGCAGAAGATAGCCGATAACACTGATCTGTTCTATGTCCTATACATAGAACAGATCAGTATTAGCAATCATGGTATTGCTATGAATAGTCCCCTATGGGGACTATTCAAGTGTAAAAAAAAAATTAAAAAAAATGTAAAAGTAAAAAAAAAGTGAAAAATCCCCTCCCCCAATAAAAAAGTAAAACGTCAGTTTTTTCCTATTTTACCCCCAAAAAGCGTAAAAAACATTTTTTATAGACATATTTGGTATCGCCGCGTGCGTAAATGTCCGAACTATTAAAATAAAATGTTAATGATCCCGTACGGTGAACGGCGTGAACGGAAAAAAAAAAAAAGTCCAAAATTCCTACTTTTTTAATACATTTTATTAAAAAAAAAATTATAAAAAATTTATTAAAAGTTTTTTATATGCAAATGTGGTATCAAAAAAAAGTACAGATCATGGCGCAAAAAATGAGCCCCCATACCGCCGCTTATACGGAAAAATAAAAAAGTTAGAGGTCATCAAAATAAAGGGATTATAAACGTACTAATTTGGTTAAAAAGTTTGTGATTTTTTTAAGCGCAACAATAATATAAAAGTATATAATAATGGGTATCATTTTAATCGTATTGACCCTCAGAATAAAGAACACATGTCAATTTTACCATAAATTGTACGGCGTGAAAACGAAACCTTCCAAAATTAGCAAAATTGCGTTTTTCGTTTTAATTTCCCCACAAAAATAGTGTTTTTTGGTTGCGCTATACATTTTATGATATAATGAGTGATGTCATTACAAAGGACAACTGGTCGCGCAAAAAACAAGCCCTCATACTAGTCTGTGGATGAAAATATAAAAGAGTTATGATTTTTAGAAGGCGAGGAGGAAAAAATGAAAACGTAAAAATTTAATTGTCTGAGTCCTTAAGGCCAAAATGGGTAGAGTCCTTAAGGGGTTATAGAAGTATATAAGAAAAACTATTGTTTTATCACGATGTACAACATATAAAAACTTTTTTCTAATATAAATCTTTATTTTTATACATAAAAACATTACATAAATGACACTTCAATTCTTCCCACCAATTCCCACCCCTATAAACAAGTTTAGTTCTGCCTTATTGCAAATGTTGAGTCCAGGTGTATGGACAGAATACAGGAACTGAGCCTACTCCATATGCAGTGGGTGCCGGCTACTAACTACGAATGACACCTACTGATAGCAGTCCAGAATGAAGACATCGCTGATCCTAGTTATTTAACCCTCTAGACGACACAGTCAATAGTGTCCATGGAATCTGGGTGGTTAGATGACATGTGTCAATCCTGTCTGGGTTCCTATGAAGCAATTCAAGTGAATTAGACAATGCCACATTATCTTGCCCCACCACTGTTGGGTAACCACTTTAAAAAAATCTATGACCAAACATGATTTTGGTCAGTGTCTAAGAGTTCAGACCCCCCGATCATTAGAATGAGGTAGGAGACTGACGTCGGTGAGACATATCATATTTGTTTTCGCATACACTACGATTTACATAGAAAAAACAACAGCAAAATCATAGTTTTAAGGATGGACAAGGAACTTAACATAAAGTCATGGAGGCAGCTCTCCACCACTGCCCCCTGTCTCCTTGGACGTCACTGAAAAATCTCTCCGGAATACACCAGACCTGTCAGTCAAGCAGAGCGAGGTGGGGAGAAGTACGGAGAGTCCCCTCCCTCACTGCTTACCTAGTTGGTGGCTCATCATAAAACTATGATTTCTCTGAATTGCTCTAACAATTCATAGTAAATCCTAGTGCATTTTAGTGCGGGTGTTTGTGTGTATTTCATGCTGCCCGTGTTTTGCACTACATGGTTTAGCTGACAGACCCAATTTAAGGCTGACAGATAAGCAAAGCATGTAGGGTACAAATATACAATCTACCTTCATATTTGCTGTCCATGCCATCTGGCCCAAAGAGGCAGAGAGGTGGTGCCGAGTCTCCCTGACACCCACCCCCCCCACCCCCACCTATCCCAGCATGATTGATAGCCAGGGCTGAACTGATTTATTGAGTAAAGCAGAGGAGCATGTGCAAATACAATCATGGCCGTAAAAGTTGGCATCCCTGAAATTTTTCTAGAAAATGAAGGATTTCTCACAGAAAAGGATTGCAGTAACACATGTTTTGCTATACACATGTTTATTCCCTTTGTGTGTATTGGAACTAAACCAAAAAAGGGAGGGAAAAAAGCAGATTGGACATAATGTCACACCAAACTCCAAAATTGGTCTGGACAAAATTATTGGCACCCTTAACTTAATATTTGGTTGCACACCCTTTGGAAAAAATAACTGAAATCAGTTGCTTCCTATAACCATCAATAAGCTTCTTACACCTCTCAGCCGGAATGTTGGACCACTCTTCCTTTGCAAACTGCTCCAGGTCTCTCTTATTGGAAGGCGCCTTTTCCCAATGGCAATTTTAAGATCTCTCCACAGGTGTTCAATGGGATTTAGATGTGGACTCATTGCTGCCACTTCAGAACTCTCCAGCGCTTTGTTGCCATCCATTTCTGGGTGCTTTTTGACATGTGTTTGGGGTCATTGTCCTGCTGGAAGACCCAAGATCTCAGACGCAAACCCAGCTTTCTGACACTGGGCTGTACAGTGCGACCCAAAATTCGTTGGTAATATTCAGATTTCATGATGCCTTGCACACATTCAAGGCACCCAGTGCCAGAGGCAGCAAAACAACCCCAAAACATCATTGAACATCCACCATATTTCACTGTAGGTACTGTGTTCTTTTCTTTGTAGGCCTCATTCCATTTTCACTAAACAGTAGAAAAAGCTCTATCTTGGTCTCATCTGTCCACAAGATGTTTTCCCAGAAGGATTTTGGTTACTGAAGTTCATTTTGGCAAAATGTAGTCGTGCTTTTTTATGTCTCTGTGTCAGCATTGGGGTCCTCCTGGGTCTCCTGCCATAGTGTTTCATTTCATTTAAATATTGATGGATAGTTTGCGCTGACACTGATGCTCCCTGAACCTGCAGGACAGCTTGAATATCTTTGGAACGGGTTTGTTACTGCAATCCTTTTCTGAGAGAAATAGTTTGTTTTCTTGAAAAAATTCTTTACGTCCATGACTGTATTTTACGGGGTTCTCCTGCCAAGTACAGTTTTTTAACGTGGCCTGGGAAACATAAAGCTGCATTCTTTCTAACTCTGCAGTTCAAAAAACTGTTACTGGGCGAACAATTCCTTTAAGTGTAGCTGTGCAGACACTGGGGCATCTTACAAATGCAATGGAAATGCAAAACAATAACAGCAAAAGCCACCGCATGCTTTCTCAGGAGACCATGCTTGAGTACCACAAAATAAATGTTTACAGGAAAGTGGCCAGAACACATACACTAGATGACTATATTCAGGCTAATAATGGGGCTGCTGTAGTATGCTGTGGTATGTTTTGCATCCTTTTTTTGACAGAATGATGTGTATTAAGAATGGAGTACATTATTGCAAAGTTCACTCAGCCTTATAGGGGAATCTATGCCCGAGCTGCTACTCCATTTTGTTAAAGGGAACCAATCATGAGACTTTACTATATATAATGGTGGCAACACGATATATATGGTAAAAACTTCTTCCTCACCATCACTAGGGAATGTCCCTGCCCACAGGAATGGTGAGGATGTAAAGTTAGTAATTCTCCCCTGCCGGCCCCGTAAGTAGTCCCCATTTTTTATGGTAAAAATCTAAAGATTGGTTCCCTTTAACAGCAGTTGAGAGGTTTGCTTTACAGCAACCACATGGACCACAGAAACTTTTATACTACAGACAACTCATTGTTACTTTTCTGCCAATACATTCCCTTAAAAATTTAAGGAAATGTTCATCCACCGAGTAATAAACTACCGTATATACTCGAGTATAAGCCGAGTTTTTCAGCATGATTAGCTTATACTCGGGTGAAGTCTCCGCCTGTCAATCCTTTCTAAGTGGTCTTCAACCTGCTGATCTCCAGATGTTGCAAAACTACAACTCCCAGCATGCCTGAACAGCCATCGGCTGTCCGGGCATGCTGGGAGTTGTAGTTTTGAAACATCTGGAGGTCTGCAGGTTGAAGACCACTGCGGCCTTCGTCATCATCCAGACCTTTAAGTTTTCTACTCACCTCCCCTCGGTGGGAAGGAAGAGTGAGCTGGTCTGGGCCATCTATGCTGCAGGGACTGTCCGGTGGGGAGGGTGAGTTGTTCCGGGCTGTCCATTTTAACCGGGAGGCCCTCTTCTCTGCTCTGGGCCGGCCCCGGCCTAGTAACGTTGTCTTGATGACGACGCACAGGGACTTCCATGCGGAGCAGATGTACCTGCGCATGAACGTCCCTGTGCGTCATTGTCAAGGCAACGTCACTAGTCCAGGGCCGGCCCAGAGCGGAGAAGAGGGCCTCCCGGTGAAAATGGACAGCCCGGAACGACTAACCCTCCCCACCGGACGGTCCCTGCAGCATAGATGGCCCGGACCAGCTCACCCTTCCTTCCCACCGAGGGGAGGTGAGTAGAAAACTTAAAGGGGGATCTGGATGATGATGAAGGCTGCAGTGGTCTTCAACCTGCGGACTTCCAGATGTTTCAAAACTACAACTCCCAGCCGATGGCTGTCCGGGCATGCTGGGAGTTGTAGTTTTGTAACATCTGGAGGTCCGCAGGTTGAAGACCTCTGATGAAGGGATTGACAGGGGTCGGGATGATGACAGGGGGGGATGATGACGGGCTGATGATGACAGGGGTCTGGATGATGACGGGGGTGATGATGACGGGGGTCTAGATGATGACAGGGGGGATGATGACAGGGGGGATGATGACAGGGTGATGATCACGGGGGTCTGGATGATGACGGGGTGATGATGACGGGGGTGATGATGACGGGGGTGATAATGACAGGGTGATGATGATGGGGGTCTGGATGATGACAGGGAGGGATGATGTATTTCCCACCCTAGGCTTATAGTCGAGTTAATAACTTTTCCTGGGTTTTTGGGGTGAAATTAGGGGCCTCGGCTTATATTCAGGTCGGCTTATACTCGAGTATATACAGTAAGCTTCAGTAAAAAGTGCACAAGAGAGTTGTGGTATGTATCGTGTTTTTATATCATCTTATCCACCCAATTAGACTTTGTATTTGTCTTAAAAGAATTATTTAACAAAAGAATGTTCTTGTTTGCTAATATGTTGAAATGACACTTGCTGTAGTTTCCTTCCTCTTGGCATGGACTTAGCGGTCCACCTATTGTTCCCTGCCAGCTTGCTGCAATATGAATAATAAAAACTCTTGTTATATTGTTCCACCAGTTATGCTGAAATTAGATTCATTGTTAATAAATCTTTATGATCGAGTACATGAGAGTAAGGACTTCTCGGCTATCTCCAATCCCTATCTCCCCCTGGACTCACAATCTTTTCGCACATGTTCCTCTCGTCTGGCTGGGTTTCTTCGTGAAGCAGCAGGAGACTTGTTATGCTTCCTGTTCCATGAATGTGAGACACCCATCACATGTTTGAGTATCGTAGAGCTGCAATATATTATTATAGAAAATAAAACTTCCCATTATCACCCCATGCACTTGTATAGTAGTCACACAGCAGTGAGGTGGTTGCTAGGTATCCTAAACTTCAAGGCTATGGACGACTTTCAAAAACAATCTTTTTATTCTGGTTTTCTAACTTTTTCAATAGGTTTATTTAAAAAATATTTCTCTTGTATAGCCTCTGCAGTTTGCTGTGTGAGTTCTGCTTTCTCTCTACACTTGTACACAGCCCATATGATTTCTCACAGACTTCCTTGTATCTGCACTCCTTCCTATCTTCAGCCTGTGTGAGCTGTCCTACAAGGATCCCCTCCCACAGTCCACAATCTGAACTGCTGTGTAACCCCCCCCCACGGAGCTATCTCTAAGGGTATGTTCATTCACACTGCATAATTGGTGCGAAATGTCCGCAAGGAATATTTCGCACAGACATTCTACTGAAGCAGAGTCCAATTGATTTCAATCAGATTTTTCTGCACTGTGCATACGGCAGAATTTTCGCGCCAGATGTTTCTGCTGCAGAAATGCTGATTCCGGCTTCTGCAGAAAGAATAGACATAAACAACAACAAAGACGTGGTCTCAAATGGCAGGAGGTGCTCAACCCCAAATGCAGTTGTGCATATATACTGGGGGAGCAGATCCTGCTCCCCCAGTATATATACAATGGGGGATGCCTGCAGCGGACTACAAGTGCCACAATAGAATCCTACACCAGATGAACGGTGTGGATGTGTAACAATTAGAATAATACAATACAGAAATTTAGGTGCACTACTGTGGTAGATGTATACAATGACATTGGCTAATCCCTCAACACTGATGTTAAAATTGAGACATTCGCCAGTGTATCCTTATATGAAGGACATACCAGAGCCCGCGCACCAACGCCAAGGTTTCTCAAGTGGCGCGTGAAAGAATAGACATGTCTATGTCTGTGAGGAAATGCATTGGCATCTATGAGTAGGACCATTTCCGAACGGTCCTAGCGCCGGCTGGATCGGGCAAATGTTCGTCTGAAAGATTTGTCTTATCTTTCTTTGAGTAGAAGCTAAAAGGCAGGAAATGTTTAATGACGACTATGCAGAAAGATGCTTCATTTTGCATTCAGGAAACAAATCAACACTAATAATAATTCACTACATAGATGCCCATATCCTTTAAATACTAACACAAAAACAAAAGATCATGCTCCATCCACACATCCACATCATATTGTTGCAGTATGTTATCGGAATACATCAAGATAACAACAAAAAGGTTCTCCGACATATCGGTGCTCCCTAAATATGCTGATTTAGTGAGCGCAGCAGCCAAAACAGATGAACGTGCCCATCTTGTCAGCCCTGGCACAGGTGGAAAATGTTTACACATCATGAAATATCTGTTTAACAGGCATTTTCCAGTTTGCGTCTGATAATTACTTACTAAAAATTCCAAAGCAATAACTATTATTTTTACACATTAAAACAAAATGTTTCACTCATTTCCATATTCTCGTTCACAGCAAACTGCTTGAGAAATGTGCATTATTGATGTCCTCATATAGCAAATGGCTCCCTGGTAAATGGATAAAATGGACTGCTCATGTTTAAACCATGAAACGACATAGACGCACGGCTTTTAATGCAGTCAGCCTTGCATAATACCCGGTGCTAAACGACACCGTGAAGTCACATTACTGCAGAGTAAAATGGATCAGGCTTTTACACTTTCCCTATGTCCAGATTTATTCATCCCACAAACTTTTATTGTAAGTGGAATATGTGAAATGTGACCAAAGCCAAAGTCAGGCAACAATTCTCATTGGGGGAGATTTCTCAAAACCTGTGCAGAGGAAGAGTGGTGCAGTTGCCCATAGCAACCAATCAGATTGCTTCTTTCATTTTCCACAGGCCTCTTTAGAGGCCTGTGGAAAATGAAAGAAGCAATCTGATTGGTTGCTATGGGCAACTGCACCACTCTTCCTCTGCACAGGTTTTGATTAATCTCCCCCATTGACTTTTACTGGAGTGGAATTACAAAAACAAGAATAGTGACACCCCTGTCAGGTTGTGTGTAGTGTTGTCATGTGTTTTCTAGAGATGAGCAAACTTACAGTAAATTTGATTCGTCACGAACTTCTCGACTCGGCAGTTGATGACTTTTCCTGCATAAATTAGTTCAGCATTCAGGTGCTCCGGTGGGCTGGAAAAGATGGATATAGTCCTAGGAAAGAGTCTCCTAGGACTGTATCCACCTTTTCCAGCCCACGGGAGCACCTGAAGGCTGAACTCATTTACGCAGGATAAGTCATCAACTGCCGAGCCGAGAAGTTCGTGACAAATTGAATTTACTGTAAGTTCGCTCATCTCTACTGTTTTCTCATCATGTGCAGCCTTTATAAGATGTACTCCGGTTTTTTATTTAGGTTTTTTTTGCACGAATGATGGACATTTACCATCACTAGTTATACAATGCACTTTGTTTCATTTTAGCACAGCTGCACCTATGCGCTTCATTACTCTAATTTGGTCATGTGATCACCAGTCTGACCCACAGAAAGGTACATGGCTTAATTGGTCAGTCCTGGAACAGCTGACTTCCTGGGACATCATTATACATACTAGTTCCCTCCTGCTAGCTCACACACCCCTCCCCTCCCACATCTGTATACTGCTGCTGTTATCACTATGGGATCAGGATATATAGTAATTATACACCTCTCCTGAGGCTGTGTTCACACATTTTCTGTTCTGCCAAAATTTTCTGAAAATAGTGGCAACATGGGTGCTATTTCGCAGCAGTTGTGCAAATTACTGTGAAAATTTGTCATTTTTACTGTGATTTGGGAAAACCGCACTAGAAATTTTGATACCATTATGACCTGCTGATTTCCTTTTGACAATCCTGGATCCAACCTGTGGATGCATCATGATTGGCTGCTATAGTCATGTGAGGAGACATTTCAATAGACATGGCATCACTAATCGGAAGCCACTGTAGCTGCAGACTATGGCGGTGAAAGCAGTTTAACCTCTTCAGGACCCATGACGTATGCATACGTCTTCACACCCTGGGTCTTAAGGACCCATGACGTATGCATACATCATGTCTTTTCCTGGTCTCCGCCGCTCACCCGGCGGAGATCGGAAGCGGATCCCTGCTGAAATCCTTCAGCAGGGATCCAGGGCAAACGCCGAGGGGGGCCATGTATGCCCCCCATGTCGGCGATCGCCGCAAATCGCAAGGGAAATCGCCCTTGCGATCTGCGGCGATACCGGGCTGATCGGGTCTCTGGGACCCGACCGCCCGGTAATTTCGCATGATCAGCCAGGACCATGCTAACGTATAGGAGCGAGGTGGCAAGCCGGCCACCTCCTCCTATTCCCTGCGATCTGTCGGTTAGTTAACCGACCAATCACAGGAGGGGGGGCGGTTACTTCCTCCCGTCCTGCCCGGCCCATGAAAGTCCGGAGAGGACGGGAGGAAGACCGGAGGACGTGGCGGGGGACGGGGGAGTGCTGGGGACCGGCCCCGGTACTTACCTCGTCCCTGAAGACCCGGATCCCGGCGAGGAAGATAGCGTCGGCGGCGACAGGTGAGTAGATCTTCAGCCGCGGTCGGGCCCTTTACAGCAATGCACGTCGCCGTAAAGCGACATGCATTGCTGTATTGGGACCCTATATACTACAACTCCCAGCATGCCCAGACAGCCCTTGGCGCCTGGGCATCCTGGGAGTTGCAGTTTTGCAACATCTGGAGGTCCACAGTTTGGAGACCACTGTGCCCTTCCAGATGTTGCAAAACTACACATCCTCAGCATGCCCTTAATGTCCAGGCATGCTGGGAGTTGTAGTTCTGTAACATCTGGCCCTTCAGATGTTGCAGAACTACAACTCCCAGCATGCCTGGACAGTTTTGGCATACTGGGAGTTGTAGTTTTGCAACATCTGGAAGGGCACAGATTGGGAACCACTGTATTAGTGGTCTGCAAACTGTAGTCCTCCAGATGTTGCAAACTACAACTCCAAGCATGCTGGGAGTTGTAGTTCGGCAACATCTGGCTCTAAAGATGTTGCCGAACTACTACTCCCAGCATGCCTGAGAATGTTTGGGAGTTGTGGTTTTGCAACAACAGGAGGCACACTGGTTGGGAAACATTGTTTCCTAACTCAGTGTTTCCCAACCCGTGTGCCTCCAGCTGTTGCAAAACTATAACTACCAGCATGCACTGATAGACTGTGCATGCTGGGAGTTGTAGTTTTGCAACAGCTGGAGGTCCCCCCCCTTGTGAATGTACAGGGTACATTCACATGGGCATGGGGCTTACAGCGAGTATCAGGCTACAGTTTGCGATGCAGCTAATTTTGCGCGGCAGCTCAAACTCGCAGCGGGAAAATCGCTGTAACCCCCCCGCCCGTGTGACTGTACCCTAAAAACACTACACTACACTAACACAAAATAAAATAAAAAGTAAAAAACACTACATATACACTATATACACATACCCCTACACAGCCCCCCTCCCCTCCCCAATGAAAATGAAAAACGTCTGGTACGCCACTGTTTTCAAAATGGAGCCTCCAGCTGTTGCAAAACAACAACTCCCAGTATTGCCGGACAGCCGTTGACTGTCCAGGCATGCTGGGAGTTTTGCAACAGCTCGAGGCACCCTGTTTGGGAATCACTGGCGTAGAATACCCCTATGTCCACCCCTATGCAAGACCCTAATTCAGGCCTCAAATGCGCATGGCGCTCTCACTTTGGAGCCCTGTCGTATTTCAAGGCAACAGTTTAGGCTCACATATGGGGTATCGCCGTACTCGGCAGAAATTGCCTAACAAATTTTGGGGGGCTTTTTCTCCTTTCACCCCTTATGAAAAGGTGAAATTGTGGTCTACACCAGCATGTTAGTGTAAAAAAAATAATTTTTTTACACTAACATGCTGGTGTTGTCCTATACTTTTCATTTTGACAAGAGGTAAAAGGGAAAAAAGCCCCCCACAATTTGTAATGCAACTTCTCCCGACTACGGAGATACCCCATATGTGGGCGCAAAGTGCTCTGGGGGCGCACAACAAGGCTCAGAAGGGAGAGTGCACCATGTACATTTGAGGTGATTTGCACAGGGGTGGCTGATTGTTACAGCGGTTTTGACAAACGCAAAAAAAAAAAAAAAGCCACATGTGACCCCATTTCGGAAACTACACCCCTCACGGAATGTAATGACGGGTGCAGTGAGAATTTACACCCCACTGGTGTCTGACAGATCTTTGGAACAGTGGGCTGCGCAAATTAAAAATTTTGTACAGCCTACTGTTCCAAAGATCTGACAGACACCAGTGGGGGGTAAATGCTCACTGTACCCCTTGTTACGTTCCTCAAGGGGTCTAGTTTCCAAAATGGTATGCCATGTGGGTGTTATTTTGCTGTCCTGGCACCATAGGGGCTTCCTAAATGCGACATGCCCCCGAGCAAAATTTGCTCTCAAAAAGCCAAATATGACTCCTTCTCTTCTGAGCATTGTAGTTTGCCCGTAGTGCGCTTCAGGTCAATTTATGGGGTACCTCCATACTCGGAAGAGATGGGGTTACAAATTTTGGGGGGTATTTTCTGCTATTAACCCTTGCAAAAATGTGAAATTTGGGGGGGAAACACACATTTTAGTGAAATTTTTTTATTTTTTTTTACGTATGCAAAAGTCGTGAAACCCCTGTGGGGTATTAAGGCTCACTTTATTCCTTGTTACGTTCCTCAAGGGGTCTAGTTTCCAAAATGGTATGGCATGTGGGTATTTTTTGTTGTCCTGGCACCATAGGGGCTTCCTAAATGCGACATGCCCACGAGCAAAATTTGCTCTCAAAAAGCCAAATATGACTCCTTCTCTTCTGAGCATTGTAGTTCGCCCATAGTGCACTTCATGTCAACTTATGGGGTACCTCCATACTCAGAAGAGATGGGGTTACAAATTTTGGGGGCTATTTTCTGCTATTAACCCTTGCAAAAATGTGAAATTTGGGGGGAAGCACACATTTTATTGAAAATTTTTTAAACATTTTTTACATATGCAAAAGTCGTGAAACACCTGTGGGATATTAAGGCTCACTTTATTCCTTGTTACGTTCCTCAAGGGGTCTAGTTTCCAAAATGGTATGCCATGTGTTTTTTTTTTGCTGTTCTGGCACCATAGGGGCTTCCTAAATGCAACATGCCCCCCAAAAACCATTTCAGAAAAACGTACGCTCCAAAATCCCCTTGTCGCTCCTTCGCTTCTGTGCCCTCTACTGCGCCCGCCGAACACTTTACATAGACATATGAGGTATGTGCTTAGTCGAGAGAAATTGGGCTACAAATAGAAGTATACATTTTCTCCTTTTACCCCTTGTAAAAATTCAAAAATTGGGTCTACAAGAACATGCGAGTGTAAAAAATGGAAATTGTGAATTTTCTCCTTCACTTTGCTGCTATCCTGTGAAACACCTAAAGGGTTAAAATGCTGTCTGAATGTCATTTTGAATATTTTGGGGGGTGCAGTTTTTATAATGGGGTCATTTGTGGGGTATTTCTAAGATGAAGACCCTTCAAATCCACTTCAAACCTGAACTGGTCCCTGAAAAATTGTGATTTTGGAAATTTTGTGAAAAATTGGAAAATTGCTGCTGAACTTTGAAGCCCTCTGGTGTCTTCCAAAAGTAAAAACTCGTCAATTTTATGATGCAAATATAAAGTAGACATATTGTATATGTGAATAAAATAAAATAATATTTGGAATATCCATTTTCATTACAAGCAGAGAGCTTCAAAGTTAGAAAAATGCAAAATTTTCAAATTTTTCATCAAATTTTGGGATTTTTCACCAAGAAAGGATGCAAGTTACCAAAAAAATTTACCACTAAGTTAAAGTAGAATATGTCATGAAAAAACAATCTCGGAATCAGAATGATAACTAAAAGCATTCCAGAGTTATTAATGTTTAAAGTGACAGTGGTCAGATGTGCAAAAAATGGCCGGGTCCTAAGGTGTAAAATGGCTGGGTCCTTAAGGGGTATTCCAGGAAAAAATTTTTTTTTATATTTTTATCAACTGGCTCCAGAAAGTTAAACAGATTTGTAAATTACTTCTATTAAAAAATCTTAATCCTTTCAGTACTTATGAGCTTCTTGTTACGCTGAGCGCTCCGGGTCCCCGCTCCTCCCCGGAGCGCTCGCAGCGTTTACCTGCTCGCAGTGTCCCGGTCAGACCCGCTGACCGGGAGTGCTGCGATAGTGTCCCCAGCAGGGATGCGATACGCGATGCGGGACACGCCTGCTCGTGGTTCGCATCCCAGCCCGCTTACCAGACCCGTTCCCCGTCTGTACAGTCCCGGCGCGCGCGGCCCCGCTCCCTAGGGGGCGCGCGCGCCGGCTCTCTGCGATTTAAAGGGCCAGTGCGCCGCTGATTGGCGCCTAGCCCAAATTAGTGAAATCACCTGTGCACTACTCTATATCACCTCACTTCCCCTTCCCTTCCTTGCCGGATCTTGTTGCCATTGTGCCAGTGAAAGCGTTCCTTGTATGTCCCAAGCCAGTGTTCCAGACCTCCTGCCGTTGCCCCTGACTACGATCCTAGCTGCTTGCCCTGACCTTCTGCTACGTCCGACCTTGCTCTTGCCTAATCCCTTGTACCACACCTATCTCAGCAGTCAGTCGGGGTTGAGTCGATATCGGGTGGAACGACCTGGGGGTTACCTGCCGCAGCAAGTCCATACCACTTTGCAGCGGACTCTGGTGAATACCAGTAACCCCTTAGACTCCGTTCCCCTGGTACGGCCCACGTCATCACCCCACTGACACAGACGATCCACCACCAGTATCCTCACAGTACCCGGATCCTGACACTTCTGAAGTTAGGGTTGTTCTTTTCTGTCTAAGTGCTCTCTGATGACACGTGCCTCGGGAACCGCCCAGTTTAGAAGAGGTTTGCTATGGGGATTTGCTTCTAAACTGGGCAGTTCCCAAGACATGTGTCATCAGAGAGCACTTAGATGGAAAAGAACAACCTTAACTACCTTAACTTCAGAAGCTCATAAGTACTGAAAGGATTAAGCTTTTTAATAGTAATTTACAAACCTGTTAAACTTTCTGAAGCCAGTTGATATATAAAAAAAAGTTTTTTCCTGGATAACCCCTTTAAAGCATAATATTTTTTGGAGGCGGTACTGACTCATTGAAGACCATGGTTTGGTTACTATGA
The DNA here is from genome assembly GCF_029499605.1 of Hyla sarda. Taxonomy (NCBI): domain Eukaryota; kingdom Metazoa; phylum Chordata; class Amphibia; order Anura; family Hylidae; genus Hyla; species Hyla sarda. The sequence continues at coordinate 444,707,324 of NC_079190.1, forward strand.
GATTTCTGGTAAGTAAGCAAATTTGTTTTCCTCTAGAACAGTGGTCTCCAACCTGCAGACCTCCAGATGTTGCAAAACTACAACTCCCAGCATGCCCGGACAGCCAACAGCTGTCCGGGCATGCTGGGAGTTGTAGTTTTGCAACATCTGGAGGTACGCAGGTTGGAGACCACTGCTCTAGAAGGAAGAAAACTATAAGTTTTATCAGCATGCTTAATCCACGACAAAGTGACAATTTTACCAATCAAACGTGACAAGTAATATAGGTCGGTATATAGATTGGTTCTCTTTGCATTGGAGGAAGACTTGATGTATATAGGTTCCTGTATCCTTGTTCCTGGTTCTGACTATTATTTATGTATAGTTTACATTTCAGCAGTCAGCTGTGTAACCCTCTTTAGTTATCCGATTGTTACTCCTGGCCCAGTGACAGTATATACTGGGGACAATGACTGTATATATTGATATTTGTCTATTTTCTCTTGTTTCGTGAACCAAGCTCTGTATTCGTGAACCAAGCTCTGTATTTGTGAACCAAGCTCTGTATTCGTGAACCAAGCTCTGTCACGAGCCTCTGCGGCCTCTTCCTGTATGTATATATGGCATGATGGATGTGTTTTCCTTGGAGGACTTCTGGTGGGGGAATGTGGCGCAGCACGTTTACAAGTAAAGTAACTTGTTTATAAGAAAAACAAAAAAAACAAAAACACAAAAGCACGAAAAATAGATCTTATAAAATTAATGAATTCTGCAATGCTAGGTCCACTCTGAAAATATAATATCATATAAAAACATTGCAATATGTATGTTTAAACACATTTTCTTTATTTTCTTTGTGACATACAAATTATATGTGTGAGGCTTTGTGCTAAAATCTAAAAAGTATTTTTTTTCCTTCATTAATTTGCACTTAAAGGGGTAGTCCAGTGGTGAAAAACTTATCCTCTATCCTAAGGATAGGGGATAAGTTTGAGATCGCGGGGGGTCCGACTGCTGGGGCCCCCTGCGATCTCTCTGTACGGGGCCCCGGCTCTCCGGCCAGATAGCGTGTGTCGACCCCCGCACGAAGCAGCGGCAGACACGCCCCCTCAATACATCTCAATGGCAGAGCCGGAGATTGCCGAAGGCAGCGCTCTGGCTCTGCCATAGAATTGTATTGAGGGGGCGTGTCGGCCGCCGCCTCATGCGGAGGTCGACATGCCCCCTTTCCGCGTACAGGAGATCGCAGGGGGCCCCAGCGGTCGGACCCCCCGCGATCTCAAACTTATCCCCTATCCTTAGGATAGGGGATAAGTTGCTCACCACTGAGTCACCACTGGACTACTCCTTTAATACCCCATAATAATAATAATGATAATAATAAATAATGTGAAAATGGTATTTTAGACATTTATGCACATTCAATAAAGAAAAAAATAATACATTTTGCATGGACATAAGTCATCAGACCCTCTGCTATGATACCCAAAATTTAGCTCTGGCTCCTCCCATTTTGCGTTGATAATTTCTGAAATGTTTCTACACCATGATTGGAGTCACCTGTGGTAAATTCGGCTGATTGAACAGGATTTGGAAAGACACAGCCCTGTCTATATAAGGTCTCACAGCTGACAATGAGAGGAAAAGCCAAGCCTTCAGAAGGAAAGGATTGCCTGTAAAGCTCAAAGACAAGATCGTGTGGAGGCACAGATTTGGGGAAGGGTACAAAAAAAGACTTCTGCAGAACTGAAAGTTCCCAAGAGCACAGTGGCCTCCCTACAGTCAGGTCCATAAATATTGGGACATCAACACAATTTTTACATTTTTAGCTCTATACACCACCACAACGGATTTGAAATGAAACAAACAAGATGTGTTTTAACTGCAGACTGTCAGCTTTAATTTGAGGGTATTAACATCCATATCAGGTGAACGGTGTAGGAATTACAAAAGTTTGCATATGTGCCTCCCACTTGTTAAGGGACCAAAAGTAATGGGACAATTGGCTTCTCAGCTGTTCCATGTCCAGGTGTGTGTTATTCTCTCATTATCCCACTTACAATGAGCAGGTAAAAGGTCCAGAGTTCATTTCAAGTGTGCTATTTGCAATCTGTTGCCGTCAACTCTCAAGATCCAAAGCAAGCCATCATTAGGCTGAAAAAACAAAACAAACCCATCAGAGAAATGGCCAAAACATTAGGCATGGCCAAAACAACTGTTTAGAATGCACCGTTGAGTTCAGCAACACCAAAAGATTCAGAAGACCAAGGAAAACAACTGTGGTGGATGAGCAAAGAATTATTTCCCTGCTGAAGAAAATCCCTTCACAACAGTTGGCCAGATCAAGAACACTCTCCAGGAGGAAGGTGTATGTGCGTCAAAGTCAACAATCAAGAGAAGACTTCACCAGAGTGAATACAGAGGGTTCACCACAAGATGGAAACCATTGGGGAGCCTAAAAAACAGGAAGGCCAGATTAGAGTTTTCCAAACAACATCTAAAAAAGCCTTCACAGTTCTGGAACAACATCCTATGGACAGATGAGACCAAGATCAACTTGTACCAGAGTGATGGGAAGAGAAGAGTATGGAGAAGGAAAGGAACATGATCCTAAGCACAACACCTCATCAGTGAAGCATGGTGGTGGTAGTGTCATGGCATAGTGGGCATGTGTGGCTGGAACTGCTTCTCTTGTATTTATTGATGATGTGACTGCTGACAAAAGCAGCAGGATGAATTCTGAAGTGTTTCGGGCAATATTATCTGCTCATATTACGCAAAATGCTTCAGAACTCATTGGACAGCGCTTCACAGTGCAGATAGACAATGACCCAAAGCTTACTGCAAAAGCAACCAAAGAGTTTATTAAGGGAAAGATGTGGAATGTTATGCAATGGCCAAGTGAATCACCTGACCTGAATCCGATTGAGCATGCATTTCACTTTCTGAAGACAAAACTGAAGGGAAAATTCCCCAAGAACAAGCAGGAACTGAAGACAATTGCAGTCGAGGCGGCAGAGCATCACCAGGGATGAAACCCAGCAATGTCTGCTGATGTCTATGCCTTCCAGACTTCAGGCTGTAACTGACTGCAAAGGATTTGCGATCAAGTATTAAAAAGTGATAGTTTGATTTAAGATTATTCGGTCCCATTACTTTTGGTCCCTTAACAAGGGGGGGGGGGGGGGGGGGGGAACACATATGCAAACTGTTCTAATTCCTACACCGGTCACCTGATTTGGATGTAAATACCCTCAAATTAAAGCTGACAGTCTGCAGTTAAAACACATCTTGTTCATTTCATTTCATATACTTTGTGGTGGTGTATAGAGCCAAAAATATTAGAATTGTGTCGATGTCCCAATAGTTATGGACCTGACTGTAATTCTTAAATATTGGAAGAATATTGGAACATCATGACTCTTCCTAAAGGTGGCCACCTCTACAAACTTTGGAATCAGGGAAAAGGGACTTGGTAAAAGAGGTGATCAATGGTCACTCTGGAGGAAACCAGGCACTGCTCATCACCTGCCCAATACCATCCCTACAGTGAAGCATGATGGGGGCAGCATCAAACTGTGTTTTTTTTTTTCAGTGAATGGAACAGGGAGACTGGTCAGGGTTGAGGAAAACTAAATGGACTTGTTCTTATGGAAAACCGGATCAAGAATGCTCTAGACCTCAGACTGGTCCAAAGATTCACTTTCCAACAAGACAATGACCCTGAGCACACAGCCAGGACAACACAGGAGCGGCTTGGTGACAACTCTGTAAATGTCCTTCAGTGACCCAGCCAGAGACCTGACTTTAATCCAATTGAACTTTTCTCGGGAGAAACATGAAAATGGCTCCCACCAACGGTCCACATCTAACCTGACAGAGCTTTAGAGGATCTGCAGAGAAGAATGGCAGAAATCTTGGGGATGGTATCATCCCCAAGAAGGCTGGCGGCTGTAATTGCTGCCAAAGGTGCTTCAACTTAGTCCTGAGTATAGAGTCTGAATACTTACGTCAATGCAATATTTTTCTATGTTAGTTTTTCCTTTTCAAGTAGCAAAAGATTTCTAACATTCTAGGGGAAAACATCATTTTTTGTATTTTAGTACAAGGCCGTAACACAGCAAAATGTGGAGAAAGTGATGGGGTCTGAAAACTTTCAGAATACATTGTATATATATATTTTTTTTATCAATTAATAATATTGCTTATATGATTGCTCAGGTCCAAATTCCAAAATACAAAATCTATTTTTCGGATATATTACAGTACAATGAAAGTAAAACAAAAAGTGAATAAATAATAAGGTCAAACATAAGCCCCACACATTACATTGCTGTATTTACAAGTTGAAATTTCACCAATTTTAACAATGAGCATAAAAAAATGTAAATTAAATATCCATACTATTCAGTATTCTCCATTGCACTATTTTCGCTTTACAAAACCTGAGGTCCTAAAGGACACGAATAAGATTCATTTAAACTGGTAAACTATAAGGACTGATAGCATTTCTTTTGGTCCAAGTGTGTAGATGCTGGATTGACAGATTCTCTCATCTTCTTATGTTTTCATTGCTTGTATTTGATCTGTTGAAAAGTTAGAAAATATATAAATGAAATACAAGTATACTTCTTGATCAGGATGACTTGTCTAAGGTTTGTGTGCGCCCCCAAGCAGAACAAACTTGTGTCAAATTCTCTGTAAACATCTTCTTAATCCACAAACCCCTTGTCCTAATAGGCCACATTTAGTGTAAAGATTCCCCAGCAATGATCTAAGCCATCGGCGTAGACATGAGGGGTCCAGAGGTAGCAGTTGTTCTTGGGTCTAGATGTCTGAAGGGCCCAGAGAGCCTCTTTGCTGCATAAGACAATGCCTGTCCTAAATGGTAGAAACACTGTAAACACCAGCAGGCTCAGCTAAAATCTGCATAATAAATAGGGGGTGCTGCTGCGTGTACCATATAGCAATACAAAACCAAAGAAAAAAGTAGTACACCAAATAGCGCACACCCAATCCAGTACAAAAACTTTTATTTAGAATTACATACAATAAGTATAATCAGACCAAACTATCCACCCATAAAAACATTTAAAAGGCAAAAAAACTGCCCTCCCACAACAGGAGGAGTCAAATAGACTCCACCCAGGACACCTATAAGTGTATCTAATGCAATGGCTGCCTCTATGAATAAATATACCAAATCGTATACAATCCAATACTGTCCAGGTATATATACTTGAAGCAATAAATTCACTATGAATATGTCCTGCCCCGTCCTCCAGAACCCCGTCTCGGAACGCGTGGGTTTCAGGAGGACACCTATTAGCACAACTTACTTTTTGCCTCTTATGCTTGCATTTCTTGGCTTCTTGTCTGAGTCCTTGTGGGGATATTGATATACAGGTTGTACATGGTTTACTCATTGCATATTGATAGTGAATTTATTGCTACAAGTATATACACCTGGACAGTATTGGATTGTATACGATTTGGTATATTTATGCATAGAGGCCGCCATTGCATTAGATACACTTATAGGTGTCCTTGGTGGAGTCTATTTGACTCCTCCTGTAGTGGGAGGGCAGTTTTTTTGCCTTTTAAATGTTTTTATGGGGGGATAGTTTGGTCTGATTATACTTATTGTATGTAATTCTGAATAAACTTTTTTGTACTGGATTGGGTGTGCGCTATTTGGTGTACTACTTTTTTCTTTGGTTTTGTCCTAAATGGTAGGTCAGGGCCATTACAGGTTTTGGACTGGAGACCAGGAGCCTCTACTTGCACTTCTGATCCGCCCGAAACCAGAATTAAATCCCAAGCATTTTCTTGTAATATAGGGCACCTATTTTCAGCACGTGGCAGGAGGCCCCTCAACAATCACTTGCAGAAGAAACATGTAAGTATCTAAATATGTAGGTATATGGGTTTTCAAAGAAGAACATGTATATGAAAGGGTTGTCAAAAGTGTACACGTACACCAAGGCATTATTATGGGTGGACATGTAGGTAAAAGTTGAGGGGTTTGCCAAAGCTTCACAAATATGGGCCTATGCCTAGGGCACCAGTGTTGAAGGGGGAAGCACATCAGCGAGTGAAAACAAAAATTATAAAATAGCCGCCACTTATTATGCTGTGGATTTGGGATTGAATTCACCATGTTCTGTGCAAAGATCCATTGTTTTGCAGCGGATTCACTATGGATCTCACCCCTAAGCTCAGAAAATGCTCCTACAGCATGCTTCTAATCCACGCATATTTTTTGCTGTGACTTCTGTTTGTTGTGACCTCTCTGCGTGAAAAAAATTCTGATGCTTGCGTTATCACCCCAACTGGATGTATTCACTCCGAGTGCCAAGGGCAGCATGAGATTGGGTTGTCCAAAATGAGCACTAAGGTGGGAAAGTTGTCAAAGGTGGACATGTGGATGAGAGGGTTGTGAGAGATGCATATGTAGGCGAGGGGGTTGTCACAGATGGACATGTAAAAGAGGGGGTTGTCACGGGTGGATAAGTAGATGAGGAGGGTTGTCACGGGTGGATAAGTAGAAGAGGCAGTTGTCACGGGTGGATAAGTAGAAGAGGGGGTTGTCACGGGTGGATAAGTAGATGAGGTGGTTGTCACGGGTGGATAAGTAGAAGAGGGGGTTGTCACGGGTGGATAAGTAGAAGAGGCAGTTGTCACGGGTGGATAAGTAGAAGAAGCAGTTGTCACGGGTGGATAAGTAGAAGAGGGGGTTGTCACGGGTGGATAAGTAGATGAGGTGGTTGTCACGGGTGGATAAGTAGAAGAGGGGGTTGTCACGGGTGGATAAGTAGAAGAGGGGGTTGTCACGGGTGGATAAGTAGATGAGGTGGTTGTCACGGGTGGATAAGTAGAAGAGGGGGTTGTCACGGGTGGATAAGTAGATGAGGTGGTTGTCACGGGTGGATAAGTAGAAGAGGCAGTTGTCACGGGTGGATAAGTAGAAGAAGCAGTTGTCACGGGTGGATAAGTAGAAGAGGGGGTTGTCACGGGTGGATAAGTAGATGAGGTGGTTGTCACGGGTGGATAAGTAGATGAGGTGGTTGTCACGGGTGGATAAGTAGAAGATGGGGGTTGTCACGGGTGGATAAGTAGAGGAGGGGGTTGTCACAGGTGGATAAGTAGAAGAGGCGGTTGTCACGGGTGGATAAGTAGAAGAGGGGGTTGTCACGGGTGGATAAGTAGAAGAGGGGGTTGTCGCGGGTGGATAAGTAGAAGAGGGGGTTGTCGCGGGTGGATAAGTAGAAGAGGGGGTTGTCGCGGGTGGATAAGTAGAAGAGGGGGTTGTCGCGGGTGGATAAGTAGAAGAGGGGGTTGTCGCGGGTGGATAAGTAGAAGAGGGGGTTGTCGCGGGTGGATAAGTAGAAGAGGGGGTTGTCACGGGTGGATAAGTAGATGAGGGGGTTGTCACGGGTGGATAAGTAGAAGAGGGGGTTGTCACGGGTGGATAAGTAGATGAGGGGGTTATCACGGGTGGATAAGTAGATGAGGGGGTTGTCACGGGTGGATAAGTAGAAGAGGGGGTTGTCACGGGTGGATAAGTAGATGAGGGGGTTATCACGGGTGGATAAGTAGAAGAGGGGGTTATCACGGGTGGATAAGTAGAAGAGGGGGTCCTCACGGGTGGATAAGTAGAAGAGGGGGTCATCACGGGTGGATAAGTAGAAGAGGTGATTGTCACGGGTGTATAAGTAGAAGAGGGGGTTATCACGGGTGGATAAGTAGATGAGGGGGTTGTCACGGGTGGAGGTTGTTATAGGTGGACACATAAATAAGGGGGTCCTCAAAGCAGGCCATGGAGATAAGGAGGTTGTCCAAGCAAGACAAGCCAACTGATCATACATGACTCGATTCTACAGACGATCCCACAATCTTACGGAAGTTATGTCTGTAGGGAGTGAAGACTATCTGCTAGGAGTTGTAGTTTTGCAACAGCTGAAGGTCTGGAGTTTGAGGACCACTGTGCTATACTGTCTATTTTACGTATTTAGACGGGATCAATCATCAGGAGTACGTAGCTTTATACAAGGTACGTATCAATAGCATCATTAATACAAAGACAAATCCTTATAATGACTTTACCGCCCGTCAGACATCTACAAGAGTCATTTTATAGTGTCGTTTTATAGTGCCTGCTATCATGGCAGCCTATAAACCTAGAAGTCGTGATCTTCATAAAAGAGCAACGGGACTGTAATGTCTGGACGCTGGAGCTGGATCAATAAAGTGATGTCCAGTGGTGCTGAGTCTGCTATCAGCTACAGCCTGAAGAAATAGGTATTAAATGTCTGAGGTAGCAATATAGATAACAGAAACATCAGATTCATGAGCCATAAAAGATTTATTGAGCATTTGTACTGTAGATCTGCAGGAGGCATCTTCACATGGACGTTGTAGAAGGGTCTAGAACAGTGGTCTCCAACCTGCGGATCTCCAGATGTTGCAAAACTACAACTCCCAGCATGCCCGGACAGCCAACGGCTGTCCGGGCGTGCTGGGAGTTGTAGTTTTGCAACATCTGGAGGTCCGCAGGTTGGAGACCACTGGTCTAGAGTGTCTACGACAGTATGGTGGAGGGGCGGCTAGGATTTTAATGCTTCTCTATGGAGTCAGAGGCATCAAGAAGAAGGGTTTGGTCCCATTTTCTCCTATAAGTGATATACTGTATCACAGCTCCATGCAAATAGGAGGTTGCACAGTAGTGTTAGTACAGTAAAATCTCCCTTAGCAGACACCTACCAATGGTGAACAGTTTTTTATTCCCCAGTATAATCCCATAAGACTTAAAGGGGTACTCCGCTGGAAAACATTTTTATTTATTTATTTATTTTTATCAACTGGTGCCTGAAAGTAAATGGTGCCAGTTTGTAAATTACTTCTATTAAAAAAATCTTAATCCTTCCAGTACTTATCAGCTGCTGTATGCTCCACAGGAAGTTCTTTTCTTTTTCACTTTCCTTTCTGTCTGACCACAGTGCTCTCTGCTGACACCTCTGTCCATTTTTAGGAACTGTCCGGAGTAGGAACAAATCCCCATAGCAAACCTCTCCTGCTCTGGACAGTTCCGGACATGGACAGAGGTGTCAGCAGAGAGCACTGTGGACAGACAGAAAAGAACTACACAACTTCCTCTGGAGCATACAGCAGCTGATAAGTACTGGAAGGATTAAGATATTTAAATAGAAGTCATTTACAAATCTGTTTAACTTTCTGGCATCAGTTGATGTAAAAAAAAAAAAATTCCCAGTGGAGTACCCCTTTAATGTATTTGCACCCTCCGAATACCGGATACTCCCAATAGCAAACGTGGACACACCCGTGCGGACGTGTTCACTTCCCAATAGCTGACAACCAGGCTTATTTGTCGGCCCTACCTTGCACCCTACTACACTAAAATGGACTCGCCCACTCATGGAAATGGACTAGCCCACTAAAGGGGTGTTGGGCAGCCTGCGGCCAAGTTAAAAAGAGGAGAGGGGATGCAGTAAGCATGGCATGGTAGGAAAGAGAGGAGATGTGGGGGAGGGACGCTGAAAGTGTTGTGCTTCGCTCGCAGTAGTCTTCGCGCCAACAATCAGGTGAGGGGCAAAAACAAACGTCAACATGGCCCCCCAAACCCCCCCTCCCCCAAAATTGATAAAAGCTAAATGAGATGGTGGACGCTATTCGAGAAAGTGAAGGTGCAAGCATAATAAATCATTACGTTTCCTAAATCATTTATTAAATTGTTGAGGTTTTTTTTTTTCACGCCTTATTACAGTGCAAAATTATTTATTTATAAGATTGTTTTTTTATCGTGTTTTTAAGGTAATTGCACTCTGGAGTGAGTACAGTATTCGGTCATTTAGAAAGATTTTCTAGCCTTTCTTCCCCAATAGTGGACACTGTATTGGGAGATGCTACTGTGTTCTACAGTAATATGTATGTGGCTTTATTCTCAAGAATGTAATTTACATGTTAGGCCATTAATCATAATAGGTGAAGATCTCTCCAAAATGCTGTAAATTCTGTAACCCTTTACTTTCCCATGGTATTGTGCTTTAACTCAACGAATGCCTTAGGGTTAGAACATAAAAAAGAATGGACTTTTATAGAGCAGAAGTTCCACAATATCTTAAGTCCCACTGGTCTGGTAGGGAAAGCAAAACTTCTACATCATTACCAGGGACCTGCCCCAAGTGGTTGCCACAGTTGTGGATGCAAGAGTCTTCAGAAGACTATCTTAAAGGGGTACTCAACTGGAAAACAGTTTTTTCTAAATCAACTGGTGTCAGAAAGTTAAACAGATTTGTAAATTACTTCTATTTAAAAATCTTAATCCTTCCAGTACTTATCAGCTGTTATATGCTCCACAGGAAGTCCTTTCTGTCTGAGCACAGTGCTCTCTGCTGACACCTCTGTCCATTTTAGGAACTGTCCAGAGTAGAAGCAAATCTCCATTGCAAACCTCTCCTGCTCTGGACAGTTCCTAAAATGGACAGAGGTGTCAGCAGAGAGCACTGTGGTCAGACAGAAAGGAAATTCAAAAAGAAAAGAACTTCCTGTGGATCATACAGCAGCTGATAAGTACTTGAAGGATTAAGATGTTTTAATAGAAGTAATTTAAAAATCTGTTTAACTTTCTGGCACCAGTTGATTTAAAAAAAAAATGTTTTCCAGTGGAGTACCCCTTTAAAGGACATCTGCAGTGTAAAGACACAACGCCTATCCATAGGATAAGGATAAGTGTCAACAGCACCCCCCCCCCCCCCCCCCCAACCCATGCAGCTCTATGGGAGATGCATGGAGGCAGGAATGCTACATCCCGGGCTCTCCCATACAGATACATGGAGGGGGCGTGTCAGCCGCGACACCATGCTGCGACCGACATGCCTCCTGCACGGGAGTGCCGGGGCAATGCTGGGGCCCGTGCAGGAGATTGCGGGGGGTCCCAGCATTCGGACCCCCCCACGATCAGACATTTATCTGCTATCCTATGGGTGTTGTACATCTTGGCAAAACATTAACCTTTCTAATAAACTTCATCAAATCTTATATCTCCTTTTTATAGAAATCATGGTTTACATGCATGGCGAGTGAGGGCAGGCTTAGTGCTTGCCTAGGACATGCCCCTTCTTGAGCAGTGGATGTCAGAATAAGTGAGTAGCAGGACAGAGGGATTTATGAGCCAAATACAGAAGCTAGACACAAAAAACATGTAAAGCATTTGTATGACCTAGTGAGTAACATATCTAAGAATTATATTTTTCTGTGATATGACAGGCACACTCCAGGTCCAGCACTTGCCACCCCCTAATACACAGCTTATTTTGCCAGGGGAAGCCAAAGCCAGTGTTTCCCAACCGGTGTGCCTCCAGCTGTTGCAAAATTACATTTCCCAGCATGCCTGGACAGCCGAAGGCTGTCCGGGCATGCTGGAAAATGTAGTTTTGCAACAGCTGGAGGCACACTGGTTGGAAAACACTGCAGTAAGGCATTTCCACTGTAGGGGGGGGGGGGGGATATTTAATACATGGAATTTACAGAAGCATTATGGCTCATGGACAGGGGTTGTCTTTAGGAGAATTCCATTAAATCCTAAAAGGAAAAAACCTAAAGCCAAACTAAAGTCTGAAATCTGATCTAGAATTCGCTGAGCATGCAAGCCAAAAAAATATTCCCGATCGAGACGCCTTCTGCAAGGAAGAGCAGGACACATTCCTGAAGCAAGAATACAAGAATGTTACTTGCCTACAATAAATGCTAGGAGGCTGTCGTTTCTTCTATAAGGGTGGGGGGTTCACTTTTCCATGGGTCAAAACTTTTGTCTTTTTTTTTTTTTTTTTTTATGTGCAAAATCCGAAGCGTGTTGTCATGTTTGTTGCCACCCTCACCAGATCATACATATTATATCTGGATGACAACTTCTGAATGGATAGAGTGGGGGGTGGGGGGTGGAGGGTAAATAATGAATCCCCCTAACTGGGAAGTCTGAAAATGAAAACAGTGTTGGAAAAACAAAATTCCTTGGCTCTCCCTGAAGGTCTTAACCGTGACAAAAATTTACTCTACTGATCTACATCGTAGGGAAGACCCCGTGACTGCTCTGGAAAGGATAGGGTTAAATGCAAGCAAAACAGATCCGCAGCAACATTCAGGAGCGTATCCGAGGTCACTGTATGTGTGATCATCCTGGTTTTCTTATGGCAACATACCTGCACTGACCTCCCCTTTAGAGGATTTACAATTCTTTGGAGAACTCCTCTGCTTTACCCTTTGCACCAGTTTTGATAAATCTCTCATTGTACTGGTTTTACACTGAAGTGTTCCCCAAACCTGAAGTATTCCCCAAAGCGGTTGCAAAACTACAACTCCCATCATGCCCTGACAGCCTTGACCCTTGTGACTGCCGTCCGTACATCCGAAGCGTGAAATACGCTGTGGATGCACTCCATGTGACCCTACCCTTAGGGTGTATTCACACGTACAGTACATATTGAAAGTGCAGGATTTGAAGCTGTGTGAAGCTGTGTTTTTAGTTTACATTGAAATCTGCAGCTTTAAATCCTGTGTATCAAATATGCGCAAAATACTGTACATGTGAATACATCCTTAAAGCGAAAAGTAACTAAATACCCTATCCACAGGATTGGGGATAAGTGTCAGGTCACGGGGGACCACTGGGACCCCCATGATCTAATAAATGGGCCCAGGCTCTCTAAAAGGAGCACACGCTCCATTCATTTCCAGGGGAGTGCCTTAGATCAGGGGTTCTCAATCTGTGGTACGTGTACCCCTAGGGCTACGCCACCGGCTGTGCGGGGATACACAATGCGCTAACAAATACCAGCCATGCATTGGCCAGTATTTGTCAGCACATTGCAGGGAATGGCCACGGCAGCTCTCAGTTAAGTATCGTGGCCGGCTACTTTACATGAGCTGCATGTTTGCTGTGGAGACGTGTGACGTCCCCTCACGTCGTGTGGAGGTGCAGCAGAGTCACCCTTCTGTGCGGCGCCAAACGGGACTCCGGGAACGGGACTCTAGGAGCGATACCCAAACAAGCCGGGAAATGTAAAAAAAAAAAAAAGTAAAAACTAAGTGTATGGGTGGGATTTTTTATATATATATTATATATATCTTAGCCCAGGGAGATCGGAGGGGGAGAAATAATGGCACAAGGGCATTAAGATGGAGGGTGAGAGAGGGATAATGGCATTGTGCCATTATTACCCCTCCCTCCGATCCCCTTTTGCCATTATTCCCCCCCCCCCTCCATCTTTATCCCCTTGTGCCATAATTTTACCCCTCCCTCTGATTCCCTTTTGCCATATCGGATAATAATGGCACAAGGAGATTAAGATGGAGGGGGGAATAATGGCAAAATGGGATTAAGTATCACATTAGTATAAAGGTAAGCACAAGCCTTTTGTCCAAAGGTACCCATCGCACGTAAGCGAAGGGAACATACTTTCAGCCTTTGGGGGTACAGTCGCCAAAAAGGTTGAGAACCGCTGCCTTAGATGACAGCACTGGGCACTGGGGTCTTTTCGGCACTCCCATAAAGAAGTAATGGAGCATTTACCAATGCCAGCATAAGCTCCTCTTAGAGAGCCAGGGCCCGTTCAGGAGATTGCAGAGGTCCCAGTAGTCGGACCCCCCGTGATCTGACACTTATCTCCTATCCTATAGAAAAACAAAAACAAACATTTTTATTTATTTGCTTTTTATTAGTGAAATAAGTATTTAATCCCCCATCAATCAGCAAGATTTCTGACTCCCAGGTGTCTTTTATATAGGCAACGAGATGAGATCAGGAGCACTCTTAAAGGGAGTGCTTCTAATCTCAGCTTGTTACCTGTTTAAAAGACACCTGTCCACAGAAACAATCATTCAGATTCCAAACTCCCCACCATGGCCAAAACCAAAGAGCTGTCCCAGGATGTCCTTGGATGACCTACACAAGACTGGAATGGGCTTCAAGACCACCACAGCTTGGTGAGAAGCTGGAAGGGTTTATCCACTTTATGATTTGTAGAGGTCTGAGCTCTGGGACGTCCAGCAATACTGAGAATAAAAGAGCTGTATTGATTTAGTGCTGCATCCTGTTTTTTTGTTGTTTTTTTTTAACATTGTCCCCAACATTACAACATTGTAACAAATGACATAGAGTGGTGTCACGAAGAGGGGATCCTCACCCCTTTGACCATATTAGAAAATTCTTTAAAAGGGAATCTGTCAGCTGTAATTCCCATTCCAAACTACTGACACTAATTAATAGCTATTGTGACAGAAAGACGACACCTGGTACTTTTCATAGATCTGTCTGTGCGTCCATAACACAGTGAAATGCTTTTATTTTCCTGTGCCCAGTGTCAAAGAGGTGTTCCCAAGCCCCTGAAGTGCTGAGGAGCGGAGCGTCTACTCACTCCCTCTCCCATCCCTGTCCCTGCTTGATTGACAGTGAGCTGGAAGCCGGGTCCTGTTTCCAAATCTCATTTCTGCGCTGTGAATACAAATTGTGCACATGCGCAAGATTTGGAAACAGAGCTTGGTTTCCAACTGACTGTCAATCAAGCAGGGACAGGGATAGAAGGGGGAGGGAGGAAGCGTTCCAGTCCTTAGCCTCCAGTCCCTAAGTCCTCAGTCCTACTTCAGGGGCATGGTAACGCCTCTTAACTCATGGAACCAGAATTATTATTTTTCTATGTTCTGGAAGCACAGAAAGATATAAAAAGGGACAATTTGTCTCTTGCGCTAATAGAACAGTATCAGCAGTTTAGAATAAGAAAGGTACCATTTGTCTCGTGCACTAATAGAACAGTATCAGCAGTTTTAAATGTGAATTGTAGCTGACAGGTTCCCTTTGATGGCAACCATTACCACTTCCCTATAGATCAGTGGTCTCCAACCTGCGGACCTCCAGATGTTTCAAAACTACAACTCCCAGCATGCCCGGACAGCCAACGGCTGTCCGGGCATGCTGGGAGTTGTAGTTATGCAACATCTGGAGGTCCGCAGGTTGGAGACCACTGCTACAGATTATCTTAATGCCATACAAATCTATGCTGTAATGCAGAGTAACATTTCTTCCACTGCTTTTTCTTTCCTATTGCTTGGCTTATATAAGTGTCAGTCTTCACTAATGATCGGGATGGGGTTTACACAAGGATTTATTTATTTTTTTAAATCTGTTCCATCACTGGTAAGAAAAATAAATATTCTTTTCCCCTTTAACTTGCAAATATGTACTGGCCAGTATTTGTAGGAATATATGCTACAGGGAGCGGGTACAGCTGTGCAGTATACGGTCACGAGTCCATAATATGAATCGCATTACAGATAGATGCTCAACATGTTTATGAACAGTAAATCAATTCTGACATCTAGTGGTGATTGTCTGCATTGCTATAATAATAACAATCATTGCAAAATAATTCAGTCATCCCAAGGAAAGGAGGGCACAGACTGCAACAAAAAGGTACTGCTATCCATCCCAGATACTCTTCTAATACTTTTATTCCATTAAAGGGGTACCCCAGTGGAAAACTATTTTTTTTAAATCAACTGGTGCCAGAAAGTTAAACAGATTTGTAAATTACTTCTATTTAAAAATCGTAATCCTTCCAGTACTTATCAGCTGCTGTATGTTCCACAGGAAGTTGAGTGGTTCTTTTAAGTCTGACCACAGTGCTCTCTGCTGACACCTCTGTCCATGTCAGGAACTGTCCAGAGTAGGAGCAAATCCCCATAGCAAACCTCTCCTGCTCTGGACAGTTCCTGACATGGACAGAGGTGTCAGCAGAGAGCACTGTGGTCAGACAGAAAGGAAATTCAAAAAGAAAAGTACTTCCTCTGTAGTATACAACAGCTGACAAGTACTGGAAGGGTTAAGATTTTTTTAAATTTGAAGTCATTTACAAATTTGATTAATTTTCTGGCACCAGTTGATTTAAAGGGGTACTCCCACCCTAGACATCTTATCCCCTATCCAAAGTATAGGGGATATGATGTCTGATCTCGGGGGTCCCGCCGCTGGGGACCCCAGCAGTATTGCATGCGGCACCCACCTGTTTTTTTGTCCGGAAGCGCTGGAGGGTCTGAGTCGCGACTATGGGAACGGAAGTCCGTGACATCAGGACTCCGCCCCCGTGTGACATCACGCCCGTCCCCTCAATGCAAGTCGCGACTCAGACCCTCCAGCGCCTCCGGATAAAAAACAGGTGGGTGCCGCATGCAATACTGCGGGGGTCCCCAGCGGTGGGACCCCCGGGATCAGACATCTTATCCCCTATCCTTTGGAAAGAAAAGAACTTCCCCTGTATTGTACAGACAGCAGCTGATAAGTACTGGAAGGATTGAGGTTTTTAAATAGAAGTAATTTACAAATCTGTTTAACTTTCTGGACCATTTGATTAAAAAAAACTGTTTTCCACTGGAGTACCCCTTTAAACCTATGCTGATTCTAACAAATCCATCCCTAAATTTTTTTGTAGCACTACTATAACCCTGGAGCTACAGTAATACACTGAGTTGTCTGCAATTTTGTAGACTACAGCGGTCACTCACTAGTTAAAGCGTTATGGTCATTTAAAAAAAAAAATAATAATAATCTTGACATGTCATAGAGACATGCTTAAAGTTTTGATTGGTCAGCGACTCTGTGCTGAGCCCCCCACCGATCTCTAGATTTAGTTAGGAGAAGCTTTCAGCTGTGCGCTTCACTCCCTGGCTCGTGACTTGATTAGACTCATTGCAGTAGATTGGCTTCATGGACCGGAAATGGAGCCCATGTTCTACAGTGAGTCGGACCGACCAGCAGGCTCGGGAGTGAAGCGCTCAGCCACAGGCTTCTCCTGGCTGTATCTAGAGTTTAGTGGGGGTCTCGGCAGTGAGACCCAAATTGATCAAAACTGTTTGTGACTTGTGTAAGATACAAGATTTTTTTCTTACAGTAACGCTTTAAAATCAGAAGTGCCAAAAAAAGTTTCAGCCTTATCACATGCTATGAAAACTCCCCAACTAATATATGAAAATGAAAACGTGATAAATAGGTAAGAACTGTAATGGCTGTAGTCCTGGCCATTAAAGGGAATAGTGGCACTCTCTGACATCCCTATGTCCTAACAGAGCATCTAGACAAACGTTTCCCGACCAATGTGCCTCCAGCTGTTGCAAAACTACAACCCCCAGCAAGCCCGGACAGCCTTTGGCTGTCCGGGCTTGCTGGGGGTTGTAGTTTTGCAACAGCTGGAGGCACCCTGGTTGAGAAACACTTCTAGACGTTACACACATTCGTTTATAAAGTATTGGTACCAATGATTTATAAACAAAGAGATCAACCCCCTACTGGTTGTGCGATTGCATTGCAATTTAGGTCTATTCTCAGGTGGCGGCCATATTGCAATTTTTCTATTTTTTTGCAAAAAGTGTGGTATGACTGCAATATGTAAAAAGCAATGGGAGATAAAAAACTGCATGGAACAAGAAGTGAAAACAATGGGAGGTTTAGGACAGGACTCCATCACGGTGCAGCGTTGCACACAGGCTAGGTTTTTGACCACACCCTTATGTCTTTTGGGAACAGCACTAACTAGGTTTAAAGGGGTACTCCGGTAGAAAACTGGTGCCAGAAAGTTAAACAGATTTGTAAATTACTTCTATAAAAAATTCTTCATCCTTCCAGTACTTATCAGCTACTGTATAGTACAGAGGAAGTTCTTTTCTTTTAGGATTTCTTTTCTGTCATGACCACGGTGCTCTCTGCTGACACCTCTGCCCATTTTAGGAACTGTTCAGAGCAGCATAGGTTTGCTATGAGGATTTTTCTCCTGCTCTGGACAGTTCTGACCTGGACAGAGATGTCAGCAGAAAGCACTGTGGTCAGACAGAAAAGAAATCCAAAAAGAAAAGAATTTCCTCTGTAGTATACAGCCGCTAATAAGTACTGGAAGGATTCCGATTTCGATTACGAAGTAATGTACAAATCTGTTTAACTTTCTGGTACCAGTTGATATATATATAAAAAAAAAAAAAAAAGTTTTCCACCAGAGTTCCCCTTTAAAGGGGTAGTACGGCAAGATTCTAAATCAATTGCAAATGAAAAGTTATGCTCACCATCCACAGGAGGCTCTGTAGTTCAGCTTGGTTCTTTTTTATGTTGTCTTCCCTCAACTCCTGCCCCTACCCTCAATCACAGATTACACGTCATCACTCTCCTGTGTTCTGAGGTCTTGACTATCTAAGCCAGGCCTCTGAGCTGCTGTCAGCTACCTTAGCCTTAGTAGGATCTCTAGATCACTGACTGCAGAACAGAAGAGGCAGCTTCTAGATGGAGGTGCCAGAGCAGTGTAATCACATAAACAGACTGCTCTGAAATATAGTGCAGAGGATGAGGTGAATGGGGAAAGTGAACAGTGGGAGGGAACCTTAGCACAGGGCGGAGGGGGAAATGCATCATGGTCATTGTAGTCATTAAACAGGCACACATGAAGAAGTGGAATGCATTCGAAGCATTGGAGGGACAGCAGAAAGGGCCCTAAAGAAAATTATTTTTTCAATAAAACGAAATGAGGAGCAAGTATATCAAGCATTTACACAAGTGCAAGTATTTTAGTTTTTTATGGATTGCCAGATAACCCATTTAATTAGGTACGGTCCTTTAAACAAGCTTTCCTTAGATCAATAGTACAAGCGAATATAGGAAACTTTGTAATACATTTTATTATACAGAAATCCTTCTTTCTCCTGTTATCAAACTTCACCTCCCTTTCCCCTCCTGGGTTGTAGGGGACTTTAAAACTTCATATTCTCACCATTCCTGGGGGCTAAAACGTCCCCCAGGGATAGTGAGGAGAAAGATTTCCCCATATATAATGTGTTACTAAGCTTTAAAGAAGTACTGCAGCTATAGAACACTTATCCCCTATTTGTAGGATAGGGGATGAATGTCTGATCGCGGGGGGTCCGACCGCTGGCACCCTTCTGCGATTGCCTGTATGGGGCCCTGACTGTGCCGCGGCTCTCCCCATGCAGGAGACGTGTCGGCCATGGCGGCGACCGCATGTTGACACGCCCCCTCCATGTATCTCTATTGGAGAGGCGTAGATGAAGGGTTCGTGTGTTCACCCCTGCCTTTCCCATTAGCTGAATGGAGGGGACGTGTCTGTCGACCTCTTACTGAGGTTGATGACACAAACATTAGCAGCGCAGAGCCGTGGCAGATCCGGGGGGCCCAATTGCTCAGACAACCCCCCCCCCTGCGATCAGACACTCATCCCCTGACCTGCGGATAGGGGATAAGTGTTCTTTGGCTGCAGTACTCCTTAAGTCTTAAGTCTTTTTTGGCTGAGAGCATTCCAGCAAATAAATCCAGTAAATTTCTCTATTGCGGAGGGCTCTCAGATATTAGATCATTGAATGAATAATGGATCCTTTTCATGTACCATATAAGTAGTAAACATTGATTTTAATATTTGGAAATGGATTTGTATGGTATAGTATAATCCACTGCAAATCTGCAAATCTGCAGCATTTGCAAGAACGGATACTGTCACTTAGCTTTAGATTTTCCTAGAAGCAGTATGAGTGACAGGCGTCTGCTGAGTGACAGCACAGCTCTGCCAATAAAACCACCCGCAGCTTCTAGCTAAAGATTGGGAATTACTGCCAAGACGTGAAAAGGAATAATTTATGTCTACTTTTTATTAGAAGATTTCATTTAAGCAGTGTTCATACAGAAGAAGTTGAGCCTATAGAGTTGTGTATATATATATATATATATATATATATATATATACATACACACACAGTATATACACACATAATTTAATAAGCATCTGCTATATAGGTATAAACTTTAACTAAAAGTGGAAAACTTTAATAATTTTTTAGCATAATCCTCCACTTTTCACAGCACTTCTTCCATTATTGCACAAGCTTCTTTATGCCTTCAGAAAAAAGGTTTTGGCTGAGCAGCGAGCCGCGCATGAACCTTTTATTACAGCTCTTGGTACAAGGTAAATCAGCGACCCCTCAAAATGTAACACCGATGATGGGCTGGAGGCAGGACACCTGTTTAAATATTAAAGCAACAAGAAAAAAGGAAAAATGGAGCACACACACTGCTGATGGTGGTGGTCTTCAAGCCGTATTCACGGAGGGCTCGGCATGAGGACCCTCTGTAGGAAGGCTTGATGGAATAGGGGGGAAGCTCGGACAGCGGCCACGGTCCCGTACGTGCCAAAGGGCGCTTCGTCTGGCCTGACGAAGCGCCCTTTGGCGCGATACAGGACCGTGGCCGCCATCCGAGCTTCCCCCCTATTCCATCAAGCCTTCCTGCAGAGGGTCCTCATGCGGAGCCCTCCGTGAATACGACTTGAAGACCACCACCATCAGCAGTGTGAGTGCTCCGTTTTTCCTTTTTTCTTGTTGCTTCAATACCTGTACTTACATACGTGATGCACCATTAAGATACACATGCTGGGTCATTAACCTCCTAACCGTCCATTTGGATACATAAGGATTTATTGCCGGTGTCGACTTTTGTCACTATCTTTTCTGCTTCTGTGCTTTTCTCTGGTTGCTGTATACCTGTTTAAATGTTTCAGCAACTACAAAGCCCAAGACTTACCCGCTGCTAAAGAGATTAGATATGGATTTGTCGGAGGTCCCATGCAAGTCTAGGGGACTTAAATCTACATCATGGTTGCTTAAGTCTCAGGCAAGTCTTGGGCTACGAAGTTGCCGGCACAAGTATCCTGTTTTGGAGGTCCTCTTAAATGAGTGGACCAAACATGTGAAAGTCTGAAGGAATAAGAACAAGATCAAACTTAGGTTTTTGGAGGTTTTCAATAGTATGGGTGGGTGGTAAGCAGACTGGCATTGTTATGCAACCACTCACAGCCTTACCACAGTCACTCTCTGTGTTTGCTTTGAATTGCAGTTTCCCATCCATTTGTAGACACACCATTGGGGCAAAACACTGTTCGGTATTGTGCTATAAGTCTTCAACGGATTAGGGCCCTAATACACCTACGTTCAGACAAGCGGATTTACAGCGTATTTTACGCTGTGGATCCGCCGCTGAAGGACCTTTTGTATGGTGCCTTTTCATGTGCCTGCTCGGAGCGGCAATACGCAGCTACGTGCAGACACACTGAAGTGATGTGCGAGTCGTCTCGCATGCGCGATGTACTCGTACGCATCGCGGCAACTCCCCCTGCTCAATGAGCTAGGCTGAGAGCTGCCGCGATGTGCTAGTATACTGCGCATGCGCGCTGCGACTCGCACATCGCAGTGTGTCTGCTCGTAGCGGTGTATTGCCGCTCCGAGCAGGCACATGTAATGGCAGCATACAGAGGTCCTTCTGCGGCGGATCCGCAACGAAATACACGCTGTAAATCCGCTCTTCTGAACGTACCCTAAGTGTCTATTCACCCAGATAGGATCCTTAGCTTATTTGATGCTGCACATTTGAATGTAAACTACTTGACTGGACACAGCTTCAAATCTGCTATATTGCTGCTCTCCTTCACCGCCATGGTCCACTTTCTAGTGCTTCCCCGACTGGTGGCAGTGTCTTACACCAACCCTAGCTACATGGACAGAGTGAGATGTAAGTATAGTTCTTTTTTGGTCAGTATGGCCTGTTGGGCGGGAGTACCCCTCTAAACATTTTTTTCTAAATCAACTGGTACCAGGAAGTTAAACAGATTTGTAAATTACTTCTATAAAAAAAATCTCAATCCTTCCAGTACTTATCAGCTGCTGTAATGATCCACAGGAAGTTCTTTTCTTTTTGAATTTCCTTCCTGTTTGACCACAGTGCTCTCTGCTGACACCTCTGTCCATTTCAGGAACTGTTCAGAGCAGGATATTTTTGCTATGGGAATTTGCATCTACTCTGGACAGTTCCTGAAATGGACAGAGGTGTCAGCAGAGAGCACTGTGGTCAGACAGAAAAGAAATTCAAAAAGAAAAGAACTTCCTGTGGATCATACAGCAGCTGATAAGTACTGAAAGGATTAAGATTTTTAAATAGAAGTGATTTACAAATCGATTTAACTTTCTGCCACCAGTTGATTTAGAAAAATGTTTTTTTCCAGTGGAGTACCCCTTTAACAATACGCTGAGACTACAGAACAGACCTGGCAACTCCAAAGCTGCGCAGCGGTGATCAGATGGAAACCTTGCCTAGTAATGTGTGCTGCCAGCAGAAATACAAATGCTTAAATATTGACTCACCCTCATATATATAGTTATTTAACACACACACACACACACACACTGTTTGCAATGCAGATATACATAGATATGATAAGTGGTCACTGCTACTTTAAAACCTAGTACAGTGTTTCCCAACCAGGGTGCCTCCAGCTGTTGCTAAACTACAACTCCCAGCATGCCCGGACAGCCGTTGGCTGTCCGGCCATGCTGGGAGTTGTAGTTTTGCAACAGCTGGAGGAACCCTGGTTGGGAAACACTGACCTAGTATTAGAGCCATCATGGCCAGCGCGGAAACACACTATCAGCCCCAGACAAGACTGAAGGCGATAACAATAAAACAGAATAGGCAAATGGAATGCAGATGTACTCACTGCGTGATTTGGTCTGATAGCAGGAGAAATGGAAATAATAATATGAAAAGGATGGCGAGCATAAATGAAGGTGACAGAAAAGCAGCAGTGATGAGCCGAGACACCACACTTACCCTGCAGCCAATCCACCCCCTCCTGGAGACCCTCGCCCTTCAGTCCGTCACTCGCACTGGAAGACACAAGAATAAAAGTAACCTAGTGTATACTATGGAAAATATATCCTAGCTGAGAAGGAGCAGCAGGACATTCATTTCCATTACATATCAAGACCTTATCACAAGAAATTCTATGTGGCGTGATGGGGACAATAGGCAGCGATGACACCTCCATTATACATGCGCATATCACCTTGATAATTATACATTATATCACTTGGGGGGTAGGCTAGCAGCTACTAGACCTTTACCTCCGGGGTTGGCTATACTTTTATTACTGCTTCAAATGTTGGTGGAAATGAAGTTTCCCATTGTAGTCATTCATTAGGGCAGTGTTTCCCAACCAGGGTGCCTGCAGCTGTTCCAAAAACTACAACTCCCAGCATGCCCGGACAGCCAAAGGCAAAGCCTTTGGCTGTCCGGGCATGCTGGGAGTTGAAGTTTTGCAACAGCTGAAGGCACCCTGGTTGGGAAGCACATCATTAAGGAGTCGACAAGCTGAACCTCATGCTGTTTGCTCCTGACATTATGGAACCATTTTCTGGGTCTCCTTCTTGGTACCCCGAGTCACTTAGCACCAGTGCCCACGACCTCCATCAGTACCACATGGCGCCTGTGGTATTTTCCGATTTTGATAACACCACTATTTACTAAGGATCCTTTTAGACAGGTAGAACCAAGCCCCATATGAACGTGGATCGAGCAGATGGGTGCTCGGTTACTAAGGCTTTTATACGACGTAATAATTGTGCTGTCAGGGACGCAAATCAATCGTTGAATTGCTGGTTCAACCCCTTCCTAAAGGTGCCCAAACACCAATGGGTTCGGCCGACTGTATAAGGTGTATGGCGGCCTCCCCACCCTCCACTGGCAGATGATATCGCCACCTGACTCTTGTTTTGGGAGATTTAGGCCCAGATTTATGAAAGAATGTCTACGAAAGAGCTCTTTTCCCACGTTTTTTTGGGTGGTGGGTTTGACTAGCGTCCATCTTATTTATCAAGAAGGTGCAGCAGGATGATGAATTTTGCGCAGCTCTGCTGTGGTGGGAAAAGCTCAACCACATACACTTTTACTAGACACTTGTGAGGGAGGGAAGTAGACACTTTCCCGGGTCCTGAATTTGGCAGGTTAGGTGTTTTTACTTACTTTCACAGAGCTGCCGGGACATTTTTACTTGCATTTTAGACGCTACAATCAAATTTGATTGCAGTGTCTAAGGGGTTAAAGCCGGGCATCACCATGATCGGTGATGTCTGGCATTAGAGATGGGTCCTGGTGCAGATAGCACCAGGACCACCCACCTATGACCCGCGCTCTGCTCCTGAGCAAGTGTCATAGAAGGGGAGTAGGACGCTGTCACCCACAAGAGGTTAAAAGTTGAATTGCGGAAGGTAGAACAGATTCTGGTAGGTGGTGTAGCTTTGCGCCTAAAAAAGTACCTTTGCGCACAAAATAGCAACTTTTGACAAAAGTCACAAATGATAAATACGTGACCACTGCATGGGCAAAAAGAAAAAAAAGGTAGGCAAAAAGAGTGAAGCTGTCTGTATCAAACGGCGCATAAAAGCTGCTAAATATGCTGCTTGCGCCTGAACTGCGCCTAAACACAGACAAAAAAAATGAGCAATGATAAATCTCCCCCATAATCTGTCATCAGAGCTGTGTGGCTGTGGCTTACCCCTCCCTATAGACAACACATGAAGGTTCAGCTGTGCCGAATGTCCATGTGTATAGGGGGAGGATGACGGTCAGAACAGGTTTTCTAAGGATGCATTAGAACCAGATATTGCCAATATGTCAATGTAAGGACGGAGAATAGTGCATTTAGGGAATTTGATGTGACATCAAGGGAGACAGCTCAGCTGAAATGGAAGATCTGTGCCCTATGGCTCATAACATTATATTAATAAGTTGCTTTATTATACTTTTTGACACCAAACACAGTTTGTTTCTTTGCTGACAACTTCATTAAGAAGTGGGGGCAAGGTAGGGAGGTGGGTAACCCGAATTATACCAGGACCCTGGTGTGTGCTGCAGCCTCTATACTACTTTTTAATGGAATCTACATTATGATAAGCTGTCTGTTGGCTAAAATGTACGCAGTAGTGCTGGCCAATTAACCCTTGATTTGCCAGTTCTTAAAGGGTAACTTTCATTTTACGTAACCTTTAGGGTACATTCCCACCTGGCGTATTTTGCTGCGTATTTGTTGCTACGTATTTTCCTACCCATTGACTTCAATGGGTTATAAAATACGCAGCAGCAAATATGCAGCAAAAGATAAGCTGTCCTTTGTGCGTACATAAGGAGTAGCACTGTTTCTGGTCATTTTACAACTTTTATATGCAATTTTTCACCAGTTTCCCCTCTGCTGACTCCATCTATAATCTTCAGATTTTCAGTTGTCCCTGAGCTGGTGGGTGGAGCCTAACCTCTATTAGATCTCCCTCTCCCATACACTGCACACACAGAAGAGGATTATGCTCTTGTATGTCAATATCGTACACCCTAAGAAGCAGAACTATAGGAGGACATTGTAAAGCTATACTGAGCAGTCTAAGCTGTGAATCGAGCCTTAGTATGAAATTTAAAGGGGTACTCCTGTGGAAAACTTTTTTTTTTTTTTTAAATCAACTGGTGCCAGAAAGTTAAACAGATTTGTAAATTACTTCTATTAAAAAATCTTAATCATTCCAGTACTTTTTAGGGGATATATACTACAGAGCAAATGCTTTACTTTTTAGATTTCTCTGATGTCATTACCACAGTGCTCTCTGCTGACCTCTGCTGTCCATTTTTGGAACTGTCCAGAGCAGGAGAAAATCCCCATAGCAAACATATGCTGTTCTGGACAGTTCCAAAAATGGACAGCAGAGGTCAGCACTGTGGTCGTGACATCAGAGAAATCTAAAAAGTAAAGCATTTGCTCTGTAGTATATAGCCCCTAAAAAGTACTGGAAGGATTAAGATTTTTTAATAGAAGTAATTTACAAATCTATTTAACTATCTGGCACCAGTTGATTTAAAAAAAAAAAAAAAAAGTTGCCCATGGGAGTACCCCTTTAATACTTAGTTAGGCTGTATATTCTCTTTGCAGTCCCTGTGTGTCCCTGGACTCACAGCCTCTTATCTCCTCACCCCTCCTCTCTCCATTTACTTGTATGAGTGCAATGTAATCTGGTCTCTTCTGGAGCTGCTGGTCTATTTTGTATGCACACAATGAAATTGAGCATTTTATTTTTTTATAAAGTCATGAGATTAACAGGCCCCACCAATGATACACTGATGGCATATCCTGTTCATTATAGGAAAACCCTTGTAACTTTCAAACCTTTGTCCAAATCTTCCCCAGCCAGGACTTTGTGGTGAACATGAGAAAGTTGGTTCCTGCTCCAGGATATGTCTGCAGCAGTAAGAGCTTTTGTTCAAAATCAAATCCACCTGTGTAAGTAACAATAACCGAGCGCTTCATCCATCATTTCCTAAAAAACCCAATTATTTCATTTTCAAAAACTGTGCCCCAGTGTAGCATCATTTATAAATCCCGGGTTGAACGGACAGATATTGTATTCCACTGTATCTTTCTTTCTGGTAAAAGAAACTGATTACTCCTTCAGAGCCCGAACACCAATAAAAGAGTTTTAACAATCTGTGCAAACTTTGTTGGCCGATTCTGTCCTGAGGACACACATTACTCAGGTTGTGAGACTCCAAACGAAATCAGAATTACAGCGATGATTTATTGAAATAGACGGTTCCAGTATTAATATCAAATAACACCGCCTTTAACCCCTTGACTGCCCAGGACCTACACACCATACCAGATATGCACTTCTAAGTTCCCAAACCAGGAGTAGTGAGAACTATATGGAGAAAAAACAAAGGAGCGCAGATGTTCCCATAGAGTAGTATTGCTGGATAAGGGGGATGCAGACCAAAATGAATTAGTTTGCTCACCTTCTGTTCTTGTGTTTTCCAAGGCACAACAACTTTCAAAGCATAGAGGATTATCCTTGTCAGTGGTGCTGCCTCCCGGTGATCGACGTCGCGGGCTGCTCCGGACCAATGAATGCAATGGAATTTGGAGGATAAAAGTTACTGGGTATCTGGCGCAATCCACATCAGTAATACCGTTCCAAACAGGAGTTGGTAAAAAGGGTATCTTTATTTGCCGATTAACACAGACGCGTTTCGAGGTAGCAACCTCTTTCTCAATGTGAATATGGCTTTACCCAGAGTAAAGCCATATTCACATTGAGAAAGAGGTTGCTACCTCGAAACGCGTCTGTGTTAATCGGCAAATAGAGATAGAGATCCTTTTTACCAACTCCTGTTTGGAACGGTATTACTGATGTGGATTGCGCCAGATACCCGGTAACTTTTATCCTTCAAATTCCAAACCAGGAGTAGATAAGGGGGCTCAGTTTTAAGAGGACAGCATAGGTGACAATACAGAAGGTTTCCTGCAGGCTTTGAACCTGAAAGGTCCATAGAATATGGAAAATTATACTAATGGGTATAGGTTTTAAAGGGGTACTCCGGTGGA
Source organism: Hyla sarda (assembly GCF_029499605.1). Taxonomy (NCBI): domain Eukaryota; kingdom Metazoa; phylum Chordata; class Amphibia; order Anura; family Hylidae; genus Hyla; species Hyla sarda. Next base: position 444,734,608 of record NC_079190.1, read on the forward strand.
AATTTTTTGTTTTAAATCAACTGGTGCCAGAAAGTTAAACAGATTTGTAAATTACATGGAACGCTGGAGCCGGCGCCGAGAGCTTGTGACGCCATGCCCCCTCAATGCAAGTCTATGGGAGGGGGCGTGACGGATGTCACGCCCCCTCCCATAGACTTGCATTGAAGGGGCATACCTTTGTGAGGGGGCGGTGCTATGACGCCACTTGTCGACGGTGCGGTGCCGGCTCCAGCCTTTGGAACAATCTGTTCAAAACGCTGAACAGCCGAGTACCCCTTTAAAGGAAATTGTCTCTCTAATGCCACCTAGAGGTCATGTTTAAAGGCTTTTTTATGGGTTTTATGAAATTTACTTACATGGCAGCATTCTACAGATGGCACCAGAGAAATGTCTCCTTCTGAAGGAAAGCTAATTTTGTATTTTTTCCCATGGAGTAAGGCTATCTTTCAAAAAATGTCCTAGACAATCTGCAGCAGAAATTTATAACAGACCCTCCTATAGACAATGAATGGGGTGGGGAGGTGCATGTGCGACTGGCTACTTGATTCCGAGGTGTCATTTGGGTCCGCATATTCAAAATTGTGAGGGTCCGAGCAGTTGGACCCCATGCAATCTGACACTTACATCCTATTCTGTAGATAGGAGATAAGTGTTTTAAGCTGGAATACCCCTTTTAAAACTACTGAGTAAATAAAAAGAAAATCCCTTAGTGGTATTACTACCGTATACTACTAAGTATTACTACCGTATTTTTCGCCGTATAAGACGCACTTTTTCTTCCCCAAGAAAAAAGTTGGTGCGTCTTATACGGCGAATACACACCTATCGCGGCGGTCCCTGCGGCCATCAATGGCCGGGACCCGCGGCTAATACAGGACATCACCGATCGCGGTGATGCCCTGTATTAACTCTTCAGACGCGGCGATCAAAGCTGACCGTCGCGTCTGAAGCGAAAGTGACACTAACCCGGCTGCTCAGTCGGGCTGTTCGGGACCGCCGTGGTGAAATCGCGGCATCCCGAACAGCTTACAGGACACCGGGAGGGACCTTACCTGCCTCCTTGGTGTCTGCTCCGTGCCGGGATCCCCAGTATGGCCGGCGCTCTCCTTCGACGTCATCACATTGTCGCGCACGCCGTCCCGTCATCCAATAGGAGCAGCGTGCGTAGTGACGTGATGGCGGCAACGGAGAGCGTGGATCTGGGGAAGATGATGTCTGGAGCGTCGGGGACACCACAGGAACGCGGCGACAGCGATGGAGCAACATCCAGGTCAGTGGTGACGGGTCCGGAGCAGCGGGGACATGTGAGTATTACCTACTATACCAGTGGTTTTCAACCTGCGGACCTCCAGATGTTGCAAAACTACAACTCCCAGCATGCCCGGACAGCCGTTGGCTGTTGGGTTTATAATCTTTTTTTTCTAGATTTTGCACCTTTAAAATTGGGTGTGACTTATATGCTGGTGCGTCCTATAGGGCGAAAAATACGGTATATGGTTTCACCCTTATTTGCTCCGGTTCTAATAAGGATGTTGAGTAAACATTTCTGCATTGCTGTAATGTGCAGCCCAGGGGCGACTGTACTGTGGGTTATAGGTACATCTAGCAAACAAAAACTCCTTTACCGCTCACAACACACTTCAGTATAATAGAACTATTACCAAATATGCCACGGCTTGTCCTTGATGTTCTCTAAACACAGCAGCTGAGAGACCTTCACAGATGACAGAGAGTCTCTAAGGTCCATTTTGTTAGCGAAAAACAAAACCGGTATCCGTCTGTGTTTAATGTCTGGGGAATAGAAGAAAAAAAAGTGTTATTTAAAAGTAAATCAGAACAACGATGCAAGCTGTGCGGATGTGAAAGAGCATTCGAGACAGCAGCAGCCGCCCATGTGTGTGAGAAACCAGTTATACTGGCACATTGGCACAAGTCTAGGATGACGTGCAATGCCTGGGTAAGGTCATTACAACTTTTATTTTGGGGGTGATTTCAAAACAGAATAACCCCTTCATTACCCAATGTCTGCAAGTGAAAAAGTCCACACATTGTATATCTAAATTCTAGTTAGTTGTCATTTGTCAGAAGATCCTGGATCTATAAGTTCTGGTGATAGTTTTTTTTTCCCAATGGGATACTGACTATTTAAACTTAAAGGGGTACTCCACTGCCCCAGCGTTGGGAACATTTTGTTCCGAACGCTTGGAGCAGGCGGTGGGGGTCGTGATGTCGAGGCCATGCCCCTCGTGATGTCAAACCACGCCCACTCATTGCAAGTCTATGGGAGTGGGCGTGGCGGACTTGCATTGAGGGGGTTGTTGCATGATGTCACAAAGGCGTGGCCGTGATGTCACAACCCCTGCCGCCCGCACTTAGCATTTTAAACGAATGCCGGGTGCTGCAGAGAGATCGTGGGGGTCCCAGCTGCGGGACCCCGCGATCAGACATTTGGACAAGAGATAAGATGTCTAGGGACAGAGTACCCCTTTAAAAGCAGGAGCGGCCACCTTCTTAGCCACTTCTAAATTGCACTGTGCAATACAGTAACAAGAGAGAATGGGACTTAGGAAGGGATCTCTTCTGGTTTAAAGGGATACTCCGGTGGAAAACTTTTTTTTTTTCATCAACTGGTGCCAGAAAGTTAAACAGATTTGTAAATTACTTCTATTAAAAACTCTTAATCATTCCAGTACTTATTAGCTGCTGAATACTACAGAGGATATTCTTTTCTTTTTGGAACACAGAGCTCTCTGCTGACATCACGAACACAGTGCTCTCTGCTGACATCTCTGTCCATTTTAAGAACTGTCCAGAGTAGGAGAGAATGCCCATAAAAAATATGCTCTCTGGACAGTTCCTAAAATGGACAGAGATGTCAGCAGAGAGCACTGTGCTCGTGATGTCAGCAGAGAGCACTGTGTTCCAAAAAGAAAAGAATTTCCTCTGTAGTATTCAGCAGCTAATAAGTACAGGAAGGATTAAGATTTTTTTAATAGAAGTAATTTACAAATCTGTTTAACTTTCTGGCACCAGTTGATTTAAAAAAAAAAGAAAAGTTTTCCACCGGAGTACCCCTTTAAACCAGAAGAGATCCCTTCCTAAGTCCCATTCTCTCTCGTTACTGTATTGCAGAGTGCAATTTAGAAGTGGCTAAGAAGGTGGCCGCTCCTGCTTCTGGTGCACTGTGTAGGTGCTGGCACCAACCCCTCAGGTACCAGGCAATCTGATTCCTGTGGAGATATACTCATCTCGCCTCAGATCAGATGCTGCCCAGAGTGTTACTGCTGCCAATCCATGGGTATTCTGCAGCCTGTGACCTAGTGATTTTCCTATAGTAGTTCAAACTTACTTGTAGAGGTCAAAAGTAAAAACCAGGGGCTCTGCACCCCAGTCTAACCAGCACCAAGTGTATTGTGGCTCAAAGAATCCATTGTACGGTACATAATGGTAACGCACTAATGCTGCCAGATTCAGGCAGCTGTAAGGAGGCCACTTTAAAGCATCTGTATGATGGCTGCAAAACCAGGACCCAACACAATTGTACTGGACATCAGGAACTGTCCAGAGCAGGAGAGGTTTGCTATGGGGATTTGCTTCTACTCTAGACAGTTCCTGACACGGACAGAGGTGGCAGCAAAGAGCACTGTGGCCAGACTGGAAAGAACTACACAACTTCCTCTGGAGCATACAGCAGCTGATAAATACTGGAAGGATTAAAGGACAACTGCAGTGGAACACTTTTATATAGTCCCGTGCCAGGGCCTCAAAAATAAACCAAATAAACTCATACATACCTTCCTACGAGCCCCCGTTGGTCCGGCAGTGCTGACCTGATTCCACTTCCTGGGGACGCCGCAGAGCCGTCGGTGTATCACCGGCCGCAGCGATGTCCCGCCCCGGCCAGTGATAGGCTGAGCCCACTGTCATGTAAGGAGCTCTGGCCGGCTTCATACATGACAGTGGGCTCAGCCTTTCACTGGCCGGGGCGGGACATCGCTGCGGCCGATGATACGCCGACGGCTCTGCGACGTCCCCCGGAAGTGGAATGAGGTCAGCACTGCCGGATCTTGAGGCCTGTGCCGGACCAACGGGGGCTCGTAGGAAGTTATGTATGAGTTTATTTTTTAGGCCCGGGCACGGGAATATATAAAAGTGTTCCACTGCAGTTGTCCTTTAAGTTTTTTAAATAGAAGTAATTTACCAATTTGTATAACTTTCAGGCACCAGTTGATTTAAAAACATATGTTTTACACCGGAGTACTCCTTTAATAAAACAGACAGATCAGGACCCTTATTGATGAAATGCCATAAAAACAACCCAACAATAAAAGTCCATCTGACAGCTGGGAAAAGCTAAAATGTTTTCCTTTGGCCCTTACTGCATTAGACTAAGGCTCCAGGTCCAGCAAATAACCATATATTACATAATAAAGTGACTTAAAGGGGTACTCCGGCGCTAAGACATCTTGTCCCCTTTCCAAAGGATAGGGGATAACATGCCTGATCGTGGGGGTCCCGCCGCTGGGGACCCCCGTGATCTTGCATGCAGCACTCCGTTACCATCAGTCCCCGGAGCATGTTCGCTCCAGGTCTGATGAGTGGAGATCACTGGGCCGTAGCATTGTGACGTTACGGCTCCGCCCCCGTGTGATGTCACGCTCCGCCCCCTCGGGGGCGGAGCGTGACATCACACGGGGGGCGGAGCCGTGATGTCACAATGCTCCGGCCCCGTGATCGCCACTCATCAGACCCGGAGCGAACATGCTCCGGGGACTGATGGTAACGGAGTGCTGCGTGCAAGATCATGCATCTTATCCCCTATCCTTTGGATAGGGGATAAGATGTCTTAGTGCTGGAGTACCCCTTTAAGCAGAAGCACTTCCTGGTGGGGTCTGGGTACACACCAGACATCCCAGAGGACAGGCAACATCATTGTGAGTCTGGCTGGGTGGGATGAGGGCATGGAGATTCTGACTTATCGGCAGCGTCTTTACCTCCTGGACCTTATACAGATAGCTAACATTTGGCTTGGGCAGAAAATAAGGATATGTTCACACTGCAGAATTCCGTGAGTGGAATTCCGCACAGTGAACATTACCATCAATGTGAATGGGTCTTCTGCGGGACCCGTTCAAACTGAGGAATTTCAGCGGCAGAAAAATCCGCTGCTGAAATTGTTCCGCACAGAGAATGAACATGTTCATTCTTTGTGCGGAATTCTGCAAGCACTGCATAGCCATCAATGGTGACGACGCAGTACCGCACGGTCCTACCGCCAAAGTATTTTCGGCGCCAGTGTGAACGCACCTTTAAGTTCCTTTTTACCATAATGGCTAAGGCTATGTGTCTGCTCAGTTTTTTGTTCCGTATTTTCAGCCTAAACAAAAATAGATGTTTATCGTACAAATATGGCTGAAAATTTCACCTTTTTTTTTTTATTGCCATCTGATCCCCTTTCCAAAAAAGCCCCCCCCCCCCTCTTTTTTTTTTTTTTCTTTACAGCAGATGCTGTATTTGGTTTTTCATTTCATTTTTGAGCTATAAACTAGATGTTTAATGCCTCAAAAACATAGTGAGCCAAACATAGTGGTTGTGAACAGAGGGGTACCGATGTCTGCTGGGGGGGGGGGGGGGAGGGGGGGTCAAAATATCAAAATAACTTTCCTTTAAATTTTTTATATAGAAAAAATTCTTACATGGTGTATAATATATCAAGTATCAATAAAACGTGTAAAAAAAAAAAAAACGAAGCATCAGCATTTTGGTAACAGATGCTCTTTAACCTTGTTATATGACAGATGAAGAGCTTGAATCTGAAAACTTTTAGTGTCTTCTAGCAGTTCGAGTGTCACCTTAGATGTATCAGGGTGTGTTTAGAGACCACACATTGCAAGATTACAAAAGAAGGTTAACATTTTGTACTTGCCCATAATGTAAAAGCGTTTGCCTTGGCAATGTGTGTCGTGGGTACCAAGTGTCATAGGGAGCAGTAATGCTGGCCTGTACAGAGGAACGTGCGCTAACATTAGAAGCTACTATAATCAATAAAGTCAGTAATATCAAGTAAGTGAAGACTTTACATCATTTATAAGCTTAAAAGTAGGTCGGGACATTACACAGCGCAAAGGATGTGTCTGGTGAAGCACAGCGGGTGATACGCGTGGCAGTGCCCTACAATCTCCGACTCCAAGGTAGAGAGTGAAGTGCGCTGCCATGTGCTTCACTGGGGTATATCTAGCGATTGGTGGGGGTTTTAGCAATGAGACCGACCAAAACTTTTGACATGTGTGGAAGACATGTGAACATTTTTTTTTACAAATGACAATAACACTTTAAAGGGGTACTCCGGTGGAAAACATTTTTTTTTAAATCAGCTGGTGCCAGAAAGTTAAACAGATTTGTGAATACTACAGTGGAAATTCTTTTCTTTTTGGAACACAGAGCTCTCTGCTGACATCTTGAGCACAGTGCTCTCTGCTGACATCTCTGTCCATTTTAAGAACTGTCCAGAGTAGGAGAAAATCCCCATAGCAAACATAAGTTGATCTGGACATTTCCTAAAATGGACAGAGGTGTCAGCAGAGAGCACTGTGGTCATGATGTCAGCAGAGAGCTCTGTCTTTCAAAAAGAAAGAATTTCCTCTGTAGTATTTAGCAGCTAATAAGTACTGGAAGGATTAAGATTTTTTAATAGAAGTAATTTACAAATCTGTTTAACTTTCTACCCCTTTAATGGAGAAGTCCCATGCTCAAATTTTTTGCAGTATTATGATTGGGGTGCCTGCATATAAAACAATAAACCCAACTTACCTGCCGCCATGGTGGCAGGTAAGTTCGGTTTATTGTTTTATATGCAGGCAGCCTCGGCATAATACAACAAAACATTTGAACATAGGACTTCTCCTTTAACTTCATAGTCTGTCATCAGAATAGGCCATCAGTATTAGATCACTTGTGCAAGCGCTGCCGCCTCTTCAATGGTTTCCAGTGCTTGCACCTACATTACCATAATATTAGTTGTGGGGTAGGGTATTGCAGCATTGTCTCATTCAAGTAAATGGCGCATTTCGTTGAATAACCCCTTTAAACAGCTGAGCGATGGTATGCCAGTAGTTGACTCACCCAAAATTTTGTCCTATAATGAGACAGGTCATCAAATTTTAAGACTGTGGATAACCCCTTTGAGAAAAATAAATGAAATGCTTGTATCCACTAAATAGAAGGGGTTTCCACCTTTAAACATTTAGGGAGGACCCTTTATAGGCCTGTGCCTGGCGCAGATCAGCCAGAAGTCACAAATGTTTGTGCAGATCTGCACTGCGCTCGCCAAGTGGGTGTGGCTTGGTAGTGAGGGGCATGGCTTAGCACATGGCTGCTGCAAGCTGGCATAGATTTCGGAGGCTGCCCGATAAGCCTGGATTTATCAAGAGCCGTGATCCTACAATGGCGGGTTTTACTAAAAGGGTACCCTTGATGCTTTTTTTGATAAATGGCAAACTGTTTACGTAATTTTCCTAAATTATATTAATTTAATGTTCAGAGCCTAAATGCCTCCATTCTCCCCACCATATATAACTATGCAATTGGAGCAAAAAAGCTTCCCGCTGCGTGCGAGACCCAGCACCATGGAGTCATGGAGTACACTAGAACTCGCACAGGAGCAGGGCCGGTGCAAGGATTTTCATCTACACAGGCATAGGTGCATTGTAGTGGGGGGGGGGTTGAACCTCTGATCCAAATCCTTAGCTGCTGGCAGGATGTTTCTGCCCCACCACTGCCAGGGCTCTAAGGCAGCTGCCTAATCTGCCTTATGGTAGCACCAGCCATGCACTGGAGACAGGTGCTATTGAGACTGAGTGGAAAGCATTGTCTCCGATTGCATAGTTATATACAGTGGGGAGCGGGGAAAACGTGCCCCGTTCAGGAACTTAGGCGCTGAATTTAAAATTAATTTCATGGCGTGCACAGTGCTCTGCTAAACTCTTTAACACAGCCATTTCTTATAAAACTGACACTATAATCGGAGGTACGCTTAAAGACTGCTGAATGAAGCCGGTCTTCGTAAATTCTCCCCTCAGTGTATATATGAATAAACCACATACTACCATTCCATCCCCTCCTATACAAATGAAAGATGGTTAGAAAGTCTCTGTCTACGGTAAGAGAGTCTGTGCATTACAAAGATATATAGCTAAGATTACAGGAGGCATAAACTGAAGAACAGAGGAAGAAGGAGCCAGTTGATTCACAGCAATTTTGTAATATAGTGTCAGGCTACTGATGTCATATAAAAAGTCTGCAATAAAAGATACTTCTGGGATATGAACTGAGACAAATTAGGGACAGGAAAGAACAGCGACAAACGAAAAAGGGGAGAAAAAAAAAGAGAGAAAAAACGACAAACAAAATTAATTTTGAAGATGGGAAATATCAGCGCTTTGATTTTGCTGTCAGGGGAGTGGAGGGTCTTTAAGCGAGATTTAAACATCAAAGCAGCTGACAGAAACAATTTACTTGATGTTTCAAGTTTTCATCCACCAATGACCATTAGGAGGCTGACCTGCAGTCACCGCTGCCGGCAAGGGTGGATGCGGGGCACGGATACAGGAATGAAATGGAGGGAAAAATGAGAACCACAGAGAGGATGTAATTGAAGAAGTCCTGACATGACACTTTACAAAATAATGGGGTTTGATAGACAGCAACGTCGCAGATAATAATCATCCACAACATGGGGGAGAGAATATGCAGCACCGCTTGTTTCTGCATACTAAACTTAGGCGCAGACGGTTAAAGGCACAGCGTGTATTTCTTCGCGGCTTGGCAATTCAAAAGGAATCAAACACCCACACTTCTATGCATGGAGTCGCTCTTTGTTGACAGCAGAAGCGTTAACAAAGGGTTAAATAAGCCATGACACAAATGTCAGCGATTTGAATGTCAGCGGTCCTGTCAGCCCATACACCCGTGCCTCCTCTTTTATTGTTTAACGGATAATGCTATGTTCCTGGGATGTGTATGGGGAATTTCCTTTTAAAATTAGGTAACTTTAAACTTGTGCGAAGGAAAATGTGGGATTTGGAGCTCTATGGCTTTCATCGGTATTTGTAGTAAAAACCAGGAGTGGGTCCAAAACCCAGAAAATCTTTCCATTACAGTTTATCTCAGAGTTTGTTCCACTTTTGGTTTTGGCCTTAGGGCTGTATAATCCCTGCCGAGCTGCTCCTGGCAATGAGCCCTGATCTTGATGTCCCGTATTGTTTAATGGGTCTTTACATGGCTCCATCATCATGCAGGTAGGGTGCACAGATGACCTCTGGATTGGTAATGTGTCCCTTTCCTTCCAATATTAGTTGGCTGCACATCCCGTATTACACAGGAAATGGTCGTGATGAACAAAGATTGTTTAGCACATTTGCTTGGCCATTGGCTGATCGCTGGCCCCATTTTCTGAGGCAATATTAGAATTAGAGATGAGCGAACTTACAGTAAATTAGATTCGTCGCGAACTTCTCGGCTCGGCAGTTGATGGCTTTTCCTTCATAAATTAGTTCAGCTTTCAGGTGCTCCAGTGGGCTGGAAAAGGTGGATACATTCCTAGGAGTCTCTTTCCTAGGACTGTATCCACCTTTTCCAGCCCACCGGAGCACCTGAAGGCTGAACTAATTTACGCAGGAAAAATCATCAACTGCCGAGCCGAGAAGTTCGTGACGAATCGAATTTACTGTAAATTCGCTTATCTCTAATTAGAATGTTCAGCCAACAATCACCCTGTGTAATAAGGCTCTTACAAATCCTACCCAAAATACTATGTGTGGACGCAACCTAAAAGTGCAAAACATAACTAATGTATTATAATAATTCTATAAACGTAACTAATGTATTATAATAAGAAATTCTATACATGGATAATATAAGGATATATTATTAATATTAGGTAAACCATTGTGGCATAACTTCAGTTTTTGTTATTTCTTGAAGCAAGGCAGATTCTATTATTATTTGCTAGGCATTTAACTAATTCTGATCTGGTAGATTAGTTGCCATAACAGCGGAACCTTACCGTCTTTTACAGTGAGATGACTATAGAGTCATGTACACTATTCACTTGGCTACATCGGCTAACAGGCTATAAATGTGCAGCGGGTGCATCACATTTTCGTGTAGTGGAAATCTTAAACAGTATAGTTAAAAGGGGTATTCCAGCAAAATACATCTTATTCCCTAAAATAATGTCTGATCGTGGGGGGGGGGGGGGGGGGCTGCCACTGCGTCTACAGCCTCGGAAACCTCATTGTTTCTTTTTCACTACATCGGGACTGGAGACGTGATGTCACACCACACCCCTCCATTCATGTCTATGGGAGGGGGAGCGACAGCAGTCACGCCCACTCCCATAGACATGAATGGAGGGGGCCTGAGGTCACGAGGGGGCGTTGCATGACATCACGTCTCCAGACTCGGAAACAAAGAGGTTTCCAAGACTGGAGACGCAGCCCCGCATAGACATCCTTTGGATAGGGGATAAGATGTATTTGGCTAGAATACCCCTTTAAGGTAATGTGAATTTACAGGCTGCTGAAAACTACATCATAAAACAACTGAAAGAGGAAACAAAAATTATTTCCAGTAACCAGAGACAGTAAGGAACCATGAAAGCAAAATGACTTCTTCTGGCTTGTGCAATTAAAGGGCTCCACCAGTCACATAAAGCAGTCCCACGGGCAGCAATTTAGCAACACCGCCTGTTACAATTCAGCCTCTCTGAACCGGTCACATTGCTTGCAGGGGGAAAGCAGCAGATCAAATGTAAGAAATCACATCCAGTAAATGTAATTATAGCACATAGTCAATTCTGGACACAGGAGAACATTTCCTAAACTAAACATCCAGCATGTAGTGTTGTTTATAGGCCTGGAGATTGGGGCAGTAGCGGAATCAGTTTAGTGGGGGAGGGGTATCTGAAAACTGCACTCCGTCCTCTGTGACATCTGGGGCAGATTTTCTTTTTCTGTTTTTAAGGGAAGGGTCACACGTGCCGTATTTTGCTGCATACCGTATTTTTCGCCGTATAAGACGCACTTTTTCTTCCCCAAAACCGATCGCGGTGATGCCCTGTATTAACCCTTCAGACGCGGCGATCAAAGCTGACCGCCGCGTCTGAAGCGAAAATAACACTAACTCGGGCTGCTTGGGACCGCCGCGAAATCGCGGCATCCCGAACAGCTTACAGATCACCGGGAGGGACCTTACCTGCCTCCTCGGTGTCTGCTCCGTGCCAGGATCCCCTGCATGGCCGGAGCTCTCCTTCGTAGTCATCACGTTGTCGCGTATGCCGTCCCGTCATCCAATAGGAGCGGCGTGCGTAGCGGCATCATGGTGGCGACAGAGAGCGAGGATACCGGGCAGCAGAGACGTTCCAGAGCGACGGGGACACCCCGGGGACGTGGCGACAGGGATGGAGCAACATCCAGGGCAGCGGTGATGAGCGGTGACGGGTCCGGAGCGGCGGGGACAGGTGAGTACTACCTCCTATACCAGTGGTCTTCAACCTGCGGACCTCCAGATGTTGCAAAACTACAACTCCCAGCATGCCCGGGCAGCCAGCGGCTGTCCGGGCATGCTGGGAGTTTTGGTTTTGCAACATCTGAAGGTCCGCAGGTTGAAGATCACTGTCCTATACTTTACATTGTGTTTGGTTCAGAATCTTTATTTTCTAGATTTTTATCCTATAAAATTAGGTGCGTCTTATATGACGAAAAATACGGTAATTGCTTGAAGTCAATAGGTAGCAAAATATGCAGCAAAATAAGAAATACACAATAAACAGCTAGATTTATATTATTTGATGTTAATATCCAGTAGTCAATGAAATGTCATTTTAACTTTTATATTACTGTGTTGCTTTCTAGGTGATCAAAACTCTAAAGGCTGTATAAATGTGTATAAATGTGTATAACCCCCCCCCCCCCCTTCCCAAGCTAGTGAGGTCATAAAAGAGAGGTTATGTTCAATTGTACATTGTAAGACCTCGCGGGCAGAGCCCTCTCTATCAGTCTGTCATTTACTGTTTCAGGTCTATTGTACTTGAATTTGTGTTATATGTATCTAACCCCTTATCATATGTACAGTGTCCTGTAAAGTAAAGCACTCCATAAAAACTAAAAATATATATTTTTAATTATAAATAATATATATTTTTCCTTTTCTTTCTTTATCTTGGGTTAGGTAGAAGGGATAGTATTGGTAATTTATGCCAAAATAATAATAATAAAAAAATAATAATAATAAACAGCAAGAATTTAAACTGCTGGAACTTGTTACTGCAGCAGCCTACCCCTTCTCTCCCCATTCAGAACAAATGTGTAAGGGTACCTTAAAGGGGTACTTCAGTGGAAAACAATTATTATTATTTTTCTTTTCATATCAACTGGCTCCACAAAGTTAAACAGATTTGTAAAATATTTCTATTAACATTTTTTAATCCTTCCAGTACTTAACAGCTGCTGTATGCTCCACAGGAAGTTGAGTTGTACTTTTCTGTTTGACCACAGTGCTCTCTGCTGACACCTCTGTCCATGTCAGGAACGGTCCAGAGTAAGAATAAATCTCCATAGCAAACCTCTCCTGCTCCGGACAGTTCCTGACATGGACAGAGGTGCCAGCAGAGAGCACTGAGGTCAGACAGAAAAGAACAAATCCTCTGGAGCATACAGCAACAGATAAGTACTGGAAGGATAAAGATTTTTTTTTTTTTTTTAAATAGAAGTAATGTACAAAACTGTATAACTTTCTGGCACCAGTTGATTCGAAAAAAAATTGCTTTTCTCCGCAGTATTCCTTTAACAGAGTATATAAGCATAATATGGGGGATACTGCCTGCAGCCTATTATGTGTGATGGAGATTATCTAAACATAATATGTGGGATACTGTCTGCAGCCTAATATGTGTGATGCTGCAAGCTCTCAGGAGAGTATCTAAGCATAATATGTGGGATACTGCCTGCAGCCTATTATGTGTGATGGAGATTATCTAAGCATAATACGTGGGATACTGTCTGCAGCCTAATATGTGTGATGCTGCAAGCTCTCAGGAGAGTATCTAAGCATAATATGTGGGATACTGCCTGCAGCCTATTATGTGTGATGGAGATTATCTAAGCATAATACGTGGGATACTGTCTGCAGCCTAATATGTGTGATGCTGCAAGCTCTCAGGAGAGTATCTAAGCATAATACGTGGGATACTGCCTGCAGCCTATTATGTGTGATAGAGCAAGCTCTCAGCTGTGTTTGTAAAACACTTTGTTAGAACAGTGGCTCTGCCATTCAGGAGTATGAGAAAGCTGGATAACACACATTGTTAGATAAAAAATTTAAGCAGAAAAAAAATAAAAAAAATTTAAATTTAAAAATTTAAAATTTAAAAATTTAAGCAAAAAAAATAAAAATAAATACAGAAATGTTATCACTAAACCTTTGCACTAATTTAGGAAGTTCTATTTTTATTTTTACACATTTTACCCCATTATAAACTCACCATATTTCTTAGGTATACTGCAGGAAAACTCCAATAATCCTGCCCATCAGCTTTCCGGGCATGCTGGGAGTTCTAAAGAATGCTTATGAGCAGCCATTTTGTTTATAAATCCCATACCGTATATACTCGAGTATAAGCCGACCCGAATATAAGCAGAGGCCCCTAATTTCACCCCAAAATTCCAGGAAAAGTTATTGACTCGACTATAAACCTAGGGTGGGAAATACATCATTCCCCCATGTCATCATCCCCCCCTGTCCCGTTTTGTTCCGTTGGCTGTCCGGGCATGCTGGGAGTTGTTGTTTTGCAACATCTGGAGGTCCGCAGGTTGAAGACCACTGAACAGGCGGAGAGTTCACTCGAGTATAAGCCGAGGGGGGGGGTGTTTTCAGCATGAAAAATCGTGCTGAAAAACTCGGATTATACTCGAGTACATACGGTAGAATCTATCATATACAATATATATGTTATCATGGCACAAATATATATTTGTATATACTAAAATAATTTGTCCAAAGACTGCGAAACTTTGGTGACAGCTGCTCCTGGAAATAAACTTCTTTAGCTAATAAAAATCAGACATAGTACTAAAGAGATAAAGAAACCTCCATTACTCCAAAGGAGGTCAATAAAACGTTGACAATATGAGATCTTTATGGAGCCAGAGGAGATATGTATCCATGGGTATCAACAGAAATGACTCCCAAACTCTTAGGTGCCAGCTGTTATTTTATGAACACTTTGGCTACCAGGCCCCTGGGTCTTGTCTAGCACGTACCAGAAGTAGTAATAAAACTATTCACTAAGCAACAACTTCATTAAAAGCTTTATAAGCAGCTCCAGAAAACCATCAAACTACAGTAACAAGGAATACACGGCTGTGTGAACAGACACTAAAGTGGATCTTTAATTAACCTGTCACCAGTGTGTCCTATCTATTCTAGGTTTTGTAATGGAGTAAGACACTAAATGGGAAAAGTCATAAAGTGCCCCTTGTACTCAACCGCAACCGCTGTGAAAAGTCACCACTGAAGGGACCCGGCTCTGGCTGCTTTGTTTAGTCTCCACACATTGTATAGCCCTGCAGAATCTCGCTTGGAGACAGCACACTTAAAGTATGACAATGAAATACCGTATCTTATAGGTGAATTATATATATAAAAAAAAAAAATTTGGCCACTTATTATTACCCCTTTTTTTCGGGGTGGTGTGAGGAATAAAAAACTGACATTCTTTCTTCTTCCAATGATGTTTCGTGACCACAGCCAAACAAGTGGCCGAGAAGGAATGAAATGAAAGATGAGGACTGATGCAGGGACCGGAAATTTGGACAGCAGCAGTGACCAGGAGGTTAAAGGGGTACTCTGCTGCTCAGCATTTGGAACAAACTGTTCCAAATGCTGGAGCCGATGCTGGGAGCTCGTGACGTCATAGCCCCCCCCCATGATGTCACACTCTGCCCCCTCAATGCAAGTCTATGGGAGGGGGCATGACAGACGTTTAAGCTAGTGAGTATAGCTTTCACTGTGCCAGGAGTCAGATTAAACAAAATTAAATAATAAAAAATAAAAAAATGTTGCAGCCCATTAAAAGGGGTACTCCACCCCTAGACATCTCGCCACTGGGGACCCCCGCAATATAACATGCGGCACCCATCTGTTACTGCTCCGGAAGCGCTGGAGGGTCTGGCTCCCAACCATGGGAACGGAAGATCGTGACGTCACGACTCCGCCCACGTGTGATGTCACGCCCCGTCCCACCGCCCCAGCCGTCAGGCCCCCTCCCATAGACTTGCATTGAGGGGCGGGGGCGTGATGTCACACGAAGCCGGAGTCGTGACGTCACGATCTTCCGTTTCTGTGGTCGGGAGCCAGACCCTCCAGCGCTTCCGGAGCAGTAACAGGTGGGTGCCGCATGCTATATTGCGGGGGATCCCCAGCAGCGGGACCCCCCAGGGATCAGACATCTTATCCCCTATCCTTTGGATAGGGGATAAGATGTCTAGGGGTGGAGTACCCCTTTAAACTCCTTTAATAGCATTATACTGGGGTAACGCTTTTCTTCTGATTGGATACCATATTTGATATTAATTGCAGCATCTAAAGGGTTAAGTACTGGGGCAGGAGTTCTCTTTGATCCAAGCAGTGGGAGCCGTGTATCAGCTGTCCTCTTGCCACTGATCTTGCAGGTCCTGCCAGGAAATCGCTATTGATGGCCTATCCAGTTGGAACTCCAGTACTTTACACCTTTTCCTTTATCCACATTATAGGTGTATGACCACAGGGTCAGATGGTTGGGACACCCGCAATCTCCTGCTTGGCTTTCCTCATGTACGGAGCAACCACCGTGCACAGAGCAGTGGGCGACATTCCCGATCTATGCATCACTATGGGAGAGCTGGAGATACAGCTGTATGGTTGCTTCATGCATAAGGAGACCTGTGGAGTCCCAGCCATCGGACCCCCCCGCCCAATCAGACACCTATCCTGTGGATAGGGGATAAGTTGTTCCCTTTTAACAGTGGATCAGTGGGGTGCCCACATCCCTGCCGGTTAGCTGTTGAGCATCCACACTGCACTGAGAATGTTCTCTGAATAGTAGTGACTCTGGGGTACTGCAGTCTCCTACTGATGCGAGTAGAAGCTGAGGCTGAAGTACTCTGGTATATTCTGTAGAAAAGACAGATGGTCCAGCACTTAAAAAATATTTTGCTGCTTTATTTCATCCATATAAAAACAACACACCAACTATGCTGCACAGGCTGTGACAAAGTCCATGAAGTGAGGATGGGACTTGCACTTTTCTGTGCTCACTCCTGTCTTGTCTACCAGACTCCTGTCTGAAAACATAGAGGCGGGGGATACAGTGCAGACTGCAGTGACTGGACAAAGAGGGCGGGCTCAGTGCCTGGGTAATGTGCCTTCATGAGCAGTGGATGTCAGAATGAGTGAGCAGCAGAAACTAGGGATTTCTGAGCCTAATACACAAGCTAGACACATAAAGACATGTAAAGACATGTAAAGAATCAACATGACCTAGTGAGTAACATATATAATCATTATTTTTTTCTGTGATGTGACAGGTATGCTCTGACGTATAAGGCTACCCATAAAATATACAGCAGTTGGCTGAGTGGGAGAGTTAGGAGTCCACCCCCCCCCCACCCCCCCCACACACAACAGATGGTTGTCCAATCCTGACAAAACTGGGGGCTAGGCTGTCATCAATCACATATAACTCTTTCATACTCAAAGATGAGACACAGAAACAGAGGAAAGTGAAAAGAAACCGTAAAGTAAAACAGCGTAGAGGATAAAGTGGGTCATTGCACACAGATGTGTATAATAGCAACACTTATCTGATAAAATTAAACCCAAACTGCAGCGAACAGACACAAAACACAAACAGATGAAGAAAACAACAGGTGAAAAGCAACGTGGCTCTCGAGTTCACGAGACATTCTCATGGAGCTGCAAGGTGTCAGCGACAACAGATTTTCCTAGGCACCAATTAATATCATTCTTTTTCTCTTACAACAATGTTCTTAGGGCTACAGCTAAATGCAGGGTCCAATTATAAGAGAACATGTCACAATACCTGTGCAGGAAGAACAAATGAATATATAAAGCAAGAATAAAAATAAAAAGCAAATCTGACTACAGGACAGACCAAAAGTTTGGACCCACCTTCTCATTCAGAGTTTTCTTTATTTTCATGACTATGAAAATTGTAGATTCAGACTGAAGGCATCAAAACTATGAATTAACACATGTGGAATTATAGACATAACAAAAAAGTGTGAAACAACTGAAAATATGTCATATTCTAAGTTCTTCAAAGTAGCCACCTTTTGCTTTGATTACTGCTTTGCACACTCTTGGCATTCTCTTGTTGAGCTTCAAGAGGTAGTCACCTGAAATGGTTTTCACTTCACATGTGTGATGGTGTGGAGGAGGAGGTGTGATGGTGTGGAGGAGGAGGTGTGATGGTGTGGGGTGCTTTGCTGGTGACACTGTTGGGGATTTATTCAAAATTGAAGGCATACTGAACCAGCATGGCTACCACAGCATCTTGTAGCGGCTGCTATTCCATCCGGTTTGCGTTTAGTTGGACCATCATTTATTTTTCAACAGGACAATGACCCCAAACACACCTCCAGGCTGTGTAAGGGCCATTTGACCAAGAAGGAGAGTGATGGGGTGCTGCGCCAGATGACCTGGCCTCCACAGTAACCGGACCTGAACTCAATCGAGATGGTTTGGGGTGAGCTGGACCGCAGAGTGAAGGCAAAAGGGCCAACAAGTGCTAAGCATCTCTGGGAACTCCTTCAAGACTGTTGGAAGACCATTTCAGGTGACTACCTCTTGAAGCTCATCAAGAGAATGAGTGTGCAAAGCAGTAATCAAAGCAAAAGGTGGCTACTTTGAAGAACCTAGAATATGACATATTTTTAGTTGTTTCACACTTTTTTGTTATGTCTATAATTCCACATGTGTTAATTCATAGTTTTGATGCCTTCAGTGTGAATCTATAATTTTCATAGTCATGAAAATAAAGAAAACTCTGAATGAGAAGGTGTGTCCAAACTTTTGGTCTGTCCTGTATGTCAAACAACTTTATGTATTCCTGTATAAAGCTGGCCATACATTTTAGACATCGGGGGAATGTTCATTTGGTGCACAGCCATCTCTTCCAATCCCCCATAAAATTACACACTAAATGGGGTGAGAGGAGAAAGCCACTGCCAGACGTTTATCTCTCGGAGAAGAAATGGGGCGGTCATATGGAAATCAACAGGCCCATCTGTACTCTCCAACAACCTCTGCCATTGAACAGTCGGGAGGCCCCCAAACTAGATAATTGTGATGATCTACTTTCTGCAGAGGATGGATACTATAGTCTATGGGGCCTCCTGCAGTGACATGGGGACAGTAGTAATCCCGGAGGCCCGTCTTAACATAAATGAGCTCAGCCCATCAAAATATTTGACATGTCTCTGTGACGTGTCAAAAGATTTTTCAAATGACAAGAGACTTCAATCTAATATGTATGGGCAGCATTACAGTCTAATGGGATGTTCACACTACGCAATTCCCACGGAAGTCCGTGAGCGGAATTCCGCAAAAGGAATTATGTGCTGTGAACATAAACATCAGTGTGAATGGGTTGCCGTGAGACCCATATACACTGCGGAATTTCAGCGGCAGACAATTCCGCCGCTGAAATTGTTCAGCGCAAAGAAAGAACATGTTCATTCTTTGCGCGGAAGTCCGCTAAAACTGCTTAGCCGTCAATGGTGACGGCGCAGTGCCCCGCGGCGCGGAACATACACTTAAGTGAAATAATGTTTCAGAAACAAAGTTCAGTAGTTCCACATCCATCTGTTGCTTGAGTTGTTAAAAGGGTACTCCGCCCCTAGACATCTTATCCCCTACCCAGCGGCAGGACCCCCGCGATCTCCCTGCAGCACCCGGCATTCGTTTAGAGCGTTGGGTACAGTGCCGGAGGATCGTGACATCATGGCCACGGCCCCTCGTGACATCACGTCCACGCCCCCTTAATGCAAGTCTATGGGAAGGGGCGTGGCTACCGTCACGCCCCTTTACATGGACTTTCATTGAGGGGCGTGGCCTGACATCATGAGAGGGCATGGCCGACACCCGCAGCGTGCACAAAGCATTTGGAACTAAGTGTTCTGAAAGCTGGCCAGTTTAGTACCCCTTTAAGCGTGTAGCAAAGTTCAGATGTTCCATAGAAAATTACTGGAGTAGCAGGTGGTAATTGGTTCTGAAGCCCCAAAATGTCATCCAAAAATAGGAAAAAGTGAGGATTAAAGAAAAATAAGTGGATAACTAATACATATAAAGCAAATCCTTACATATAAAAGTAAGAAAGATCTGCTGGGAGCTGTAAATCACTGTCTATGTAGAGGACAGGAGCTTCTTCAGAATCCACTACAGTACACAGTGTCCTAAAAAATTGAGCCGCCCCATCTGGTGTCCATAGGAGCAGCTAATCCTGGCACAGGTAAAGAGTAGTACAGAACATGTAATACTTCCCTGTACTGTAGGGGGCACTACAAGACACCAATCAGTGCAGGCACTTCGGTAATACAGGGGTTTTACCAGTAAAATGCTCATTCTGATTGGTCGGTTCTTCCAGCCATTGACACATTTCACAGATCTGGACTGTCTGTAGCATTGTATGTGGAGTCTGGTTTCAAGTTACAATGGTCCAGAAAAGACTATTGTATGTTGAGGCTATTGTAAGTTGAGGGACCACTGTACTTGTGTATCTCTGGCTCTCCCATAGAGATGACTGGAGGGTGCGTGCATACCCCACTCTGTTCGCGAGGAGCGCAGTGTAGGAGATGGCAGGGGATCCCAATGGTTGGACCCCCCACGTTTAGACACTTATCCCTCATCCTTTGAATAGTGAATAAATTGTCCTACACTGCAGTACGCCTTTAATCTTGGGATAACGCCTTAAAGGGGTACTCCACTGTAAAACATATTTTTTTTTTTAAATCAACTAGTGTCAGAAAGTTAAACAGATTTGTAAATTACTTCTATTTAAAAATCTTATCCCTTCCAGTACTTATCAGCTGCTGTATGCTGCAGAGGAAGTTCTTTTCTTTTTGAATTTCCTTTCTGCCTGACTACAGTGCTCTCTGCTGACACCTCTGTCCATTTTAGGAACTGTCCAGAGTAGGAGCAAATCCCCATAGCAAACCTCTCCTGCTCTGGACAGTTCCTGACATGAACAGAGGTGTCAGCAGAGAGCACTGTGGTCAGACAGAAAGGAAATTAAAAAAGAAAAGAACTTCCTCTGTAGTATACAGCAGCTGACAAGTACTGGAAGGGTTAAGATTTTTTAAATTGAAGTCATTTACAAATCTGTTTAACTTTCTGGCACCAGATGATTTAAAGGGGTACTCCCATCCTAGACATCTTATCCCCTATCCAAAGGATAGGGGATAAGATGTCTGATCTCGGGGGTCCCGCCGCTGGGGACCCCCGCAGTATTGCATGCGGCACCCACCTGGAAGCGCTGGAGGGTCTGAGTCGCGACTACGGGAACGGAAGTCCGTGACGTCAGGACTCCGCCCCCGTGTGACGTCACGCCCTTCCCCTCAATGCAAGTCGCGACTCAGACCCTCCAGCGCTTCCGGACAAAAAAGAGGTGGGTGCTGCATGCAATACTGCGGGGGTCCCCAGCAGTGGGACCACCGAGATCAGACATCTTATCCCCTATCCTTTGGATAGGGGATAAGATGTGTAGGGTGGGAGTACCCCTTTAAAAGAAAATGTTTTCCAGCGGAGTACCCCTTTAAAAATGATGATACAGCGCACATATTCTGTGACATGGTGCTAGAATGTGCACGTTACAAGTCTCTATAGCAGTGTTTTCCAACCAGGGTGCCTCCAGCTGTTGCAAAACTACAATTCCCAGCATGCCCGGACAGCCGAAGGCTGTCCGGGCATGCTGGGAGTTGTAGTTTTGCATCAGCTGGAGGCTCCCTGGTTGGGAAATACTGCTCTATAGATGCATCAAGATACATCATGACTTCAGTCTATCTCTGGGCCGGAATGTATTGCAGTCACAGACGAGGAGGCCGAGATTAAAATCAGTCACGAAAGACTTCAGGTATTTGAACCGCTGACATATATCATTTGAGCTGAGTGCTCTTCAGTAGCAGCCATCAGCGGCGCTGACAAGACCAGTTTCTGTAAAGCGTCTGATGAGAATAAGATGGGGGGGAGGGGGACACACAGCAATCTTACCTGCGTGATTTAAAAGGGTCTCCAGCTCTTCTTTCGCCACAACCATTCTGAGCTTGTCACTGCTGTCAATGACAAAAATAATAGCCTGGCCTTCTCTGCAACATGGAAAGACAGGAAACAGATCTATTGTCGAGAACATAATTCATGGCAAGAGCAGGTACAGAACAAGCAGGTCTTACTTCTATCACTCGCATAAACCATCTCACCATAAAGAGATTACACTGCGCCGTTCCACCCGGACAGGCAGCAAGTAGTGAACCCCTTATATCCTTACAAAGTTATCTTCCAATGCGGGTTTCATTGGGATTATATCAGGTGTTAGGCTGCATTCACACCACGTTTTTGCAATACAGTTCCCGTATACGTTTTCTATGGGAAAACCGTATGGAACCGTATTGAAAACCGTATGCATTGACTCTCCATTGAAAACCATATGCCAAAACATGCATCAGGTTGTGTCAGTTTTGCATCCATTACGGTTTTGTCAGTTTTTTTTTCCGTACCCAAAACCGTAGTCTACCACGGTTTTTGGTCCGGGTGAAAAACTGTATTAAACCGTATACGTTTTTTTTTTAAAACATGGGAGTCAATGTGAACCGTACAGAACTGTATGTGCGTACGGTTCCATACGGTTTTTGACTTTGCACAGTTTTTTTTCTTTTTTTCTTTCAATCAAACAAGTGAAACTTCAAAATGTGGTGAAAGGTTAGAAACGTATACGTTTTTTTCTTAAAAAACGGATGCAACCGGACATAATTTTTCAAACCATATACGGTTTTTAACCGTATACTGGTTGACATTTGTACACACGTTTTGATAGAGTTTAGTCAGGTTTTGAGGAATCCGTTTTTCATCAAAAACCTGATACGGGAACTATACGGCAAAAACGTGGTGTGAATGCAGCCTAATACAGGTCTTATTTCTCCTTTGGCTATTGAGTTCTGTAGGCATCAAGTACACAGCAGCTACTGATATGGCTTCTCATTGTGTATTTGTAAGGGCTTGTTCTTTAATGGGCAGGGAATACTTTGTATAGTTAAATGGGTTATCAAACTAAATAATTAAGTGTCATACAGTAATGGACATGCTTCTCAAGGATCTGTGCTTGTGTTGGTGGAAAATGATTGTGTCTTCAAGGAGTTATCCAGGAAAAAACTTATTTTTTTTATATATCAACTGGCTCCAGAAAGTTAGAGATTTGTAAATTACTTCTATTATAAAAATCTTAATCCTGTTATTTTCTGTCTAAGTGCTCTCTGATGACAGGTGTCTCGGGAACCGTCCAGTTTAGAAGCAAATCCCCATAGCAAACCTCTTCTACTCTGTGCAGTTCCCGAGACAAGCAGAGATGTCAGCAGAGAGCACTGTTGCCAGACAGAAAACAACAACTCAACTTCAGCAGCTGATAATTATTGAAAGGATTAAGATTTTTTAATAGAAGTAATTTACAAATCTGTTTAACTTTCTGGAGCCAATTGATATATATATATATAAAAAAAAAAAAATAATTAAAAAAAATAAAAGTTTTTCCTGGAATACCCCTTTAAAGGGGTATTCTGCCCCCAGACATCTTATCCCCTATCCAAACGATCTCGGCTGCGGCACGCCAGACATCCGGTGCACGGAGCAAACTTCGCTCTGTGCCGGATGACTGGCAATGCGGGGCGGAGGCTCATGATATCACGGTCACGTCCTGCTCGTGATGTCAAGGCCCCCTCAATGCAAGTCTTTGGGAGGGGGTGTGAGGTCACGAGCCTCCAGCGCTTCACCCGACGCTCTAAACGAATGCCGGGTGCAGCAGGGAGATCGCGGGGGTCCCCAGCGGTGAGACCCCTGCGATCAGACATCTTATCCCCTATCCTTTGGATAAGGGATAAGATGTCTAGGGGTGGAGTACCCCTTTAAGCCCCCATTACGCTGCTTGCTTGTTTTTGGAAAATGGCTACTTCCTGATTCCGTGGCCTCCATCAGACTACAATCCCCAGGATCCTTTGTTTCAAGGTGGGAGGTGACTTAATTCCCTCTCACGCATCGGTCGCCCCACCCATTACAGCACAGCACAACCTGACACACAAGCTGTGGATCTGTGTGATGATGAATGCACGTGCATGTGGGCCGGTAACGTCATCAGGGGGCTGGCTCCTCGGGCCTTAGTTGTGATGTATTGTCTCAGGTCTAAGACAACACTCATTTTGTCCGCAGCACAGCACATTCTGCTCTCGTTCTTGGCACAAAGAAGTGCCCACTCAGCCGATCAGTGGCTGAAGTGATTCAGTGGTGATAAGCTGGAACTCCCTTGTGTCTTAACGGAGACCAGGAAGTGCTGCATAGTGGGATGAGGATGTAAATGGAAAGGGGAGTACACTTAAATGGGCACTGTTAGATTTAAATTCCAATTAAATCTAAATAGATTTAGATTTCATATGTTGTACATTTTAGCAAAACATTAACCTTTCTAATATACTTCAATGGAAAATGTTATTTCCCTTTTATAGAAATCCTGGCTTATAAAAAAAAAAGACCACTAGGATACCGCCATACCACCCAGAACATATTTCTGTCTGGCTGCAGCATCATCTTTGTCCCAGATAAAGGCTTTGAAAGTCCAGTACGTGAGGGGGGGACTAGCTCTCTGTGCTCACGCCTGTCCTATCAGACTACAGCATGAAAAGAGAGAGGAAGGGGTTACACAGCAGCCTCCAGTAAATGGAAGAAGAGACCCAGCACAGCAGACTCAGGGAGGAAGTAAATGCTCGATGAGTGAGGACACCCCCCCCCCCCTCCAGAGCACAGGAAAAAACAAGTGAGCAACAGAAAGAAGCTATCTGAGAGATAAATCTAGGTGCTAGACAAATAAACATTATATGTACATGATCAGGATTGGGTACTTAGTAACATAAATAAATAAACATTTGTGGGATATGACAGGTACTCTTTAATGGTTTTTACCCCAGTATGAGCCTATTTTACTGTACAAAGTATTGCATGGGCCACTCTTTTAAAGAACAAGCCCGTAGACAAATGGACAATGAGAAGCCATATTGACATCTTCTGCAAACATGATGCCTACAAAGCTTAAGAGTCCCACTATTGATAGATCTTCTAGGGTATGTTCTAACATTGTATGTGCCGTATATATACGAAACCATGCCAGTATTACTGCCAAAATCAGTCTTGTCATTGGCTACCCTATGCGGTCATGGTTTCATCCTTAGATGGCTGTCACAACATTAGAACGTACCATAAGGCTGGGCTTTTACTAGTGTCCTATAGACACATTTTTGCATCTTTTATATGGCAAGTCCCGCCATGATTGTGGGTCTACCGTCTGATGACTTAAATTGATAGTTGGCGGTTCAAGTTATCAGACCTGTGATGGAACTGGGACTCACGGTCACAATACGGATGCAAAAATGCATCCATATTAAGCTAGTGAGAACTCTACCTTATTTTTTAAATTACCAATAACCTATTGGGGAAATATAAAAAGTATATGGCTGGGTTCACACTGGCGTAATACAGATGCATATTATGACCACAAGTCCCAGCTCTAAATTTCATATTAGGAATCTTTGTAGAATAGGAGTTAAAAGGGTACTCCACTGCTCAGCGTTTGGAACAGACTGTTCCGAACGCTGGAGCTGGCGCCGGGAGCTCGTGACGCCATAGCCCCGCCCCATCATGACATCACGCTCCGCCTCAATGCAAGTGTATGGGAAGGGGCGTGATGGCTGCCACGTTCCCTCCCATAGACTTGCATTGAGGGGGCGGGTAGTGACATCATGAGGGGGCAGGGCTATGGCATCACGAGCTCCTGGCGCCAGCTCCAGTGTTCAGAACAGTCTGTTCCAAACGCTGAGCAGCAGAGTACCCCTTTAAGTGAAAACTCCATTAAAACCATTTGTAGGATTGTCTAAAGAGCGGATGTTAACTAAGACATAGGAGCACCGAAAGACAAAGAAGGGTATGTTCAGATATGTCATATTCTCTTACTGAAAATCCTACATTTATTTTACTACAGGATTCACGGCAGAAATCTCAGGATTATGTAACAGATGCCCGTAAGGATAAGCCCCAATGTCATTCCGTGGGGGGTGTAAAGTAAGTAGCATGGTACTTATTTCTGCATGTTTTTTTTTTCTTTATTTCCATGGCAGGCACAGTCAAAAAACTGCATAAAAATCATCTGGGTGGCAGAAACACCATTCACATGCATGGTGTGCAGATCGCTCCAGATTCCGTCAATAAGCATCAAATGGACCTTACGATTTTGCGGCATGCTAAAACACAGTGAAAGATAATGGCCGTCTATCTTATTTTATATTCATACTAATACACTTCTAAAAGGAAAAAGATGGCAAATCCCCTCACAAGGATCTCAGAATGAAGTCTGTATATTTTCCCCAAATAAGCCCATAGTTTAGCTTTACTATTGTTTCTTCAAGTGACATTTATGATTAAAGTAAACAAGTGAAAATATTTAACCTTCAGAACCGCAAGCTCCGTGAGACATTTTTATGATTCAGGAGACGCTCGCTGTCACAGAAATACAGCCGGGGAGAAGCTCGGCCTTTTCAGCCGCTCGCAGATAGATCTGAAAGCTGTAAATCAGTTTCATAGACTGGGATGTGTTTGATTCTGACACTTATGGAGATAGTGATGGTGATGTGAGAGGTTGGAGCACTCATCTGGGCTTCACGGGAAAGGTGAAAGGCTTTGTAGCAGAAAGAAGAGAAAAATAACACTAGATCCGGCCAAGATTGGGCTTGTAATAAAAGCTTATAGAAGTTATATGTGTCTCCTGGAAAGTCCCACTCATTTACAAATACTTCCAGAGTAAAACTGTACATGGCGGTCATCTGAAGCTCATACTACACTGCAGGGAACCGACTTTAGATACCGCAGAATGCGCTGTCCTGTGTGTTTATTCCATCATTGATGAAAACTCATAGCAAAAAAATGTCTGGAGAAAATTTACAAAATTTTCCATGTGTGATCTGACTAGTGATTTGTACAGTGCGAGAATTATTTCCTTGTTGTGTCCATCTATGCTCCTTTTGATGCCCCCATGATTTTATTTGCCTCTGCAGCAGCTGCCCAACACTAGGCAGTACAGTTAAATTTACTGTTGAAAAAAACTCGTAAGTCCTTTTCCATGTCAGTTTTCCCCAATGTTTTCACCATTTAATACATAATCCCAGCCTGGATTCTCCTCATGTGCATACCTTAACATTTATCCATGTTGAACCTCATCTGTCATATTCCAGCCCAAGCTTCCAACCTATTCAGATCCATTTGTAACAGTGCACTGTCCTCTGTTGTGTTATCTACTACACACAGTGCACTGTTCTCTATTGTGTTAACCACTTTACAGAGTTTAGCATCATCTGCAAAGATTGATACTTTACCATACAATCCCAGCCCAATAATTCTCATTTTGTCTACCAACCTTTTATGTGGCACTGTATCAAATGCTTTGAAGAAATCAAGATAAATGACATCCAATGATTCCCCCTGGTCCAGTCTTGAGCTCACCTCCTTCATTTTGATAGCACCGATCCCTCATAAACCCATGCTGATATGGAGTCATATATTTATTTTCACTGAGATATTCCAAAAAGGCATCTCTTAGAAAACCCTCAAACTATTTTGATACAACTATGGTTAAACTTACAGGTCTATAATTCCCGGGTCACCTTTTGACCGTTGGTTGAATATTGGAACCAAATTTGCTATGGGCCAATCCTGGTCTGGATATTACGTTACTAAACTCCCTTAGAACATGGGGGTGAATGCCACCTGGACCTGGTGATTTGTCTATTTTGATTTTTTGTAGGCGGCACTGTACTTATTCCTCAGCGAGACAGGTGACGTCCCGCTATATTTTATCTGGCATTTCATTTATATCTTAAACCTCTTGCTAGACACCATTGTATTAAGATTCACTTCACCAGTTAGTGGTTTTAATGGTAAGGCTGATCAGAGTAAACATGGAAATAAAGTTAATAAAAAACATACCTAAAAAACTCTGAATGAACTGTACTCTAGGCAGGGTAAAGAATAATGTAAAGAGTGTAAAGATAATGCATATTTTTTAGGTCTTTCAGGGTCTGTGAAAAGCTTGCCAATAATTTCTGGGGGCAATGTTATTCATTTGTTATTGTACCTAGAGTGTTAAAATACATTATACAAGTATAACAGCACAGGGACTTCTATTACTATAATTTTTTTATTTTTATTAGTTTGACTTAATCCTTGTTTCCAGATTAAATGACACAATAAGGTTTACTTACTTGTAATAGTGTTCCCATAAATTTCTATACCTCCCTTGTCCCGACATGTCGAAAACTGTGAATGACAAGCTAGAAGAAATATATATTGTAGAGTTAGTATAATATATATCATCAGTAGTGACCGCCATGTGCAGCCTGATCATCAATACTACACCACAAACGACAAGAACACATTACAGCACTATGCCTTATGGCGATACAACACTGGGTTCCAAACAATGTTTGCAGAATTAGGATTGGCAACAAGAATTTATAGTCATGGTGTCAGCTGTGCCCAGGATCAGATCGGCCGGGCACGAGGGTGAGGGGGGTTTGCCACCTGCATTTTAATTAATTCCCTGTAGTGACATATATGTTTCCATGGGAGGTTGTAAATACTCGCATGTGTTAATCCTATACAAACCGTACCACCAATTGCTGTATATCATGAACTTGCTGCAGGGAAACATCTGCAAGCCATTAATTATCAGGAGTGATAATGGTGTCCTATGTGTGTGTAGATTTTCCTCTGCATATGTATGCACTACCCTTCCTTTATATGAACACAAGTATTTAATAGAATGGCTGCATCACGTATACACTTATAATGCATCTTTCCCTACAGTTGTAGTTCTGTCTATGTCAGCAAACTATAGATTTCACAAGCTAATTTATACATTTTTTTTCCAAGCTTTAAAAAGCTGCGTATCATACCGCGACTTCACTGAAGCCTATGAGAGCTGTGCCCGCCATGCCCCACATGCACTTCTTGGGATTGGTTTCCTGCCAGACCAGGAGGAGACCCAACTAACTGTTAAACTTGTGACAGGGAACAGAACAGAGCCACCTAGTGGCCATTTTTTCAATCACATTAAAAACATTTAACATGTTGCAGGATCTTGTAATACCTTTTTTATTGGACTAACAGCATTTTGTAGAGACAAGCTTTCGGGATTGCTCCCTTTATCAAATCCAAAGCAAAGAAAATCTTGAAGATTTGCTTTGGACTTGATAAAGGGAGGAATCCCGAAAGCTTGTCTCTACAAAATGCTGTTAGTCCAATAAAAAAGGTATTACAAGATACTGCAACATTTTATGATTTGCATCACTGGACTAATACGGCTACTCAAATTTACTACATTAAAAACATATAAAGGTTGAGAATTTTAACAGCAAGTAAAAAGCAAAGTGTCTTGTAATTACATAAAGAACCATATATTAAAAGTTTAGTTTGGTGGCACATACTATTTAATAAAATGCATGGTGAAAAAAAAATGGAATTTTTGTGACATGAATTTGGAAAAAACGCTATTTTACGCAGTGCTCTTTACAGTAAAACTAACAGGTGTCTCTATTCTGCAGGTCAATAGGATTAAACAGATACCCATGTTTACATAGTTTCCTTACATTGTACTAACTTTTTTAACAAAATAAGCTATCCTTAAATTGCCCTATACTTTTTATTTTACTGTATACACAGCTATACAAAGGCTCATTTTTTGAGCAGTGATCATTCGTTTTTATTTGGTACCATATACGTTTTGATGGGACTTTGTAATCTTTCTATTCCTTTGATGTGATACATATATATATATATATATATATATATATATATATATATATATATATATATATATATGTTTATATTATATATCTGATGTGACCAAAAATCAGCTATTCTAGTGTTTAGCATTTTTTTTTCGTTTACACTGTTCAACTCCCGGAATCATAAACATTACATTTTAATGGTTCGGACATTTCCGCACACAGAGGTAACAAATATGTTGGTTGTTATTTTAGAATTTTTTTTTATAGGTGAGGGGGGAGTTATTAAAATCTTTATTATTATTTAAAACATTTTATTATTAAGTTTACACTTTTTATGTCCCCATAGAGGACTATAATATTATTGTATCATTAGATTGCATGTACTGCGATAATATAGTGCTGATCAGAAATCTTCTTGTTCAGCCTGTTTGGGCAGGCTATACAAGATGATCAAAAATTGTGCAGAATGACGGAGGGTCAACTGTAATTTCCCCTATAGATGTCATGATAACAGCTCCTTTTAAAATAAAAGGCTCCTTTTAAAATCATAATGTTAACAGAAATTAACCAAATAACTCAGATCAAAAGTTTTCATACATTTTTTAATTTGAAAAAATAAAAATAAAAAAATAAATAAAAGTTTACATACATATTGCTATGGGGAACACAAAAGAACTGTCATAAGACATGTGTTAATAGCACTTTATAAAGATGGAAGAAGTTATAAAAAGATATCCAAAGCCTTGAAAATGCCAGTCAGTATTGTTTAATCACTCATTAAAGGGAACCAATCATCAGATTTTACCCTATATAATGCTTGGCAAAGCGTTATATAGGGTAAAATCTTTATCTTCACCATTCCCGGGGGACGCTCCTGCCCCCAGGGATGGTGAAGATATGAAGTTATAAACTAGTCACCGCCGCCGCCGTAAGTAGTCACCTGGGCGGGGAGTTCTTCTCATCTACTCCCGTTCTTCGGCCAGGAGCGACGCCCCCTCCACTTGATTGATGGGCCGCGTCATCGCTCTGTTCCGTCCGTTCAGTGAGCGGAACAATGACGCGGCCCATCAATCAAGCGGAGGGGGCGTCGCTGCCGGCCGAAGAACGGGAGTAGATAAGAAGAGCTCCCCGCCCAGGTGACTACTTGCGGCGGTGACTAGTTTATAACTTCATATCGTCACCATCCCTGGGGGCAGGAGCGTCCCCCGGGAATGGTGAAAATAAAGATTTTACCCTATATAATGCTTTACCAAGCGTTATATAGGGTAAACTCTGATGATTGGTTCCCTTTAAGAAGTAGAAAATGTGTAAATGTCCCTTGGTACCAAGCCAAGGTCAGGTAGACCAATGAAGATTTCAGTCATAAGTTCCAGAAGAATTGTTTGGGATACAAAGGAAAACATACAGGAATCTCAGGAGAAATACAGACTGGTCTGCAAAAAGATGATGTAGTTGTTTCATGGAGCACAATACCACGATACTTGAAGAAAAATGAGCTTGATGGTCGAGTTGCCAGAAAGAAGCCTTTACTGCGCCATTACTACAATTAGGCCAGTTACAATATGCCTGACAACACCTTGACATGCCTCATGGCTTCTGACACACTGTAATTTAGACTGACTAGACCAAAATAGAGCTTTATGGTCACAACCATAGTAAAAGGGTACAAGAAGACCTATTGTGAAAAGAATACCATCCCCTTGGTGAAGCACAGTGGTGGACACTGATGTTTTGCGGGGTATTAGCTGTAAAGGCAGTGGGGGGAATCTTGGGGAAATTGATGGCAAGATGAATGCAGCATGATAACAGAAAATACTGGCAGACAATTTACCATCAAAGTATCCTGACCTTAAAGGGGGTATTCCGGCTTTATACATCTTATCCCTTATCCAAAGGATAGGGGATAAGATGTATGATTGCAGGGGTCCCGCCGCTGGGGAGTCCCGCGATCTCGGAGCAGTCCCCGGCATTTTGTGCCTCTGAGACGGGGACATGATGTCACGGGCACACCCCCTAGCGATGTCATGCCACGCACCCTCCATTCAGGTCTTTGAAGGGGATAAGATGTATAAAATTGGAATACCCCTTTAATATCATTAAAGGGGTACTCCGGCACTTAGACATCTTATCCCCTATCCAACACGCCTCCGCCCCCGTGTGACATCACGCTCCGCCCCTCAATGCAAGCCTATGGGAGGGGGCGTGACAGCGATCACGCCCCCTCCCATAGGCTTGCATTGAGGGGCGGAATGTGATGTCACATGGGGGCGGAGGCGTGACGCCACACGCCGCCTGCCCCGTGGTTGCCGGTAATCAGACCCAGAGCGGACATGCTTGAAGGACTGATTTCTACTGGGGTGCTGCGTGCAAGATCACGGGGGTCCCCAGCGGCAGGACCCCCGCGATCAGGCATGTTATCCCATATCCTTTGGATAGGGGATAAGATGTCTAAGCGCCGGAGTGACCCTTTAAGACACACTGGCAAAATCCCAAATAAGCAGTTTATGCCAGACTTTGTATGAGCTGGTGGCATTTCGCCAAGAGGAATGGGCAGCTATACCACCTGCAAGAATTTGGGGTCTCAAACAACTATTTCAAAATACTTCACATTCTCATTGATGATTAAGGGGACAATACACAGTATTAAGAACTAATGGTATGAAAACTTCTGAACAGGGGTCATATAATTTTTTATTTATTTATGGCACAGTAGGTGTACGGCACCAAGACCAGTTGGAAAGTTCTAGCTATTCTCTTTTTTTTTTATTTGTCGCCATGACTTATGGTTGTGCCATTCTGTTATAACCTACAAGTGAACATAAATCCTATAAGAAATAAAAGAAATGTGATCTACCTGCTCACTTGTGTTCTCTTTAAAAAACAGTCCATATATTACCAATTCTCCAAGGGTATGCAAACTTTTGTGCACAACTGTAACAGAGCATTAATGCCTGTGAGCGATAAACTGACAGGCAATCTGTTAGGTCGTGCCTCCGGAATCTTCTATTTGGATTGTGTATTGAGGATTAGATTTCCCCAGATGTTCAGATGAGCGCTGTTCTTCACTTCACATACGGGCAGCAGCGGGAGGTAAGTCAGGGTCTATATTTCTAATTGTGGCAGCCCGGGCATATGAAGGGGAAAAACATTTTTGGTAGAGAATCCTTTAAATATATAAACGTGTCTTTAATACAGTGGTCGCTCCAGTTACAATATTAATTGGTTCCAGGACGACCATTGTATGTTGAAACTAGAGATGAGCGAACTTACAGTAAATTCGATTTGTCACGAACTTCTCGGCTCGGCGGTTGCTGACTTTTCCTGCATAAATTAGTTCAGCTTTCAGGTGCTCCGGTGGGCTGGAAAAGGTGGATACAGTCCTAGGAGACTCTTTCCTAGGACTGTATCCACCTTTTCCAGCCCACCGGAGCACCGGAAAGCTGAACTAATTTATGCAGGATAAGTCATCAACTGCCGAGCCGAGAAGTTCGTGACGAATCGAATTTACTGTAAGTTCGCTCATCTCTAGTGGAAACCATTGTATGTTGAGACCATAACTCTATGGAAACCTGGTAATTGGTTCTGAAGCCCAAAAATGTCATCCGAAAATAGGAAAGTGAAAAGTAAAGAGAAATAAGTAAATAACTAATATAGATAAATCGAGTCCTTACATATAAATATAAGAAAGATCTGCTGGGAGCTGTAATCACTGTCTATGTAGTAGACAGGAGCTTCTTCAGGGTCCTGTACAATACACACAGTGTCCTAAAAAAAAGGAACATGGAGCCACCCCCACCTGGTGCCCAAAAGGAGCTGCTAACCCTGGCACAGGAAAAAAGTAGTACAGAACATGTAGTACCTCCCTGTACTGTAGGGGGCGCTACCAGACACCAGTCAGTGCATGCACTTCAGTAATACAAGTGTTTTACCAGTGAAATGTCCATTCTGATTGGTCAGATCTTGCAGCCAGTGACACGTTTCACAGATCTGGACTGTCCATAGCATTGTATGTAGAGTCTGGGTTCAAGTTACAATGGTCCAGAAAAGACCACTGTATGATAAAAATATCGTAACCTGAGGCCATTGTAAGTTGTGGAAACACTGTATTGTATAATTTAACATTTATTCCGTTACCCAGACTCTATATCTCTGTATTAAAGGGGTACTCCGCTGCTCAGCGTTTGGAACAAACTGTTCCAACGCTGGAGCCGTTGGCGGGAGCTTGTGATGTCATAGCCCCATCATGATGTCACGCCCCTCCCCCTCAATGCAAATCTATGGGAGGGGGCGTCACAGCCGCTATACTGTTAGTAGCAGCAGTACTAGGTTCTGCAACATCGTCCTGTTTATTTAAAAGGGACAACATTGAAGAACCTACCCCCACTGCTACTAATATTACAGCGACTCAAGTACAGTACAAGCGACGGTAAACATTCCAGAGGTGGCTGCGCTAGCATAAGTCCTTTAACCAGGTTATTGACAGGAGTGCCATAAGTTTTACCCCTCCCTCCCCCTGATCTAATATGGATAACCTTTTAAGCAAACTCCCCTTGGAACTGATTACCTGGTGTTCCAATGTTGCTTAGAACAAGACATTGACAGGAATAGTCGGGTATCGCTATATTACCCCCGATTACCTGTCATATATGGATTCCAGGTTTCACGCGCATATCTCATCCAGGGAAAGCTGGGTGGAATATGGAGAATCCAGGAACTAGTTAAAATCCCTGGCAAGACTTAGCTTGCTAAGAAAGTTGGTAAGTCCTGTTATTAGACTTGGATTTTATTGGGATGAAAGGCAGATTTGGTCGTAGGGCTTTGTCACCATGTTGAACCAATCTCAGATGCAACAAGCTCGAAGTGTTGGGCCCAGCTTTCCATCCAGAGCCCATACACTGAAATGGGTGCAAGGTCCATCTGACATGGTTGTGCTGGATCAACAGAAATATGTGAATCCGGCCTCAGCAAACATCATTTTTATGAGGAGCATTTACTAACAGGTGTTTTGGAGTAAACTACAGTGGTCCCTCAACATACGATGGTAATCCGCTCCAAACCATCATTTGTTGAAACCATCGTATGTTGAGGGATCCGTGTAATGTAAAGTATAGGACAGTGGTCTACAACCTGCGGACCTCCAGATGTTGCAAAACTACAACACCCAGCATGCCCGGACAGCCAACGGCTGTCCGGGCATGCTGGGTGTTGTAGTTTTGCAACATCTGGAGGTCCGCAGGTTGAAGACCACTGTTAGAGGAAGTTGTACTCACCTGTCCCCGCCGATCCGGACCGTCACCGCTCGCCACCGCTGCCCGGGATGTCGACGTCCGTCGATGTCGCTGCGTCCCTGAGATGTCCCTGACGCTCCGGCAAGGTCTCTGCTTCCCCGGCATCCTCGCTCTCCGTCGCCGCCATCACGTCGCTACGCACGCCGCTCCTATTGGATGACGGGACGGCGTGCGCAGCGACGTGATGACGTCGATGGAGAGTGCCGACGATGCAGGGGATCCCGAAGAGGACGCACTGGAGCTCCAAGGACAGGTAAGTGGCAAGGACAGGTATCCGGCGGCAGCTGAAGCAGTCTGCGCTGTCGGATAGCAGTTTATCCGATGGCCCCGACATAAAAAAACATTGTATGTTGATGCTGCCTCTGAGAGGCCATCATATGTTGAAATTATCATATGTCGGGGCCATCGTAGGTCGGGGGGACACTGTATATGGCAATGAAATCATATTTTTTACGTCTTTTTTCAGGGTAATTTTTTTTTTTTGCTCTGGTTTTACATGTTGTATATTAATACTTCACTAAAGCAGCTGTGTTCCTGTCTTGTGCTTATTACTAAAATACTTAACAATCTAACAAGACTTTTTACTGTTCGTGTGGTCCCTTGGAGAGCTAGCATTCATGTATATCTGTAGCTGGAAATTAATATTTAACAACACATGAATTATCAGTGTACCACCTGGGAGGCAATTCATTTTGTTGGCATCGTTCAAGGATGTTCTTAGTTAATGGATCCGTAAAGCATTGCAAACAAAAAAGCAGCTCTAAACATCTGGTCAGACAAGAAACGTATGCTTAAAGGAGAACTCCACTCCTATTCTGGAATCTGCTTGAACCATCATTTTCTTTTTAACAAAATACTTAGAGGTAACCTGTCACTAGTTCCATGCTGCCTGAAGTGTGGGCAGCATGAAACACTGACTGGCAAAGGTTGTGCCGAGGTGGGCCTCAGGCGAGGGGCCTTCTCTCCGATATCTATTCCTTACTTCCTCAGCCCCCTGTTGGCGACCCTCTGTCGCTCCGTTACATGGGCCGCTGGGAGGGTGTCCTAAATACCACTATTACCCTGCCTCAGTGGCGTATTATCTGGGAAAGGCCTCCATTTGCACTTCCTACAAGGAAACCCAGTATAAAATGATTATGGGCTGGTATCACACTCCGGAACGATTGAATAGACTAAACCCCGACATCCCTCCTCAATGCTGGCGTTGTGGGGTGGGGGCTGGGTACGGTGTTTCATATTTTTTGGTCCGGTCCTCTCCTAGTAGATTACTGGAAAAAAAGTGCAGCGCCTAATTTCTGACGCCCTGGGTGTTTCGGTCCCTCTGGACCCCCTTGTCTACCTTCTTCACCTTTGTCATCCCACTCTATCTAAGAAGCCATTTAAGCCTTGGCAGCTAAAACTCTTATTGCTAAGTGTTGGAAGAGGACCCTATCTCCCTCTTAGTCCGACCTGTTAACCCGCATACAGTGACCCCCCCGACCTACGATGGCTCCGACATACGATCATTTTAACATACGATCGCCTCTCAGAGGCCGTCGCATGTTGAAGGCAGCATCAAAATACGATGCTTTTGTATGTCGGGGCCATCGCATAAACGGCTATCCGGCAGCGCAGACTGCTTCAGCTGCCACCGGATAGCCGTTTACGGTGCCCCGTGAGCTCCGCTGACGATCTCTTACCTGTCCTCGGGGCTCCGGCGCGTCCTCTTCGGGATTCTCTGCATGGTCGGCGCTCTCCATGGTCGTCATCACGTCGCTGCGCACGTCATCCAATAGGAGTGGCGTGCGTAGCGACGTGATGGCGGTGACGGAGAGCGAGGATGCCGGGGAAGCAGAGGCCTTGCTGGATCGTTGGGGACACCCCGGGGATGCGGCGACATCAAGGGCAGCGGTGACGGTCCGGAACGGCGGGGACACATGAATATAACCTCCAATGCCAGTGGTCTTCAACCTGCGGACCTCCCAACAGCCAACAGCTGTCCGGGCATGCTGGGTGTTGTAGTTTTGCAACATCTCAAGGTCCGCAGGTTGTAGCCCACTGTCCTATACTTTACATTGCATGGATCCCTCAACATACGATGGTTTCAACAAACGATGGTTCATTTGGAACGGATTACCATCGTATGTTGAGGGACCACTGTACATGAGATCCGCTCCTTGGAATTCCTCACGGCCTCTTTAAATAATTCTATCCCCTCATTTGTCTCTGTTTGGGACCTTGGGACCGATTTTCTGATCAATAACCACCTTGATTCTTGTGCCTCCTCTTCCCTCTTTTTTTCCTTCCTCCTCTTCTTTCCCCCCCTCTCCTCCCCTCGGGTCTCGTGGTTCATTAGGTGTTTGTCTTTGTGGTCCTTTTTTATTTCTGGAACTCCGAACCATCAGGGTGGCCTGCTGGTCCTGACTGACACATCTCTTGCTATACATGAATAGGGGGACACCTGTCAATCAGGGCTGAGTGACTGCTCCCATGACCTGTTCCCAGGCCTAATTTACAGCTAATTATTCTAAAATGATACAGCTGTCAGTGTTTCATGTTGCCTGTGGTTCAAGCAGCATTAAACTAGTGACAGCTTCCCTTAAAGGTATACTGTAGTGGAAAATAATGACCGCTGTATCCCCCCGCGATCTCCTGGAAAGAAGGGAGCGTTCCGTCCCCACATGACGCAATCGGACCCCCGCAATCTATCACCTATTCCTTATCCTTCAGATAGGGGATAAGTTATTTTCCACTACAGTATTCCTTTAAAAGGGGTTGTGTCACCTTGAGTAGACTTGAGGGGAGTCATTAACTTCTGTGTGACCTGTGTAGTGGCCATTGCGCAGAAGGAGGAGGAAGGGACCTGTGACTATCACTTATTGTGGATGGTGAATCCTTTATTTTTTATACACTGGTATTATGATTTTTTTTTCTACAGATCAGGAAATGTCAGCTTACTATTAGGCTTAGTGGCCAGAATGAAAGCTGCAAGATTTCAGGATTGTTTTAAAATAAAGATAGTAAAATGAATAAGTAAAATGAAACAATTAGGTATAATGTCAAAAACTCTTGAAAAAAATATGCTTAAAAAAAAATAAAAAAATAAGCACATCTGATCTAATGACGCAATCCCTTTAAATAATCACTAGCCTTTTCAGGATAAACTGTCATAAATAAGGAGCACTATTTCTGGCATCTATATAAATTGTAATTGGCATGTTACACCAGTTTTCCCCTCCGCAGGATTCATCTCTAATTTTCAGTTGTTCCTGAGCTAGTGGGTGTGGGCTAGCTGCTATGGGGTCTCCCATACACTGCACACAAAGATATCATGTTATCCTATATTTCTATTACACACCCTCAGAAGTAGCAGCACCAAGTCTAAACTGAATGGCAGTGCCCCGATACCTCCCTGATAGATGATGTTGGGGAAGAGAAGGGTCAGGTATGTTTAAGGGGGTACTCCGCTGCCCCAGTGTTTGGAACATTTTGTTCCGAAAGCTTGGAGTGGGCGGCGGGGGTAGTGATATCAGGGCCACACCCCTCAATGCAAGTCTATGGGAGGGGGCGTGGCGGCAGCCACGCCCCCTCCCATAGACTTGCATTGAGGGGGTGTGGCGTGACATCACGAGGGGGAGTAGTTGTGATGTCACAACCCCCGCCGCCGGCACCCGGCGTTCTAAACGAACGCAGGGTGCTGCTCAGACATCATGGGAGTCCCAGTTGCGGGACCCCCGCGATCAGACATCTTATCCCCTTATGCTTAGGATAGGCGATAAAATGTCTGGGGCGGAGTACCCCTTTAACTGCCCAACTCTTTTATTTTGGGAGAGAAAAGGCACTGCCGGATCTTATCCTTCCTCCATATACATTAGTAACTTGCGATATAGAGTATTTTTTAAACTGTACCTTGATGTCTTGAACTTTTCTATGCTGAAGCCAATAGTTGGGACAATATCCTGTGTCTGAGCCTAGAAAATATATGAAAGGTTAAAACAAATGTAAATGCAAATACAGACTACATTTTTTATCTGCTAACATGACATTTTTTATGTATACTACAATATCTCCTAATACAAGCTTAGATATGTTGTCAATAACAAGCATTATACATCCCACACATGTAAGAATGAGCAAAAGTGTTGCTTCAACCACATCACAGGTCTCCCCCATACCAGACCACCCCACGTCTTACCAGCCCTCCCCCACCACCACATTAAAGGTCTCCCACCCATTTCCCTTACATAGTAATAACATTAGGTTTCCCTCTCCTCTCACCCAGTATAGTAGATCTTCACCCAAAAAGCTCCAGTCACTGGGCCAAGGTGAGTGTCCTGTCTGTACAGCTCCCAGTACAGACTCTGTAGCCCCAGACCTCAGCTCACTGTGTCAGCCTGCCAGGAGTTTCAGGACCTGACACTGACACAGTGAAAGCCTGTGCTCCAGACACTGCCAGTCCACAGGGCGGCCAGCCTACTGGGGATGTTCCCGGTATCCAGGTAGACCAGTCCGGCCCTGGCCAGGTCCCATCCTGGTGATCGCAGGGGGTCCCAGCGCTTGGACCCCCCACGATCAGCTATTTTTCCCCTATTCTGTGGATAGGAGATAAGTTTATTTTTACCAGATTTCTCTTAAGGAGTCTGCTAAAGCCGACAGCCTTGCTTGGGCATGGTCACACAGCCCTTAATGCGGCAGCAGTGGCTCTGAAAGTGGCTGTGGCTCCTGGGTGTTCACAGCAGACAGATGGCCTGGATGTCCGTCATATGTCAGGAGATTTTGTTAAAAGATTTTCCCTTTCCTCTAGAACTAACTTGAGATAGAAAAGGTGGCCATGACCTCTCCGACAACATAAACCTCTGCAGGGCTATTCTTCTTAAAGTCAGGGGGCAAAGTTTACTGGCGACCACTTGGCTATTTCCATGTTAGTTCGGTAGGTGACAAAATGGTCTTGGCTTCCATAGATATGGCTTATAATTTTTAATATTAATGGGCGTTGTCAATTTGCAAGAACTTTTATTTAATGTAGAAAATAACATATATATACACACTAATATATACTTTTAATATACGTTGGTTAAAAAATGTGTACATTTAT
This sequence comes from Hyla sarda, assembly GCF_029499605.1. Taxonomy (NCBI): domain Eukaryota; kingdom Metazoa; phylum Chordata; class Amphibia; order Anura; family Hylidae; genus Hyla; species Hyla sarda. The sequence continues at coordinate 444,774,114 of NC_079190.1, forward strand.
AGGGAAAAAATGTGTAATGGGTCCCTCCACTATGCAGAAAACTGTCCCTGCAGCTATTGCCTGTCTCGGATGGGACAAAATACAGAATGTGTGGGTGGGACAAGCAGGGCTCTGTGCAGGCTACTGGATTGTCAATTAGCCTACTCTGAGAGTCAGGGGCATGTCACGGAGGCTTTTAGTATTTAGTTGTCAGCTCTGAAGAGTGAGGGAGGAAGTTCCCATATGAAATGTGAGGACAAGCAAGGAAACACTCCCTCCTCTACAGTGAACTGCATGCAGTGTGAGCAACATAAACGAGGGAATTAGGAGCCATAAAAGGATTTAAAAAATAAAAATAAAAATAAAAAAAAGGAATCAACACCAGTTAAAGAGGAAGCGAGGAGGATTTTAAAAAAATCTCCTGACAGGTACATTTAAGTTGTTTCCACAAAATCAGTTGTTATTGAAAGCAATCTGCTTGTGTTGCAAGTAGTTGTGCAATTACATATACCCAACCACTTGCCAACATTTTAAAATTAGGAATTTAAGACATACTCGGGAACATCCCAAACTGCCTGGTTTTGGACAGTGTTTGCATGAACTCCACCCATTATGGTCCCACCAAAATCAGGACTGTTAGCAGGTATTTAACTGTGTGCTGCGTTCAGGACTCAATTGTTTTTATATGATTTACAACTTCCTGTTCCCACCTGATATTACCTGATTTAAAACTTTTTTTTATTACTGCAGTCAAACCTTAAAGGGGTGCTCCACCCCTGGACATCTTATTTCCTATACAAATTCCTGTTCAGAACACCAGAGTGCTTGCCTGGAGATCGTGGGGGTTCCCAGTTGCCAGACATCTTATCCCCTATCCTTTGGAGTACCCTTTTAATAGAATGCAGGGAGGATTGTTCAGAACTGTAAATGTAACACCTCTTTCTGTCACAGAAACTGTCTGGAGCAGGAGAGGTTTGCTAGGGTATTTGCTCCTGCTCTGGACAGTTCCTGTCACGGACAGAGATGGCCGCAGAGAGCACTGTGGTCAGACTGGAAAGAACTACACAACTTCCTATGAAGCATACAGCAGCTGATAAGTACTGGAAGGATTAAGATTTTGAAAAAAAAAAACAAATCTGTATAACTTTCTGCACTAGTTAAATTGGATTTTTCTTCCTCTTCTTTGAGGTACCTCTTTAAGAGCTGCAAAGTTACCGTATTTTTCGCCGTATAAGACGCACTTTTTCTTCCCCAAAACTGGGGGGAAAAGTTGGTGCGTCTTATACGGTGAATACACAGCTATCGTGGCGGTCCCTGCGGCCATCAAAGGCCGGGACCCGCGGCTAATACAGGACATCACCGATCGCGGTGATGCCCTGTATTAACCCTTCAGACGCGACGATCAAAGCTGACCGCCGCGTCTGAAGCGAAAGTGACACTAACCCGGCTGCTCAGTCGGGCTGTTCGGGACCGCCGCGGTGAAATCACGGCGTCCCGAACAGCTTACAGGACATCGGGAGGGACCTTACCTGCCTCCTCGGTGTCTTCTCTGTGCCGGGATCCCCTGCGCTCTCCTTCGACGTCATCACGTCGTCGCAGACGCCGTCCCGTCATCCAATAGGAGCGTCGTGTGAAGCGATGTGATGACGGCGACGGAGAGCGTGGATCCCGGGGAAGAAGACGTCCGGAGCGTCGGGGACACCACGGGAACGCGGCGACAGCGATGGAGCGACATCCAGGGCAGCGGTGACGGGTCCGGAGCGGCGGAGACAAGTAAGTATTACCTCCTATACCAGTGGTCTTCAACCTGCGGACTTCCAGATGTTGCAAAACTACAACTCCCAGCATGCCCGGACAGCCAACGGCTGTCCGGGCATGCTGGGAGTTGTAGTTTTGCAACATCTGGAGGTCCGCAGGTTGAAGATCACTGTTGGGTTCAGAATCTTTTTTTTCTAGATTTTGCACCTTTAAAATTGGGTGCGTCCTATAGGGCGAAAAATACGGTACCTAACTTTTTATGTAGATTAAGTGTAAAAACTAAGCCTCCTCCATCTTAAGTGAATATACATGAGACACCTTCATCAGTTTACGATACAAAATTGCTGCAGCTTTGTTTTTCCTTTGTTGGATGTTATTGCCGTTTGCTTACAGAGTAATTAGAGGCACTGCTGGGAAATTAGGGCATTAAAATGGTAAAACGAGAAACTTTATTTTACTGTCTGGGTCCCACGGGAGGAGACAATCAAGAAATGTCTGCATCTCGTCACAGGCCGTGGGCAGAGGTTACTTGTGTAGAGGAGACAGAGAAGCCAGAGAAGAGTTTCTATCATGTCACAGGTCTCTGGAGGATTCCGCAGCAGCAGCGCACTGCCATGCCAGCACCGTAAACAAAGCACCAAGATGCCAGGGATGACATTAGCACAGCACACTCCTCTTTGCTTTTATGCCCTGATAACTTCTGGCGGATTTCATTACTAAGTGCTCCGACATTTCTGCTATTGAACTGCTTTAATGTACTGAGGCAAGTTTCTAAACTTCGGATGCTCCCCATGTTATCTGCATGAGTTCTTTAAAGTGAAACTCGGGCAAAATTTCACAATTAGTAAAATGGACCTAAAAGAGTCATTTACCAGAGCTGTTAATTCTTTCAATGTGATTCGCCAAATGCTTCCAATGCACTTTATACCCTACAGGCCCTTAAAGGGGCACTCCCGTGGAAAACTTTTTTATTTAAATCAACTGGTGCCAGAAAGTTAAACAGATTTGTAAATGACTTCTATTAAAAAATCTTAATCCTTCCAGTACTTTTTAGGGGCTGTATACTACAGAGGAAATGCTTTACTTTTTAGATTTTTCTGATGTCATGACCACAGTGCTCTCTGCTGACCTCTGCTGTCCATTTTAGGAACTGTCCTGAGCAGCATATGTTTGCTATGGGAATTTTCTCCTGCTCTGGACAGTTGCTAAAATGGACAGCAGAGGTCAGCAGAGAGCACTGTGGTCATGACATCAGAAAAATCTAAAAAGTAAAGCATTTCCTCTGTAGTATATAGCCCCTTAAAAGTACTGGAAGGATTAAGATTTTTAAAAAGAAGTAATTTACAAATCTGTTTAACTTTCTGGCACCAGTTGATTTAAAAAAAAAAAAAAAAAAAGTATTCCACGGGAGTACCCCTTTAAAGAAGCACTCTAAGAATTTTTTTCTGCCTTTATATTGCAGTACAGGCTATTATTAGAGAATAATACAGAGGTTCTTGTGAATGCCTTGTGCATACCTGTTTTAGCTGATATGGCAGGTATGAGATTTTAAGCCATACTGATTGCAATTCTATCACTGAAATTATTCTGATCAGACTCTTAATTGGGTTGAAGTCAGTTCACATTGTATGCATATTTTTATGTGGCTTCTTATTCAATTGGCCTTTTTAAAGCAAAAGTGATTTGACCTATTAGCAAAACTAAAGTGTATTATGAAGATCTGAAGTCTTTAGGATTTGTTGACAAGTTTCAGTTTGTACTGCATTTTCACACATTTTACAGCATTTATGTGCTTTTCTAAAAATTACACATTTTTATCGTTATCTGCTCAGTTGTGGTAAAATAGCACCATTTTGGTAACAATCTAGAGAAAAGCATGGCAAAAATAGAAAAAAAATACATAAAAAAAAAGTAATGTGTAAACATAGCATCAGGAGAGGTGTATATCTAATATCAGATATACACTTCTCCTGATGCTATGATGCTATGTTTACACATAACTTTTTTTTTTTTGGGCACTTTTTCTATTTTTGCCACGTTTTTTTCTAGAATCTTACCAAAATGGTGCTATTCTACCACAACTGAGCAGATTACGGTAAAAATGTATCCTGGTCTCATAGAGATAGCAGCAGTATACAACTAGAGCTGGGAAGTGAGGGATAGGGATCTGGCAGGAGCAATCTGATAGGTGATGATGTGTATCTGTAGTTCACAAGAAGTTAGTTGGCCAATGACAAACCACATCCTCTGACACATTTGGCGCTGTGATTTTCTGTGGGTCAGACTGATCATCACATGTTTCAGCCATGAAACATTGATGCAGCTGTGCTGGAAATAAACAGATGGTGCTGTAGGACTAGTAATCATGAAATGGAAGCACTGTGGCCAGCCAAGTACTGCACTTGTATCCCTGCACTCCCATAGGCCAATGATTACAACAATACCCAATTTATATAGGTTTTGATTTAGTTATATGTCCACTAACAGTTAATTGTCAGGGAAAATCTTTCTCTTAACATGTGCTCTGTGCAGGAGAAACAGAGAGAGCTTAAGAAAGTCTGGGCTAAGTACCTGCAAGCTGATCCTGTCTGTCTGCTAAAGATTATCCACATTGTTCCTCAAAAGTAAATCAAGGCTTTCTTCTGATCTCTTACCACCCATAAAGTACTATGCAGCTCTTCTTTGTATAAATACCAGTGTACCTATTGCTGTATGTCCACAGTGTCGCAGTGTAATCTCCTTTATCCTTCCTTCATTTTCTCAGCATCTTTAACAAGAGCAGCTCAGTGTTTTGTGTAACCCTTTCTTTGCTGTCATGCTGTGAATTTCTGATTACATAGGACTTAGAAGTACACTTCCAAAGTAGTGTTCTGTGTAAATCCTCCCCCCAGCATGGTGCAAGTCTGCTTAGTACTGTACACTTTCTACAGCAATAATTTATGACACAGCAAAGAGGATTATATGCTGCGATTGGCAAGAAAGTAAGGGAAATCAACCCCTTTTGTGTACTGCTGGCAAACAGCACGACTCTGGTCTGACCACCTAAAATGGAGAGGATGAGAAATATCTGTACACCATAAAGGGGACACTAAGGAGCTCAATAACAGCAGTGAGGCACCAAACTCAACTTGTCACCACTCTGAAGGGTTAATTTAACAAAACCCATGCAGTATACAGCAGCTGATAAGTACTGGAAGGATTAAGATTTTTAACTAGAAGTAATTTACAAATCTGTTTAACTTTCTGGTACCAGTTGATGTAAAAAACATAAAATAAAATTTTTTAAAAAATTCCACCGGAGTACCCCTTTAAGTAGATTCTAGTATTAGAATGCGTATACGCATCATATTCCATGCTGCGCAAAATTTGTGGCAGCAGCGGAAAATACGCTGCGTATTCCTTGACCACTATACACACAGGGCTTTCCGGCAGCAGTGCTATGTGTGTAGTGAGATTTAGAGGCGGGGTCGTGTGCCGGTGTTACTGTGATGCGCGGCTCCACCTCCAAAACTCACTGCACACATAGGGCCGCCGCCGAAAAGCCCTGTGTGTATAGTAAGCAAGGAATACGCAGCGTATTTCCCGCTGCTGCCACAAATTTTGTGCAGAGTGAAATACGCTGCGTATACGCCAGGTGGGAACGCACCCTAAAAAAATAGTAATATCTTCTGGAAAGAAGGATGCTGTGCAATATAATTTTTTAGATATTTTATATATTTTTATTTTTCCAACCTAACCTGTTTATGTGAAATTTTTGACCCAGCTTCCAGCATCCACATTGCTTGCAGAAACTATACTGGTCCTCGAAGGCAGGAAGCAGCATCATTAGGTGGTACCTAGCAGCAGCCTAAGGGTGAAGAACTCCTCTGAAGGCAGGGAATAGAGGAGTCTATGGCAATAGCTATAGGGGAAAGTATCAATAGCAGATCCCACAGGATGATGGAGGACTGGGATTGTACCCAACATATGCCTGGACTTTTACTATGCAGAAGAAGATTAATACTGGCTTTGAACATCATGATTTCAGGTAAAGCTATAGGATAAACAGTTTTTCACCTAGGTTTTGTTTTTAATTTGATATGGGTTGTCCAGGTTAGAATACAAATTGTTATACACCCTATTAGACAATAGAGGAGAGGGTCCTGTGTGTATCCTGACTGAAGACTGACAACAAAGAGTGTCTTTTGCTCTGGAGGACCAGTCCTGTCCTGCACTACACAGACAACCTATTGATTTGAACGGGCACTGTGTAGTACTTTGTTTCCCCTGTGGTGGTGCTGCAGGGAAATTAAACATTTGCAGACACAGTTTTCTACAGATTATTGCTGATCGTTGGGTTTCCAGTAGGGAGAACATTTGTGATCAGCTTATTATAAAAGGACCAGTCTAGTGAGTAGTGTCTGTCCTAAGTGGAGACCCCTTTAGAATTCCCCTCTGTGCACTGGAGCTCAGAATTCAAGATGGCACCCTCTCTGCCAAACGCTGGCATTGTCCTCTGTGTTTTAACAGCAATGGACACAGCCAGCGCTTACAGAGGGGGCAGTGCCAGCACAGGGAGTGGTTACAAGCTCTGAAATGCGTCCAAACCTTACGGGCCACATAAAATGATGTGGTGGGCCAGAATTGTTACGTATGGTCTAGACCAGGGCTTGTCAAATTTGTTATGAAACTAGGAACCAGCAAAAACAGTTAGGAGCAGGGATGTTGCATTGGCACGAAACATGACATCACCCAACGTGACATTATTTGACGTTACTGTCAACTATTATTGTCTTCTCATCTCTCCCGTGTCACAGTCATTTGTGTCTCCTCATCTCCCTTGTGTGTCACAGTTATTAAATGTCCCCTCATCTCTCCCTGTGTCAGTCATTAGTGTCCCCTTATCTACTCTATGGCCCTCATTTACTATTGCAAACCCGATATGTCTTGTCGGGTTGTGCGCCAGAATGTGTGCCAGAATTTGTTCCAGAATTGAAAAAATAAAAAAACAGACTAACTCTCCATTTTACAGAGAAAAACCACAAAAAAGGATGTGGCCATCATGAAAAGGGGCGTGGTCACTGAAAAGGGGTGTGTTCCTGACATTTTTACAAAAAAAAAAAAAAACTACATATTTACTAAGGTTTCCACAGAAAATTTGGTGGATTTCAGCTGAGGAAAACCCTACAGGTCAGAGCATGTGTAAAAAAAGCAAAATGTAGGAAAAGTGGAAAATGTAGGGAAATCTTAGTAAATACCGTGGAAAATAAATTGTAGGGAATTAAAACCCACAAAGAAACCTACACAACACTCTTAGTAAATAAGGGCCTGTGTGTTAGCTATTAATGTCCCCTCATCAACCTCCCCCCCCTTGTGTGGCACAGTCATAGGTTTCTCATCTATAAAAAAATTACACACTATATTACTCCCCTCCACCTCCGTTCCCATGCTGATCCACCATTCTGCCATTCAGTCAATGCTACAGCAGCAGATGTCTTCCATAGGCGCTCTGGTGTCATGTGACAGTGCAGCCAATCAGCAGCCTCGCTGTGACGCTCTGTACTCCTGAATATGGGTCGTCACCGCTAAGGCTGCTGACTGGCTGCGGCGGTCACCTGACTTCTACTGCTCCTCTAAAATTAAGTGCCAACTGCAGACAGAATGGGAGATCAGTGCAGGAACTGAGGTGGAAATGAGGTAAACAGTTTTATTTAAAGGGGTACTCTGCCCCTAGACATCTTATCCCCTGTCCAAAGTATAGGGGATAAGATGTTAGATAGCGATCTCCCTGCTGCACCCGGCGTTGGGTGCAGCACTACCGGAGGCTCGTGAGATCATGGCCATGCCCCCTCAATGCAAGTCTATGGGAGGGGGCGTGACGGACGTCACGTCCCCTCTCATAGACTTGCATTGAGGGGGCATGGTCGTGACGTCACGAGTGGGGCGTGGCCGTGATGTCACGAGTCTCCGCCCCGCCTTGCCAGTCATCAATCATGGAGTGACGTTCGCTCCGTGCACCGGATGTCTGGGGTGCTGCAGCCAAGATCGCGGGGGTCCTCAGCGGCAGGACCCCAGCAATCAGACAGCTTATCCCCTATCCTTTGGATAGGGGATAAGATATATAGGGGCGGAGTACCCCTTTAAAGGATAGACAGGGCTGACACAAACCTGGTCGCCACTGTGAAATTCTTAGGATTGACTTATTCAGATACAAAGAATATGACTTATAATATGTGAATTCAGAGGTACATCGTAATACTTTAGACCCTTGAAAACATTCAAAAGCAAAGCCATATTGTATCAATGAGCAGGAAGAGACAAACATTTCTTTTTTTAGGTGAACGAATTGAACCGAAAAGTGAACACTAAAAAGTAAATGAAGAAATAATCAAGGGGAAAAAAATCCAGCTCCTGGTGAATAGCAGAAATCTTAAAACTTTACTTTTAATCATGCACATTAAAAAAAGGGAATGCCACGGCAGGTGGCAAGTGACATGTCACTCTAAAATCAGGAGTAAACGCTGACGCGTTTCGAGTTGTTGCTCTTAGTCATGGCGTCATGGCCATGACTAAGAGCAACAACTCGAAACACGTCGGCGTTTACTCTTGATTTTAGAGTGACATGTCACTTTTTTAATGTGCATGATTAAAAGTAAAGTTTTAAGATTTCTGCTATTCACCAGGAGCTGGATTTTTTTCCCTTGATTTTTTCTTCATTGTCTACAGGGAGTGGCGGCTCCCTGCATCCGTGCTCCAGGACTTATATTTCGGAGGTGTGCTATCTATGAAGAGTGGGTGAGCTGATCTACTTTTGCTTTTCACTAAAAAGTAAAGCTTGACGTACTAAGCATACGTACCTTCACTGATATAGAAAAGTATGGGACTTACATTGGCAGGTTTCAGCTTGTTGATAATGGTGGTTTTACCACTGTTATCCAATCCCAGACACAAGACGTGAACTTCTTTCTTCTTCAGGCCCAGCCAGCCTGCCAGCCGGTCAAACAACCCCATGCTCCTCACGCTGAACCTGACATGAAGAATAGACAGAATAAGGTCCACTGCCGCATAACATCACAACGTGTACATGAGGCAAGGAGCACAGCCATGACAGCTGCGGACAGCGTAAGCCTCTTATCCTAAAGACCTGGAGCTTCTTAGGAGGACGGACAGGGAGCTGCACGGGACCAAACACCATATAATACCTTATATAAACTTTTTATTGTCTCCATTAAAAGAGCGTTTCATTCCATGCTCCCATTATAAAAACTGTAAATATATGTTCTTTAAAGGGGTACTCCGGTGAAAACCTTTTTTCTTTTAAATCAACTGGTGGCAGAAAGTTAAACATATTTGTAAATTACTTCTATTAAAAAATCTTAATCCTTCCTGTACTTATTAGCTGCTGAATACTACAGAGGAAATTCTTTTCTTTTTGGAATGCTCTCTGATGACATCACGAGCACAGTTCTCTCTGCTGACGTTATTATAATAGTAATAATAACACTTTATGAATTGTTGTCCTTAGTGGGATTTGAACCCAAGTCCCCAGCACTGCAAGGCAGCAGTGCTAACCACTGAGCCACCATGCTGCCCTTTGCATACATCTGCTATGCATTGTTGCTAAAATGGACAGAGATGTCAGCAGAGAGCACTGTGCTCGTGATGTCATCAGTGTTCCAAAAAGAAAGGAATTTCCTCTGTAGCATTCAGCAGCTAATAAGTGCTGGAAGGATTAAGATTTTTTTATAGAAGTAATTTACAAATATGTTTAACTTTCTGCCACCAGTTGATTTAAAAGAAAAAAGGTTTTCACCAGAGTACCCCTTTAAATTTATTTTCTGAGATTTTGGGTAAAAAAAAAATAATTCAACTGATTAAATAAATAAATTACTGTTTTATTCTCTCCATGGCAAATTTTTCCAGATCTCAAAAACCCATTTGAATCCATAATTGTACTAGAGAACAGTTCTTTTGCAGTTTAGTCTACATACTTAGTCTTATTTCTTCCTTATCTTTTTTGTTATTTTTTTTTCTATTCTTTTCATACTAAATTAAAGGGGTATTCCAGGAAAAAACTTTTTTTTTTGTATATATCAACTGGCTCCAGAAAGTTAAACAGATTTGAAAATAGCTTTTATTAATAAATGTTAACCCTTCCAGTAGTTGTCTGCTGCTGAAGTTGAGTTGTTCTTTTCTGTCTGACCACAGTGCTCTCTGCTGACACCTCTGCTTGTCTCAGGAACTGTCCAAAGCAGGAAAGGTTTGCTATGGGGATATGCTCCTACTCTGGACAGTTCCCAAGACTAGCAGAAGTGTCAGCAGAGAGCACTGTTGTCAGACAGAAAAGAACAACTCAACTTCATCAGCTGATAACTACTGGAAGGATTAAGATTTTTTAATAGAAGTAATTTACAAATCTGTTTCTTCCTGGAGCCAGCCAGTTGCTATATAACAAAAAAAAAAAAAAAAAAAAAGGTTTTCCCCTGGAATACCCCTTTAAAATGTTGATTATATACATCGAATCATATTGCTGTATGGAGTTATAATACTGCATATGCATTGTATGTGTTAATTTATTAATTAATAAAAAATCACTATTAAAGACTCCAAACACTGGAATCGGTGCCGGGAGCTCATGATGTCATAGCCCCGCCCCATTATGATGTCACGCCCCACCCCCTCAATGCAAGTCTATGGGAGGGGGCGTGACATCATGAGGGGGTGGGGCTATGACATCACGAGCTCCTGGTGCCGGTGTGAGGTGGTTTTTTGCGCCCCCGTAGATCCATGCGTCCGCTCCTCCCCCAGCTCTCCGAACATTTTCGAAGCTAGAACTGGGGGAGAGCAGAGCAAGGGAAGGGAGGAGGTTCACGCCCCCTCCCTGAGCTCGGCTGGACGCAGATCTCTACGGCAGGTCCCCTCCCTCATCTCTCCTCCCTGAGGACATAGAGCAGTGCTCCCAATGAGCTCTATGTGTAAAGGGGGAAATACTGTACAGGCTAAAGGGGGACATACTGCACGGACTAAAGGGGGACATACTGTATGGGCTAAAGGGGGACATATTGTATGGGCTAAAGGGGGACATTTATCCTCTACAGTATGTCCCCCTTTAGCCTGTACAGTATGTCCCCCTTTACACATAGAGCTCATTGGGAGCACTGGGAGCATTGGGACCTGCCGTGGAGATCTATGTCCTCAGGGAGGGGGCGTGCCGTAGAGATCTGCGTCCAGCCGAGCTCAGGGAGGGGAGATGAGGGAGGGGGCGTGAACCTCCTCTCTCCCCTTGCTCTGCCATCCCCCGGTTCTAGCTTCGGAAATGTTCGGAGAGCTGGGGGAGGAGCGGACGCATGGATCTACGGGGGCGCAAAAAACCACCTCACACCGGCTCCAGTATTTGGAACAGTTTGTACCCCTTTTAAAGTCTTTAAAAGTGATTTTCATTAATTAATTAACACATACAATGCATATGCAGTATTATAACTTCATACAGCAATATGATTCTATGTACCGTATATAATCAACATTTTAAAGGGGTATTCCAGGAAAAAAAATGCAATATCAACTGACTGGCTCCAGAAAGAAACAGATTTGTAAATTACTTCAATTAAAAAATCTTAATCCTTCCAGTAGTTATCAGCTGATGAAGTTGAGTTGTTCTTTTCTGTCTGACAACAGTGCTCTCTGCTGACACCTCTGCTTGTATATAGAATTGAGCACAGTGGTTTTTCTGTAACAACATGGAAAATTAAAGATAAGCATTTCATTCTATTCCGGTGTGTCAACTCCTACTTGTGAAATCACTGTCTACTACTGGTGGAGGAGGTCCCTCACCTGGGACTGGCACCTGTATACCTGACTAACATCACATGGGCTGTGCTACCTCTACCAGTATTTGATATGCACAGGATAGGTCATTAGTGTCTGATAAATGCAGGTCCAAAATCTGGACGCGGCACCATCACCTTGTAACCAGTGGGGGTCAAGAAGCAGGCTATTTTACACACTGTATGTAACTCCCATATTGGTGAGTGGGGGGGCGGGGGATTTGATTAAAAAAAAAAAAAGGGTACCTGTCAGATCCCACAAAAAAAAAATTTATATGTTACTCAGTACCTGATCTTGACCAAGTACATCAAATTTTTTTGCTTCTATCCTATATTTATTGTAAAAATTCCTCTTTTTATTAGCTCACAGTGTTAGAAATCCTCTCAGGGGAAGGGGGCGTGTCCCTCCCTAGTGGTGGTTGAAGGTGATTGGTGTGTGGTGGGAGGGGGTGTGTCCCTCCCTAGTGGTGGTTGAAGCTGATTGGTGTGTGGTGGGAGGGGCTGTGTCCCTCCCTTGCGGTGGTGGGAGGTGATTGGTGAGTGGTGGGAGGGGCTGTGTTCCTCTCTTGCGGTGGCGGGAGGTGATTGGTGTGTGGTGGGAGGGGGTGTGTTCCTCTCTTGCGATGGCGGGAGGTGATTGGTGTGTGGTGGGAGGGGGTGTGTTCCTCTCTTGCGGTGGCGGGAGGTGATTGGTGTGTGGTGGGAGGGGGTGTGTTCCTCTCTTGCGGTGGCGGGAGGTGATTGGTGTGTGGTGGGAGGGGGTGTGTTCCTCTCTTGCGGTGGCGGGAGGTGATTGGTGTGTGGTGGGAGGGGGGTGTGTTGCTCTCTTGCGGTGGTGGGAGGTGATTGGTGCGTCTGCTCATGCAGCCTCCTACATGAGTTATCTCTTGTCCATGACTCATGGAAAAGCCTGATGCTGCTGCAGGACTAGTTAGTGTCCCATATGGTTAGTGTCCCAGGTATGGAGACCCCTAGTGGTGGGATTTTCAGGGGTTGTTTTCTTTATTAAATGTTAAAAAAAATTTAAACAACCATATTACAAAGGTCTTTCCTTTTTATCAGTAACAAACTCTGACAGTGCCCATTTAATTTTGCAACTTTTTTTTTTTTTTTGGGGGGGGGGGGGGGTTTACGCAGTGCATTTTACGATTAAATTGACATGTATACCTGACTAACATCACACGGGCTGTGCTACCTCTACCAGTATTTGATATGCACAGGACATATTCACTTTATTCTATGGGTCAATACAATTAAAACAATCCCCATGTTTAGGGTAGGGTAACACACAGCGCATTTGCAGCGTATTTCACGGTGAGGATGTGCTGCCAGCAGTTACAGAGCGACTACAGAGCGAGCTCCCTGCTGCGGCAATACAAGCGGACACACAGAGCTACAGGGAGCTTGCTCTGCCCTCGCTCTGTGACTGCCAGCAGAGCATCGGCAGCATCAACTATGGATTGCTTATACAGAATAATAATATGCTATTGCACATAGTGTGACTGACAATCTACTGATAGAACCTTCCTAAGCAGATGGCCTCAGGACTGGCACACAGCAGATGAGGGGGCCTGCAGGGGGCATTTAAGCTGGTCAGACCCCTCCATATATAGTTTTGGGGGTGCCAATCAGGCAGGAGGACTATTCAAGGATATTCAAAATTAAGGTTCTTAAAGGGGTATTCTGGCCATAGATATCTTATCCCCTACCCAAAGGATAAGGGATAAGATGTCTGATCACGGGGGACCTGTGGCTGGGACCCCCCACGATCTCCGTGCAGCACCCACATTCTAAGCCGGGCTGCTGCTCCAGTCTCGGAAACCTCTGTGTTTCCAGGACTGGAGACGTGACGTCCCACCACGTCCCCTTCATTTATGTCAATGGGATAGAGCAGTGGTCTCCAACCTGCGGACCTCCAGATGTTGCTAAACTACAACTCCCAGCATGCCCGGACAGCCGTTGGCTGTCCGGGCATGCTGGGAGTTGAAGTTTTGCAACATCTGGAGGTCCACAGGTTGAAGACCACTGGGATAGAGCTAGACTGCAGTACTCCAGTCATCACAACTAAGGCTGTGTTTATGCTACAGCAGTGGTCTCCAAACTGTGGACCTCCAGCTGTTGCAAAACAGCAACTTCCAGCATGCTTTGACAGCAAATGACATCTTCCTGGACAGACAGGTAACTGGGGATATGCTTCCTGGCCACCCTACTGAAAAGGCTGTGGTTACTATGCAATGTGTCCCTAGCAACCAGACTGTCAGATGAGTCACATGATCATCTCAGAGCTGAAGTGAGTCATGTGATCGTGTTACATTTAGATGGGGGATCTTTTTCTGTATATTTTCGAGACCCCTACTGAGATGTGAGCATGGGCCTCATTCATTTAAAAGAATTTGGTGAACTTTCCCTTTAAGAATAAACAATCTGAAACCGTTACATGCAATTGTTTTCCATATATGTGGCGTTCGGAACGTTCCATTATTAATCATATATGGGGGGGGGGGCAATTTGAAGTTAATACAGAATATAGACTGAACGACTGGAATGCAGTATGAGGTATACAGGCTGCCCTGAGAGTACACAACGCAACGCGACGGACGGAACGCTCTACGGCACACTCGTCCTACTGCGTTTACTGACACCCGTCACGTACCTTGGAGTAATCCGGGTGTATAGACTCCAACCTGATGACAGAAGGGACCGAGGTAAAAACCGGAAGCGGCGGACTCTATGGTAACCCAGCAAACACTTTCCTGCAGGCTAAACCACGCCCCCTATGACTGCAGCCAATCGCTGCTCTCGGGAGAATCAGCCAATCACAGCGCCTTCCTTATCTACGCAGTCACACAAGATGCGTTTATCTTGCTGTGTTTAGCGCTATATACCCGGACATGCTGGGAGTTGTAGTTTTCCAACAGCTGGAGGCACCCTGGTTGGAAAACACTGTACTAGTGTGAACATGTAAGAATAACTGTCAACCCCTTAAGGACCAGGCCAATTTTATTTTTGCATTTTCGTTTTTTCCTCCTCGCCTCCTAAAAGTCATAACTCTTATATTTCCATCCACAGACCCATATGAGGGCTTGTTTTTTGCGTCACCAATTGTACTTTGTAATTACATCACTTATTTTACCATAAAACGTACGGCGCAACCACAAAATATTATTTATGTGGGAAAATTTAATAGAAAACTGCAATTTAGCAAATTTTGGAAGGTTTTGTTTTCACAGCGTACACTTTACGGTAAAAATGACGTTTTCTTTATTCTGTGGTCAATACGATTAAAATGATACCAAATTTATATGCTTTTCTATAATTGTACCGCTTAAAAAAAATCTCAAACCATTTTAACAAAATTAGTATGTTTGAAATTGCCCTTTTATGACCACCTATAACGTTCTCATTTTTCCGTATAACGGGCGGTATGGGGCTAATTTTTTGCGCCATGATTTGTAGTTTTAAAATTTATCGGCAACACTTTTGCATAGGTTTTACTTTTTATAATTATTTTTTTTAAATGTGACAAAAAAGCAGCAATTTTGGACTTAAATTTTTTTTTTACGTTGACGCCGTTCACCGTAGGGGATAATTAACAATATATTTTGATAGGTAGGACTTTTACGCATGCAGCGATACCAAATATGTTTATAAATTATTTTTTTCACTTTTTTGGGGAGGTAAAATGGGAAAAACGGATGATTTACATGTTTATTGGGGAAGTAGATTTTTCTAATTTTTTTTTACGTCTTTTTTTTTACTTAAAAAAAATATTTTTACTTTTTTTTCACACTTTAAAGCACAACTGTCATAAAATTTTAGTGTAATAACTAGGGATCGACCGATTATCGGTATGGCCGATATTATCGTCCGATAATCACGATTTTGGGCATTATCGGTATCGGCAATTATCTTGCCGATAAGCCGATAATGCCCCGCCCCCCGCACCGCCCCCACCGCACCGCGACCGCCACCCCCTCGACCCGCCGCACCGCACCTCCGACCCACCGCACCGCGTCGCACCCCCCACCGTGATGCTAGGCGGTATACCGGTATGGATTTTTTCCCATACCGCTATACCGGTCGGGCCCCTCCCCCACCCTCCGAGTGAATAAAAAAATTAAACTTACCCGTAATGGGGGTGGTCCAGGCCATCCTTCCTTCATGTAGTGTCCGGGGGCGTTCCGGGTGGAGGGTGGTCCGGTCCGGGCTGTCCTTCTTCTCCGGCGGGCCTCTTCTCCACTCCGGGCAGGCTCCGGGCCTAGTATGCTGCATAGACGCCGCTACGCCGTGACGTCAGGTGCGTCGCTGCGCACAGGCGTCACTGCGCAGCGACGTCTATGCAGCGTACTAGGCCGGAGCCTGCCCGGAGTGGAGAAGAGGCCCGACGGAGAAGAAGGACAGCCCGGACCGGTTCACCCTCCACCCGGAACGCCCCCGGACACTACAGGAACGATGGATTGATGGCCCGGAGCACCCTGGCAGGTAGGGGAGAGAAGCGGGTGGCGGCGGCGGCGACAAAAGCCACTGCAGATCATTGATTTAAAGCGCCCGCTTTAAATCAATGATCTGCAGCGGTGTCGCAGGGGGTTAAATAGCCGATAACTTATACCGAAATATCGGTATAAGTTATCGGCTATCGGCCCTAACCTGCACCGATTATCGGTATCGGCCCTAAAAAAACGATATCGGTCGATCCCTAGTAATAACCTGCACACAGCCTTTGTACTGTGTGCAGGTGTTGTGTACGGCAAGTATTTTACCTCATATTTGCAGACTTTCGTGACGCTTAAAAGTGCTTTTAATCAAAGCCACTGACGGTCGGATAGGCGTGGTGCGAGGTACGCAATGCCCCGCCGCCGCCACGCCCACTTTGTATCTCAGTGCTGGGACCGATGTGTGATTGACACACAGGTCCCAGAGCATGCGCTCTTCAACTAATGTAACGTGCGCGCTGCTGTGTGTCATCCAGCAACCGCTCGCTCCCGTGCTCTCTGCACCTAGCCCTGCGCAGGTGCACTGAGGAGGACAATGGCGGCGGGAGTAAGCGCTCGCTGGAGGAGCGAGCGCTTGCTGGATGACGCGCAGCAGCACGCACGTTACATTAGTTGAAGAGCGCATGCGCTGGGACCTGTGTGTCAATCACACAGCGGTCCCAGCACTGAGATACAAAGTGGGCGTGGCGGCGGCAAGGCATTGCGTACCTCGCACCACGTCTATCCGACAGTCAGTGGCTTTGATTAAAAGCACTTTTAAGCGTCACGAAAGTCTGCAAATATGAGGTAAAATACTTGCTGTACACAACTCCTGCACACAGTACAAAGGCTGTGTGCAGGTTATTACACTAAAATTTTATGACAGTTGCGCTTTAATAGTCCCCATAGGGGACTATTCATAGCAATCATTTGATTGCTAATACTGTTCAGTGCTATGTATAGGACACAGCACTGATCAGTATTATTGGTCATCTTCTGCTCTGGTCTGCTCGAGCCAGGTGAGGGTACCTCCGGCTGCCATGCTGGATGATCGAACGCCCTATCTGTATTGATCACGGCATCTGAGGGGTTAATGGCGGACATCCGCGCGATCGCAGATGTCCGCCATTACCGGCGGGTCCCTGGCTGCTGATAGCATCTGGGGCCTGCCGCGCATGAAGCGAACACCGGTCTGGTGCTCAAGGTCATAGCGGAGCATAAATGTACTTCATTGTGCGTTAAGTACCACGGCACCATGACGTACATTTACGTCCATTGTTGTTAAAGGGGTATTCCAGGCCAAAACTTTTTTTTATATATCAACTGGCTCTGGAAAGTTAAACAGATTTGTAAATTACTTTGATTAAAAAAATCTTAATCCTTCCAATAGTTATTAGCTTCTGAAGTTGAGTTGTTGTTTTCTGTCTAACTGCTCTCTGATGACTCACATCCTGGGTACTGTGCAGTTCCTATGGGGATATTTTCCCATCATGCACAGCTCCCAGGACGTGACATTATCAATGAGCAGTTAGACAGAAAACTTCGGAAGCTAATAACTATTGGAAGGATTAAGATTTTTTAAGAGAAGTAATTTACAAATCTGTTTAACTTTCCAGAGCCAGTTAATATATAAAAAAAGTTTTTGCCTGGAATACCCCTTTAAGGACACAGCGATTTTTCCATTTCTCCCCAATCTTCTAACCCCCTTGAGGACACAGGATTTTTTTTTTTGTGTGCCTTTTTTGGTTTACACATTTCTGCTGAATTTGTGTTGTAATCCACTGATTTTGTTAATATGTATAATGAGGATGGGTTTTATGAACTGCGCAGGCGCAAAACCACAAAAAAAGTCTATAAACTACACAAACACTGAAAATGTGTACCTCTACAAAATGTATTAAATGCCCTTCAACCATTTAATAAATTTGGTGCTCCTACACATTACCAGCACACAAAAAAAGGTGTAGAAAAAAATGCTTCACCTACAATGATGATCGCCCCACTATTTTTACTCTGTAGGTTCATACAATTACAACGATACCCAAGTTAGGCTGGGTTCACACTACGTTTTTGCCATACTGTTTTCAATCAGTTAAAAAAAAAGTATGCGGTTGCAGTACGGTTTTTAAACCGGAGTCAAAACCGTGGTTGACCACAATTTTGTCTCTGCAACCGCATACGTTTTTTTTTAACATGGACGTCAATGAGAAACGCACATGTATACGGTTCCATACGGGAAAAACGTATACATTTTTACTTTGCACATGTGCATTTGAATCCTTAAGTCCCCACCCAAGACCCCTCCCATTAAAAATGGACAACATTTTCAAAAATGTATGTTTATTTATTTTTTTAAACTGACGGAACTGTATGCACTTTTAAAAACAGTATACTGTTTAAAAACGCAAATGGTTTACTTTTTTTCCATACTGTTCTATCCGTTTTTTTGTCATACGGTTTTCCTTAGAAAAACGGAATGAAAACAGTATGGCAAAAACGTAGTGTGAACCCAGCCTTAGGCTGGGTTCACAGTACATTTTGTACTTACATTTCCCGTATACAGCTGGGATGAGGGGGCGGGTATTAATCGCGGCGCCCGCACTCAGCCGTATAGGGGAACCGTATTTAATGCATGTCTATGAGCCGACCAGACTGAACCGCAGCCTCCGGTCGGCTGCGTTTTCGGCCGTACGTCGACCACGTTTTTGCCTGCGGTCGGGAAACCGCATACGGCCGAAAACGCAGCCGACCGGAGGCTGCGGTTCACTCCGGTCGGCTCATAGACATGCATTAAATATGGTTCCCCTATACGGCTGAGTGCGGGCGCCGCGATTAAGCCCCGCCCCCTCCTCCCAGCCATATACGGGAACCGTAAGTACAAAACGTACTGTGAACCCGGCCTAATATAGGTTTAATCTTATTTAACTACTTAAAAAAAAATTATAACTTTTTGTACGAAAATGAGTATGCTTAAAAGTGTCCTCTTCTGACCCCTTTAACTTATTTTTTTATGTATATATGGACGTGTGAGAGCTCATTTTTTGTGGTACCATTTTTGTTTTTCATCTCTTTTTTTTTTTTTTTTTTTTAAATAAAATATGAAGTGACAAAAAATACGCAATTCTGGATTTTTTTTGCATATACGCCATTGACCATTCAGTTTAAATAATGTTCTATTTTAATAGTTCGGACATTTACGCACGCAACACTTCATGTTTATTTTTGTTTACATTATTTTATTTAACAAATAGGAAAAGGGGGGTGATTTAAACTTATATAAAAAAAATGTTTGTTTACCTTCTTCCTCATAGGAGAGTATTACATGTAATTCTTAGATTGCAGACACTGTTCAATGCTGTCTGTAGAACAGCATTGATTAGTGCTATCGGTGCTCCATTGCCCCAGCCTGCCATGGTTTCCTGGAGGAATGGATCCCTGAACGGCAGGGAAGAAGACAAGAGCCTTCCTTCTGTAGCAGCTGATCTGGACACCCCGCCTCCGAACCCAACCCCCCCCCCCCCCCCCCCCCCGCGCGCGCGCTTCCGCCCAATCAGCTACCCTTAGCTACGGCAGAGTGATTTTCGAGACTTTTAGATCCCAGTCATGGCATCAAAAGGGTTAATGCCAGACATCGCCCCGATCACCGATGTCCGGCATTAGTCACGCGTCCCGGCTGCTATTAGCAACTGGGACCAACCTGCTTTAAAGCACGCTCAGCTCCTAGGGGCGCAGGGTGTACTTAACCCCTTCCCGCTATAGGACGTATGCATACGTCCCAGCACCCAACACGTTTGCACGCTGGGACGTGTGCATAAGCCCTAGCGATCTCCTGCACTGCCGCAGGAGATCCTGAGTTATATCCTGTATTAAGAGAAGGGTCACACACAGCGTATTTCACAGTGAACTCTCTCTGCGGCAGAGAGCTCACTCTGTGACTGCAGGCAGCTCATCCGCAGCATAAAATGCGCTGTGGATGCACTGTGTGACCCTACCCTTATACTCCCATAGCAAATGTGGGGCATTGTGCATGATATAACAACAAATAACCCTAAGGAGGGTAAGGGGTCCTCAATATATTGACAATACAACCCCTGGGCCGAAGCCCGGAGTGACAAACACCCCTATTATGTGCTCACCCCTAAAATATAGCTTTTATTATATTACTAGAATAAAATGAAAGATCCCTATTAGTGCTGATAAAATGGTACTGTGATGGTGTTGAACTAAATATCACTTGTAGTTAGCAGGGTAATCTCCCTGTTTGAGTATTGAAGAAACGGCGTTGTCAAGAAGCTGGTATATGGCAAATGGCCATTCAGCCCAGGGGTTGTATTGTCAATGCATTGTGCATGGGGCTCTCCCACATCTACAACACTGAGCTGATGAGAAAGGGAAAATCCTGTGAAGGACAAGGTCACCCTGTACCACCTAGCTGGAATTTTAAAATTAGTTTTCTGCGCTTTGCACTACAAAGATAGTGTGTGGCATAGTCTCAAGGAGGCCTTCCAGCCCGACTGTGAGAACATAGCATTGATCAGTGTTATTGTCACTCCACTGTCGAGGCTGCCTGTATACTTGGAGCGAGGATCGAAAGGTCCATCTTGACTAGGAGGCCCTCTTCTCCTCTCCGGGCCGGCCCTGAACTAGTGACGTTGCATTGGCGCCGCTGTGCAGGGACATCCGTGCGCAGCAGACATCAGGGGCGTCCCTACGCGGCGTCAATGCAGCGTCACTTGTCCGGGGCCAGCCCGCAGTGGAGAAGAGGGCCTCTCGGTCAAGATGGATGGCCCAAACCGGCTCACCCTCCCCACTAGAAGTCGGACGGTCCCTGCAGCGACGTTGGACGGCTGCTAGGGAAGGACCGACAGAGCTGCAACTGGGGAGGTGAGTAGAGAAAAAGAGAGGGGGGCCTGGATGATGACGGGGGGGGGGGGGGTATGAGGGGGATCTGGATAATGATATGGGGGATCTGTATGATGGGGGGATGAGGGGGGTCTGGATGATGACAGGAGGGATGAGGGGGGGTCTGGATGATGACGGTGGGAGTCGGGATGATGACAGAGGAGGCCGGAATGATGACCGAGGGGGGTGAATGATGAAGGGGGGATGATGTATTTCCCACCCTAGGCTAATACTCGAGTCAATAGGTTTTCCTGGGTTTTTGGGATGAAATTAGTGGCCTTGCCATATATTCGGAACGGATAATACTCGAGTATATACGGTATTCACCGTGCATGATCAGGAATGTTATCATTTAATAGTTTGGACAATTACATGTGCAGTGATACCAAATATGTTTATTTCTTTTTTACAGTGTTTTATTTGGAAAATCGGAAAAGGGTGTGGTTTATATATATATATTTTTTAAAGTCTTCTTTACCTTTTTTAACCCCCCCCCCCCTCAGGGCCTATTATAACCCATCAGTCAATGGCTCACATAGATCAATGTAACGATATTGCATTATTTTGATAATTGTAATATGTGCTCTGTTGCTAAAGCCTATTTAACAATATCCATGGAAGATGCCAAGGTAAGGCCCAACACATTGGCACCCTGCTGTTACAGCACATGAGGGCCAGTGGTGCCACTAGATGTCCGATGTCTGTTATTACCAGCCTGTCTGCTGCTGATAGTAGAGGGCATCTGCTGGTGCCGTATTCATGAACCCGTCCGATGACATGCATGCACATCATGGGTTTACAGGGTGTTAATCTCACTCATACACTTTCTGGAGATATACATGTAGCGTATGTTCAAAACAATTGGTGATGCAGCTTTTACCTTTTTTTTTTTTCTCTTCTCCACATTGGCTGCCAATATATAACACATATCTATTGCAGTTTGATAAATGATACAAATATCCAATAGTGTCTGTGTACATATCTAGGTTTCAAGCTCTCTCCACAGTGAGTGTGAACTTGTTTAAAAGTGTTCCTTTCATTTGCAAAATATCAAAAGTTTGGATTGGTCAGGATGTTCAGACCCTCTACCGATCACTAGAATGAGTTGAGTGCATGTCACTTCCCAGCTCGCTGCAATCTCTGTGTAGTTGCAGGAGATGGGCTTCTACAGATTGTCTCCTGATAGCAGCGAGCTGGGGAGTGGAGTTTCCCTCATTTTAGTGATCGGTAGAGAGCCTAAACATCCAAACCCCAATCAAAGAAGTATCATTGAGTATCTGCAGGAGCTGCCATCAGGTATCTGCAAGAGCTCTGCAGTGTGTCAGTGTGTCAGATGCTGTATTCCTCCTGGTACTGGGGCTATTATGTCAGCACCAGGTACTGGGGAAATTAGCAATAAAATATATTTATATATAAAAAAAATATATACCTTAAAGTACCCTTTAAAGTGGTACTCCAGTATGTCAAATCTTATTCCCTATTGCCATGAGCTTCGGAGATATCAGAGTACAGCAGTCATGCATCTCCAGCGTGCCCATAGAAAATGCATAAAGCTGATATGCTGCTCCATGCAAATGGAGGGATGGGGACTCTATTCTGGAGATCAAGGGGGTCCCAGTAGTTTAACCGTTGAACTTGGAAATTCCGGTGCAGCAGAATCCCATTGCTGTCAATGGGATTCCTCTGCACAATGCAGATAAAATAATTTAATACCCGAAAAAGGAAACAGATGGGGAGCACCACGCTCACTATGGACCCTTATACAATGCCCAATACAATTATAGTGACATCATATACAAAAAAAAACGAGCATACTATTGTGCCAAAATCAAAATAAATACTGTACCTGTCTGAGACATTGCAAGGGTTTTTCCAGTGCACCTCACCATCTCGACACATCACACCATCTCGACTCTTCATCAGAAGGTGGGGGTGAATGCACACCACTGACTTTTAAACTAACTCTGTACTGTTGGCGCATGTCCCTGTTCCCGAAGCCGCCGGACCTCCGGGAGGCGTCATAGGTATCCCCATGTCACATCCATCACATCTCGATTTTGGCACAATAGTATGTTCAGTTTTTTTGTACGTGATGTCACTAAAATTGTATAAGGTTTCATAGTGAGCGCGGTTCACACCATGTGTGTTTCCTTTTTGGGGTGTTTGTATCGTAAGGGTGGGTTATTTTAAGTGGAAGGGAATGGCCCAAGTGGGGATGGAGACGTTAAAGGTAATTAATCAATCTGACCGTGAGTTTATGAAGAAACAAATACAGGTTTTGTCTAAAGGTATAACCCTTTGCCCTGCTCAGGAATTTGATTATTTTGAGACGGTTAAGGATCTGCATCTTTTTGCCCCAAAAGATCATGCTACAGAGATATTTTTTTAAGGAGGATGGATGCAGATCTTTAAAATGAGGAAAAAGCTCTGGAGATATTAGAGGAATCATGGGAGGAAGCAAATGAAGTGAGGAGGGATTCTTTTCCACATGACATTCATAAGAAATCCACAACATGCTCCCCTTTGTTCCTATGGCCGCAGGTTGATATTTTTGTAAGGATGATGACATATAATCTGAAAAAATTACATGGTAATCGTATGGACAACTTATCAAATAATAGGTGTTACGTGAAAAATATGAAGGAGGTGATCTTCAAACCTGCAGACAAGGGGGGCAATGTGATGATGTGGCCATGTGCAATGTATGAAGCTGAAGCCAAATTAGATATATTGCAGACTTCCCCAAAACCCCATGGTTAAATTTTCAAAGGATTTGGATGTGATTTTTGCTGAAAGCAGTGGAAAAGGCAATCCCCAGGGCCTCATGATATATATATAATAATATATAATACCTACATTATATTTTTCACACAAGGTACATAAGGAAATCTTGTGCCCCTTGGTCGCCCAATCATTTCTGGGATAGGTAGTGTAACCGAGGTGGTTTGCCAATTTATTGATTATTATCTGAAGACTGTCACAGCGAGCACTCCGGTCTTCACCTCTGGACCGGAGCGCCCGCTGCCTCTGTCCTCTGCTCCGGGGCCTCGGCGTCTCCCGGTCAGACGTACTGACCGGGAGCGCGGGTTTCACAGTGGCAGGGACGCGGCTAGCGTGGCGGCTGGTCCCCGCTCGCGCGGCGCGTCCCTGTTCTTCTTACCTGCTCCCCGCGCGGCGCTCTGCTCTCCTGGATCACGGCACGCACGGCCCCGCTCTCTAGGGCACGCGCGCCGACTTCAGTAAATTTAAAGGGCCAGCGCACCGGTAATTGGTGCGCTGGTTCCTCACCTCCCACTGGTCCTTCCCAATAAAAGCCACCTGCCCCTTCCTGCCCTTGCCGGATCTTTGTGCCTTGTGCCTTTGAGAAAGCGTTCCCTACTGTGATATTGCCTTGCCAGTTGCCGAACCCATTGCTACCGTATACTCGCCTGTGAACCCTTGCTGCCTGCCCTGACCTCTGCTACGTCCGACTACGCTCTTGCCTGCTCCCTGTGTACCACGCTATATCAGCTGCCAGAGAGGTCGAGTTGTTACTGGGGGATACGACCTGGTAGTTACCGCCGCAGCAAGTCCATCCCACCTTGCGGCGGTCTCTGGTGAAAACCAGTAACTGCTTAGAACCGGTCCTCCAGTACAACCTGTGCCATCGCCTCTCTGGTCCAGAGGATCCACTACCTATCCTGCCGGTACGTGACAGTAAGATCCAGCCATGGATCCCGCTGATGTTCCCCTGCCAAGTCTAGCGGACCTCACCTCCATTGTGGCCCAGCAAGGTCACCGCCATGATGCAACAGCTCCTGCCTGCTCAGCAACAGCCTGCACCACTGCCTGCACCTGCTGCATCTACTCTGCCCGCAGTTGCCACTGGATCCAGAATCCGTTTGTCTCTACCAGACAAATACGACGGAGATCCTAAACTATGCCGAGGGTTCCTGTTTCAGTGCTCTCTTCATCTCGAGCTACTATCAGACCAGTTTCCGTCTGAGCGAGCCATGGTAGCCTTCATCCTCAGTCTGCTCTCCGGGAGGGCCCTGGTCTGGGCTACACCGCTTTGGGACAGCGCTGATCCAGCCACCGCTTCTGTCCAGAGTTTTTGTCAGGAGTTTCGTAGTGTTTTTGAGGAACCTGCTCGGGTTACCTCCGCAGAGACTGCTTTGCTAAACCTGTCCCAAGGAAATTCTACCGTGGGTGACTATGCCGTCCAGTTCCGCACCCTTGCCTCCGAGCTGAACTGGAATAATGAAGCTCTTTGTGCCACCTTTAAGAAGGGACTTAATTGTGACATTAAAGATGTCCTTGCTGCACGTGACCTGCCTACCACCCTGAGTGACCTCATCTTGCTAGCCACCAGGAATGACAAACGTTTCTCTGAGAGACAAGAGGAACTCCATCTTGAAAAGGAAAAAGCTCGTCCTAAACGCTGCCCTCGTCTGACTCCAGTGTTCCAGCGTCCACCTCTACCTGTCTCTGAGTCTTCCGCTGTGGAGGCCATGCAGGTGGACCGGTCTCGCCTGACCCCTCAAGAACGGAGTCGCCGTAGAGACGAGAACCTGTGTTTGTACTGCGCTAGTACTGAGCACTTCCTTAAGGATTGTCCTCTTCGTCCTCCACGTTCTGGAAGCGCTCACACCTAGTTGATGTGGGAGAGGCATTACTAGGTGTGGATTCTTCCTCTCCACGCCTCATTATATCCGTGCAGTTGTTCCTTTCGGCCAAGTCCTTCTCTGCTGCTGCTTTCTTGGATTCCGGCTCTGCCGGCAACTTCATCCACGCCTCCTTGGTCGACAAGTATCAAATTCCTATAACCCGTCTGCCCAAGCCGTTCCTTATTTCTACGGTCAACGGGGAGAAACTCTCTGCTACGGTACAATACCGCACCCAGCCCCTGCGGATGGACATTGGGATATTCCATACCGAGACTCTGGGATTTCTTGTTCTTCCCTTCTGCTCCTCCGAACTCCTGCTGGGTTTACCGTGGTTGCAACGCCACTGTCCTGTATTGAATTGGTCCACCAGTGAGATTCTGCGTTGGGGTTCCTCCTACTCTGACCGATGCTTGAAGCCTGCTCCTATCAAACGGGTCCCGCCAGTTCCTCCGCCACCAGGTCTCCCCAAGCCTTACCATCAATTTGCGGACGTCTTCTGTAAAAAACAAGCGGAGACTCTTCCTCCTCACAGGCCTTATGATTGTCCCATTGACCTGTTACTGGGCTCTACTCCTCCTCGGGGCAGAATTTATCCTCTCTCCCCTCTAGAGACTCAGGCCATTTCAGGCTATGTAGGTGAGAATTTACAGAGAGGCTTTATTAGGAAGTCTTCGTCTCCTGCTGGAGCCGGGTTTTTCTTTGTGTCTAAAAATGATGGTTCTCTCTGACCCTGCATCGATTATAGAGGACTCAATAAAATTACCATTAAAAACCGTTACCCTCTGCCTCTAATCTCTGAGCTGTTTGACCGTCTCAGAGGAGCCAAGATTTTCACCAAGTTGGATCTCCGCGGGGCCTACAATTTGATCCGCATTCGTAAAGGAGACGAGTGGAAGACCGGATTTAACACCCGTGACGGTCACTTTGAGTACTTAGTGATGCCCTTTGGACTTTGTAACGCACCCGCAGTCTTCCAGGAGTTCGTGAACGACATCTTCTGGGACCTTCTCTACACTTGTGTTGTAGTATATCTGGATGATATCCTTATTTTTTCATCCAATCTGGATCAACATAAGTCCATGTCCGGCAAGTTCTCACCTGACTCAGAAGTAACCGCCTCTACGCCAAAATTGAGAAATGTCTGTTTGAGCGTACCACCTTGCCATTCCTGGGGTATATCATCTCTGCCCAAGGTCTGCAAATGGATCCTGCCAAGCTATCTGCAGTTCTGGACTGGCCACGCCCCTCTGGTCTCCGAGCCATACAGAGATTCCTAGGTTTTGCCAATTATTACAGACAGTTTTTTTCCTCATTATTCCACCCTGGTGGCTCCTCTTGTGGCTTTGACTAGAAAGGGTGCCAATCCCAAGACCTGGCCTCCTCACGCTGAAGAAGCCTTTCTATCCCTGAAAGCCGCCTTTGCATCTGCACCTGTTCTCTCCCGGCCAGATTCTTCCAAGCCATTCTATCTTGAAGTGGATGCATCCTCGGTGGGAGCTGGAGCTGTATTAACTCAAAAGTCTTCAAGGCACAAGACCATAACTTGTGGCTTCTTCTCTAAAACCTTTTCTTCCGCCGAGAAGAATTATGCTATTGGGGACAGAGAACTGTTGGCTATTAAATTGGGCTTGGAGGAGTGGAGACATCTTCTCGAGGGTGCTCCTCACCCTGTGACCATTTTCTCGGACCATAAGAACCAGTCTACCTCCAGTCTGCTCAGAGACTTAATCTCCGCCAAGCCTGTTGGTCCATCTTCTTCACCCGCTTCAACTTCCAGATTCACTTTCGTCCCGCTGCCAAGAACATCAGGGCAGATGCCCTTTCTCGCTCTTCAGATGTGGTGGGCAAAGTACCTACTCCTCAACACCTTGTTCCACCTGAGTGTCTCATCTCAGTTGCACCTGTGGACTTACGGCTTCTTCCTCCGGGTAAGACCTATGTTCCTCCTCGCCAGCGGTTGCAAGTTCTCAAGTGGGGCCACGCTTCCTTCCTTGCCGGTCATCCTGGGATTAAGAAGTCTCTGCAGTTAATTTCTCAAAGATATTGGTGGCCCTCGCTAGACAGAGACGTCACTGAATTCGTCCAGTCCTGTGCAATCTGCGCCCGGGACAAGACCCCTCGTCAGAAACCTGCGGGTCTTCTTCTGCCCCTCCCTGTTCCGGAGACCCCTTGGTCACACATCGCCATGGACTTTATCACTGATCTTCCCTCCTCCCATGGTATGACAGTCATTTGGGTCGTGGTTGACCGTTTTTCAAAGATGGCTCATTTTGTGTCCCTGCCTGGTCTCCCGTCTGCGCCTCAGTTGGCCAAACAGTTTTTTCTTCACATCTTCCTCCTCCACGGTCTTCCCAAACACATCATCTCAGACCGTGGGGTGCAGTTCGTTTCCAAGTTTTGGAGGGCTCTCTGTGGTCAACTCGGAGTCAAGCTGGATTTTTCTTTCACGTACCACCCTCAGTCCAACGGCCAAGTAGAAAGGGTGAACCAGACTCTGGGAGATTATCTACGCCATTTTGTGTCGTCTCGCCAAGATGATTGGTCGGACTTACTCCCTTGGGCAGAGTTCTCTTATAATTTCAAACAATCTTCCGCCACCAATAAGTCTCCACTTTTTGTGGTTTATGGCCGTCATCCTCTGCCTCCTCTGCCTAGGACCTCTGCCCCCTCCTCTGTACCAGCTGTAGAGGACCTCCTTCTGGACTTCACTTCTATTTGGCGAGAGACCCACTCAGCCCTCCTCAAGGCCTCGACCCGTATGAAGCTCCAGGCCGACAAAAGTCGTAGTGCTCCTCCAGAATTCAGTCCCGGTGACAAGGTGTGGCTCTCTTCGAAGTACATCAGATTTAAGGTACCAAGTTACAAGCTGGGCCCTCGTTACTTGGGTCCCTTTAGAGTCAAGAGCCGCATTAATCCTGTGTCCTACCAACTCCATCTTCCTCCTTCCCTCAGAATTCAAAACTCTTTTCATGTCTCCCTTCTAAAGCCTGCTATCTTTAATCTCTTCTCTCCTAAACTTCTTTCTTCCACCCCTGTCACTGATACCTCTGATATTTTTACTGTTAAAGAAATCCTAGCCACCAAGCTTGTTCGGGGGAAAATATTTTTTTGGGTCGACTGGGAGGGCTGCGGTCCTGAGGAAAGGTCTTTGGAGCCTGAAAATAACATCTTGGACCGCAGTCTCATCCTCAACTTCCTTGGTGCCAAAAAGAGAGGGAGACCTAAAGGGGGGGGGGGGGTACTGTCACAGCGAGCGCTCCGGACTTCACCTCCGGACCGGCGCGCCCGCTGCCTCTGTCCTCTGCTCCGGGGCCTCGGCCGTCAGACGTACTGACCTGGGAGCGCGGGTCTCACAGTGGCAGGGACGCAGCTAGCGTGGCGGCTGGTCCCCGCTCACACGCCGCGTCCCTGTTCTCCTTACCTGCTCCCCGCACGGCGCTCTGCTCTCCTGGATCCTGGCGCGCGTGGCCCCGCTCTCTAGGGCGCGCGCGCGCACCGGCTTCAGTGAATTTAAAGGGCCATCGCACCTCCCACTGGTCCTTCCCAGTAAAAGGCACCTGCCCCTTCCTGCCCTTGCCAGATCTTTGTGCCTTGGGCCTTTGATATTGCCTTGCCAGTTGCCGAACCCATTGCTACCGTATACTCGCCTGTGAACCCTTGCTGCCTGCCCTGACCTCTGCTACGTCCGACTACGCTCTTGCCTGCTCCCTGTGTACCACGCTATATCAGCTGCCAGAGAGGTCGAGTTGTTACTGGGGGATACGACCTGGTAGTTACCGCCGCAGCAAGTCCATCCCACCTTGCGGCGGTCTCTGGTGAAAACCAGTAACTGCTTAGAACCGGTCCTCCAGTACAACCCGTGCCATAGCCTCTCTGGTCCAGAGGATCCACTACCTATCCTGCCGGTACGTGACAAAGACTTTGTTTGAGACCCTGCCATCATATTTGCGTGACTCGACAGATGTATTAAGATGTTTTGAGGGGATGAGGTTGGAGAAGCATATGATGACTATAACAAGTGACGTTGAGTCACTATATACCTCTATCTCCCATGACGACAGACTGCTCGCCTGTAGGTACTTTCTTAGTAACAGCAATCTCACCCATGATTTAATTGAGTTGATTTTGGAACTCTTGGAGTTTGTCCTGAGACATAATTTTTTCTTGTTTCAGGACATATATTATATATACATATGAGTGGTACTGCTATGGGGGCGCCTTGTGGGTTACAGGGAAAGAACCATGATATTGGAAGGGGAACATCAGTATGAGCAGTCCGACATCTCATGGCATCGATTTATCAACGATCTCATATTTGTCTTGCAGGGCTCTAGCCCCTTCCTGCCCCAGGACGTTTGAATACGTCCAAGTTGCTAGATTGTTAGCACAACTGGACATATGCATACGTCTTAGCGATCTCCTGCTTTACGCGAGTACAGATGTACTGCAGCATAGTATAATAGGTGAAAAGTAAAACAAAAGAAATGTTTTCATTAATAAAGTGTAATACAAAATAATAAACACCCCTTTCTCAATAGAAGCATATATTGTCACCCAAACCAAAAACAAAAAAAATAATGCCCAAACCTATACATTATAGGTATTGCCACGTCCATAATTGATAATTATATTTTTATCCCGCTCTGTGAACACGTGAAAAAAAATATAAAAACCGCAAATTATAGTCAAAAACGTGGAATGAAAAAGATCAATAGGTAGCATGTACCACAAAAATGGTACCAATAAAATGTACAGCTTATCCCGCAAAAAATGAGCCCTCACACACTGGCACTGGTGTTGGACAAAAAAAAATATATATGGCTGTCAGAACATGACAACGCAAAAAAAGGGGAAAAAAGGATTTTGTTGAAAAAAAGGAAAAAGAACATAAAAAGCTATATTAATTGAATGAAAATAACATAATTTTTACCATACAGTGAATTCCATTAAAAAAATACACCAGAAATTTTCTAATTTTTCATAATATTTTGAAGTTTTTCACAAAAAAAAGCAGCATGAATCAACTAAGGTTTACCATTGATATAAAGTACACTATGTCATGAAAAAACTATCCCAGAATCACCTCGCTAAGTAAAAGCATGTAAGAGGTTTTACCACTTAACCCGTTAAGGCCCCAGGGTTTTTCCGTTTTAGAATTTTCCCTTTTTCCTCCTTACCTTTAAAAAATCATAACTCTTTAAATTTTGCACCTAAAAATCCATATAATGGCTTTTTGTTTTGTGCCACCAATTCTACTTTGTAATAACGTCAGTCATTTTACCCAAAAATTTACGTTGAAATGGAAAAAAAATCATTGTGAGACAAAATTGAAAGAAAAAACGCTATTTTGTAAAGCTTGGGGGCTTCCGTTTCTACACAGTAATTTTTTTTGGTAAAAATGACACCTTCTCTTTATTCTGTAGGTCCATATGCTTAACACGATACCCTACTTATACAGGTTTTATTTTGTAGTACTTCTGGAAAAAATCATAACTACATGCAGGAAAATTTATACGTTTAAAATTGTCATCTTCTGACCCCTATAACTTTTTTTATTTTTTCGCGTATGGGGCGGTATGAGGGCTAATTTTTTGTGCCGTGATCTGAAGGTTTTGGCGGTACCATTTTTGTATTGTTCAGACTTGTTGATCGCTTTTTATTCATTTTTTCATGATATAAAAAGTGACCAAAGATACACTATTTTGGACTTTGGAATTTTTTGGCGCGTTCGCCATTGACCGTGCGGTTTAATTATTTATATATTTTTATAATTCTGACATTTCCGCACATGGCAATACCACATATGTTTATTTACACAGTTTTTTTTTTTCTAGGGGAGGGTTAAATGATCTTTATTCACTTTTTTTTCACTTTTTTTTTTTTGCTATTTTATAGCTCCCACACTGATTGCACACACTGATCTTTAACATTGTTCAATGGTTTCTTATAGGAAACCATTGATCAATGATTCTGCCACTTGACTGCTCATGCCTGAATCTCAGGCACTGAGCAGTCATTCGGCGATCGGACAGCGAGGAGGCCGGTAGGGACCCTCCGGCTGTCCTGTAAGCTGTTCGGGATGCCGCGATTTCACTGCGGCGATCCCGAACAGCCCCCTGAGCTAACCTGCATAGGTTTACTTTCACTTTAGACGCGGCGTTCAATTTTGAACGCCGCATCTAAAGGGTTAATAGCGTGCGGCATCGCGCTATTAGCCACGAGTCCTGGCCGTTGTTAGAGGCCAGGCCCGACCCGCTATGACGCGGTGCAACGCTGTGGCCCTGCGTTATAGAACGGGAGGGGACTCAGGGCGTACAAGTACACCCATGGTCCTTAACAGGTTAAAAAGACACAGGACAAAATTGTGCTTGGTCATTAAGGTAAAAACAGGCGGCATCCTTAAGAGTTTAAGGGACATTTAGTTTTTTTTTTGGTTCTAAGGGACCTCCTTGGGGGAATACCCCATGTAGTAATTGTGGTGCCTGTATGGTAATAGAAAAAACTTGAGAATTTGTGAATCAAGAGGGAACATGAACATACCAGATTGTGCATACCATTAAATGTGGTACCTCAGGTGTGATCTATCACACGCACTGCCCTTGTGGTAAAATATACGTTGGTATGACCACGGGGGAAATTTGGGTACGCGTAATGGAGCACATCTGGGATAAAAAGAGAACCTCTAAATGAATATTAATAAAGGTGTGAGGGGAGTGCAATTTAAGACATAACTTTTATTGTATACATTAATAAAAAACACCCAACGCCCACAGGAGGCGGATCATTATGAGCAATTCATGCCAGTCAGTTAGGAGTTAATATACTCTATACTCAGCCATAAGTCACTCCCACTTATTTTGTAACTTGTCCCTGGACTTCAGTGGTTTGTTTGGCATAATGATCCGCCTCCTGCGGGAGTCAGAGCGGGGCGGGCACGGCCGACATCACACGAGGGCGCCAGGATATGACGCCAGACGCCGAGGGACCCGGAAGGTGAGCGCATCGCAGCCGGTTAGAATCATTCCGGCGGGTTGCGCACCTCCCGGGATCCAGTAATCGGTACTTAGACCAGCTGACAGTGAGTACAGCGAACTAGCAGCGATACTGCTAGATTTGTTTTGCTGGTACAGCGGAGCCTATGTTTACTGATAGGAATGTATTATTTTATTTTTAGGTGTCCGGAACCACGGCAAGGACTGTGAGTCTTTTAGCCCTATAGAAACTACATTTAGTGCAAGGCCGCATATTGGGCTGATTGTATTGTTGGTTTTCTTTTCAGGTTGTGCCGGCATACTCCTGCTCCAGCTGGGATAGATCACACCCACTGAGTGACACCCTGTATCGTGGGTCACTCAGGATAACCATGCTTGTTTAAATGTGATACTCATATTATCTCTATAATTATTATATTCTCCTGAGGACACTCTGAATTGGAGTAGAAATGCGTTGAGAATTGTATTTATATAAGAGATTTATGACAAGAGATTTGTATCTATATAAGAGATTCTTGATAAATCCACCAGATGGGTGGTGGTCCTAGCGGATCCTGTGTCACATGATTTTATCCTTATTTTGGGAATAAGTCACTTTACACATTGGGTGTTTTTTTATTAATGCATACAATAAACGTTATGTCTTAAATAGCACTCCCCTCACACCTTTATTAATATTCATTTAGAGGTTCTCTTTTTGTATTTAATACTGGGAGGAAATCTGACCCCTTGTAGGTCTGATTTATATGCAGTACCTTACATGCTGATTTATATAGCACATCCAGGATACCAAGAATTCCTCCCGGTATGAAAGGATTGATCAGCCAGGGATTAGGGGGAAACCCTTAGCAAGACATTTTAAAGATGCATCAATCCAACTGGAGGATACTTAGAATCAAAGGGATTGATCGTGTATATATAGAGAATAGAGGGGTGATTTGACTAGGGCTTTACATTGTAAGGAAGCAAAATGGATAGTGACTTTGGACACTATGGCCCCTAAAGGGTTGAATGAATATTTGAGCTTCTTTGCTTTTTTTTAAATATTGATAGTGTTTGGTTTTAATTATGATTTTATTTTAACTGAGTAACTGCCTAAGTGCTGCCTGATAAAGATTGGACATTTGGGATGATACGTCGCTTGCAAGAAACCAGTGATAAGGAAGGATTATAATAAGATTGGAATTTATATAATCTTGCACTTATGTTGAATGGATATTTTGATAAATATTTTTGCATGTAATACATGTATGGGAGAAGGGGCATGTGGTGGTGTGTGAGGGTGTAGATAGTGTTTGTATGTGCATACATGTGTAAATGTGTTCCGGTGGGCGGTGTGTGTGGGAGGTTGGGGGGGGGGAGGGTTTGGGGTGTGTGATTTTCACATAAGGGTGGTATAGATATGGGGGGGGGGGGTAGTGTTATGGTACCATATGAGGTGAGGTTTTTTGTTGCCCTATGACTGAATTAGCAATTCTTATTAATTATGGAGATACGGTATATATCTATAAAATATTTTTTTCATTACGGGCGGGAAAAAAAATTTGGGCAGGGTGTGGGTAAAGAATAAAATGGGGGGGGGTCACTCTTAGTATGGGATTATACACTGGGCACTTAATCATTGATGTGTATATAGGAGGTTTGTATGGTTATATATTTAAAAAAAAAGTATACTGAAATAATATATTCTTACAACACTAGTATTCTTTGATATTAATGTATTATAGTTAATGTAGATAATAGAGTGGTGGTTGTTACATATCTGTTATTAGTAGGTTAGGAATCATGTTATATGTATACTTTGTATATACTAATTTAGTAATATATGTGTATATAATGTTATGTGGGTTAATTGAGACATCCAATAAGGAGGGAGCTCTTTAATTGTGTGCAATGACTGTGATATGTAAGTTTATATATAAATGTATATTAAGTATATAATATGAATTCCAGGTTTGTTCAACATTTTATAATTATGGGTGTCACAAGCAAGGTAGTTGGTCAGAACTTCCTTACTTTATTGGATTGCGTTGGGTCCCAGATGTTCGAACCCCCCAATCTGATGTTAATAGCATGTCAAATAGATATGTCATAGAAGCAGTTTCTCGGTAAATAAATTCAGATATGAGGCAGTTTTGTTTTTTTTATTTTATTTTTATAAAAAGTCCAAGCAAAGTAATTTATAAGGAGCTACATGCTGAAGAGATGCTAATACAGTGATCATACAGCTTATGAAGCGGCAACTAATAACCACAAAACAAAATCAAGTGTTATACCATCTCATACTGAACCATAAAGTTCATACCGAGAAAATAGACACAATTGTGGCTAAAGTGATTTGAGTAAAGCATTTTGCCACTCTCTTACAAAGAAAGGAAATTGCAAGCACTTCATCAGCTAAACCAACTGTGAAAAGTGTTTGTTGAACTTGGTACCAGTGCAAAAAAATGGAAAGGATGAAATAAAACATCCAGTGAATGAAAGAACAGCTGTGTATAAATCAGTGCAGAAATGCCTGTATAGATCTGCGGTAATAACTAAGTTTACTTTACCTGCCAGCTAAAGTAATCACATGGACTATACAATCTGTGCAGGTTTCTTACAGTTTTCCTCTTTGTTCCTTTTTGTTGGTTTTTTTTTTTTTCATTTAAAGGGAAATTTTTGTACAGGTACTCCACATCCAATTCACCTGCATAGGGCTGGAGCAGGGCTGTGCATAGAGTATGCAAAAAATTAGCAATCACTAGCTATGGCAGGAAAACTTATATATAGTACATGTGTTATGACATAAATGCAGTGTAACATCTTTAAGATATCCATTTTGACAGAGGCACTTGTGGTAGCCTGGGTATGTAGGGTATATGGGGTGTAGCTGTGCGGTAACTAAAGGGCGCTTGTTTAACCCTTATCACTCGTGACGCCAGGGTGAGGGCTCCTCTGTATATGCTTGTCATATTGCCACCAGTCCCAAGAACGATAGGGAGGTATAATAAATGATTGTCCATAAAACTGTCGGAATCTTTACTGCAGTTTTTGTCCAACATTAAACAGGAAACAGTCCATGTAACAAAGTCTATTTGGAGTTTGACAGTTGGTTGGGACCTCGTGAGTTTCTAGAGCTTAGAAAAGGAATAAGTGCTGTTCCGCTGGATTTAGGGGATTGAGTTTAGGTCCAGCAGTCACACTTGCTTTAGCGGGGATTGAAATCGTAACTCAGGATTAGATTCAGGCTGAGGCTGGCAGGCTTCAGGCCGAAGTTTGTCTTTGTAAGTCGCATGGATCACTTTTCTCTCTCTGATTGTCCGGCACCCAAGAGATATGCTGCTTGCTTTGCAGTACAGAAGCAAGAGCGCAAGAGAAGAGAGCGATGATTGGCTGGCAGCTCCCTTATATGGGCAGGTGCTGACCTTCAGCTCACTGGTCCATACATCTGTCATTCACTTTACAAGGAATTATGGTCTAACCATGTGACCACACATGAGACGTTCAAAGGTCCTTCAACACACCTTACTAGAATTAACATGAGTCATGTGACCTAAGGTCCTGCGACACTATATAACTGATTAAACTTATAATTATTTATACATGTAAATATCACAGAATTGCATAAGAAAGAACCAACTAGGGGACATCCCACTAGGAGGATGCTACTGGAACGAAGTAACTCTGACTTTGGGGACCACCGCACAAGGTACGGTATACAATACGGTACCGGGACACCACAAACCCCCTTACTTAAGATAAGTCGGCCTCAACGTCTGTCCCCTAAGGCAGAGGGACGAAGTGCAACATTTAGTTTTTTTTGTTTTTACAGTCCTGGGCATAGTCTTTCAAATGTCCATTATTCAGGCTGTATAAATGCATCAAAAGAGTCTTTGCATATAATGAGAGTTCTTGCAAGCTGTGACAAATTTTTGGTTAGTTAATATATATTAGTTTTTTTTTTCTTTTTCTAAAACTTTAGAATATACCTTGATGATAAACTTTATATATACCTTGATGTACATACATGAGTACTGATAAACTCACGAACATGATTGCATTGTTCATGAATTTAGTAACAGGATGACATTATAAGCATTAGATACATCCTAAACACTTTTATTTACTGTATTTTCTATTGACTGATTAGAAACATTATATAACATATTATAAATCTCACTTGACATTGTTATTACCACATTTGTTACCTGTCTAGTACACTGAAGTTATATTGGCTTGCCTGTGGCTGTCTACCAATAACTATTTCCTAGGTTCCATTGGCTACATGCACTTATCCCTAGAACTCAAAAGATAAACCTTATCTAGGTTACCTTTTTAATACATGTATATACTTGGGCTTACAGGAGCGCCTTCTGGCCAGGAAGAGCATCCTGAACACGTAAAGAAAACAAAGTTAGTTTACAGAACAGTGGCAGGACTTGAATAATGACATAGGCTACAATCCCAAGTTTTGTTTCTTTGGTTACTTAGAATATGAGATATATTTTTGTTTTGTTTAGTGTATTAAGTTATAGTGAGGTAGTTACACTAGAGTGATTATTTGATGTACTATGTGTACATGAATTATGTGAAGAGTCAGTCTTTGTATCTTAAGGGTAGGTTACCCTGAGTAGACCTTTGAGAAGGTGTTAGTGAGGGGTGACAGGAACGTTACTCTCAGTGGAGCTGAGAGTGCCACCTACTTACAACTACTACAACACCTGTTATCTTATACACGTGTACAGAGTGAAATCTTCCGTGTACAAGAACCATTTACATTTGGTTCAACCTGAAAATAAAATTTATTAGAAGTACAATAGGGTTCAGGTGCATTCACCTGATAAGTGCAATTAGGCAAGGAAATAATATATTACTGTTGAATTATGTACAGTTAAATAGACGCGCAAAGATCATCAGTCCACCTGCACTAGGAGTCCAGATAACACGGCTACCACATTAAGCCGGGTACACACTTACGAATCTCCTACTGGCTAGGAGTTTCTTGACCCAAGGGTCAGACACAAGCTTGGTGATTGAAGGAATAACTTGAACTGTCTTAGAAAAGTTCTGCTAGGTGCTTTCTTAAACAATTCCAACAGTCGGTGAAGACAAAACTAAGACAAAATCAGGACCCAGTTAGGATCAAGCAGGAAGGTTAACCCTTTAGAAGAAGCTCTTTCGAAGGTATCCAGCTCCTCTTGCAGAACCCCTGCCCCTCTTGACTTCAGAACTGGGCAGGGGATTAACGTTGGTGTCCCACACCACATTTGAGAAGGTAGAGTGGGTCACTGTAGGGTTAACATTGACCATATAATTAATGGCCGCTGCTGAAGATGCCAGTGGTTAAATGGTTGGTGCAGGTTAGTCCGGCCAAACCTCCTCAGTAGGAGTAGGCCGCGGCACTGTTGTTGGTGCCCGCAGTTTAGGCCTCACCTTCTTGGCAGGAGTAGGCCTGGGTACATCACTGAAGATAGAAGCATCCGGCTGCTATTGTAGAATCTCCTTTTCTGTAGGCTCATCAGTGGAAGCAACAGGAGCAGGCCATTTCTGCCTTAGCTGAAAGGGGTCCTTCTCCCAATCCTCAGAAGAGAAGTACTGGAATGGAAGCTGGTTTGGAGCTGCTGGTCTGGTGACTGCGGCTGCCCACTCTCCTCGCAGGCCCTGGACAGGTGTATATTCTACGATCTCACCCACCTCCAGGGAATGGAACTTCTTGTCAAGGTAAGTCCATGCAAAAATCAAGTAGAAAGAAATTGTTGCACTCACCACGTTTTAAGTATTCAAGTGAAGGGTTTATTCAAGCATGCTGTACATACAGGTAGAACGGATGGGAGGAGTGAGCGGATATCAGCTCCGTAGAGCTGAACAGGAGCGACAAATCGTTTCGCAGGAGATCTGCTTGTTCACGCTGCTGAATGAAGAGACGGCTCTGACTTATATATGCAGTGCCGATGACTCGGGGAAAAGTGGGCCGGTGCCTGTCTATGACGTAAGTAGGCTAATGTGTCAAGGTGTGTGTGTGCATGTGTGGAAGTGATTAGGTAAATGAGGGGAGGAGGATAGAAGCTAGAGCACGTGACTCCGGTGAGCGTGGCTGAGGATATTTTACAATCAATGAAATCCAAAGCCGAGGGATTTTTAATCAGGTATAATACAGACCGAGATTAAAGGTGCACTGGATGTACCGGTGTATTGGGAGCGCCTTGCTGTTTAAGCAATGCGCGTGACACGGTTTAGAATGCCAGTCTAATTATGGCAAAATGGAACTGTGCATTGTTCCAAACTATAAATTTCAGAAGGGAATGCTAGACATCTATTATCATGAAACAAGGAAATGTGTGCAGAAACTGTTCATAGGCAAGGGGTGAGGGAAGGATTAAAGGAACACTTGTGGAGGAGAGAAATAGTTAAACCATGGAATAAAAATTATACTTTAAACACAAGCATTGAGTTCATTTTTGTCGTTAAGACCAAGTCCTTCAGTAGCTCTCAATTTGGAAATCCAAATGGCTTCTTTCTGGCGTCAAGTGTTGTCTTTGGTTTTTCCTGGGAAAGGGTATGTCACTCGCTCAATGCCTAGGAACTTCAGGCAGGTTGAGTCGCTAGCATGTATGTCTCTAATATGTTCTGCCAATTTTGGTACTCCAGAACCCAGTCTTGAAAGGCGCAGGTGCTCTCTGAATCTTGTGAAGAGGTTTCTGATTGTAGAGCCCACGTAGAAGAGTCCGCAGGGACAGATGATTATGTATACCACAAACTCGGTTCTGCAAGTTAATAAATCTTTAACGTGGATATTAACACCTCCAATGCAATAGTTCACACCTGTGAGAAGTTGGAAGCAGTACGAGCAGTGACCACACTTATGGTTGCCGGAAGGGGAAGAGGCTGAGATCCAATCATTGTTATGAGTGCTGGAAGAGAATTTGCTTCGGACTAGATGGTCTTTAATCGTTTTGTTTTTCTTGTAGGCAAAGATGGGTTTGTTTTTAGTTGCATCTCGGAGGTCCGGGTCCTCCTCCAACAGATGCCAGTGTTTTAGGACAGACATATTGCTGTACTTAAACGAGAAGACAAAGCGTTTTTGTACATCAGGACAAGGGTTAGTATTGGTTTTGGTGATCAGATAAGACCGTGGCTTCTTTTCTATGTGTTTTCGAGCAGCCTCTGTTACTTGTTGAGGATATTTCCTTTTATTCAAGTGATTAGTTAGTTCATCTGCTTGTTGCTGGAAGGTTGCGGGATCACTATTTCTTTTTTTAAGCCGCAGGAACTGGCTGTATGGTAAGGCTGATTTGGTATGGTTCGGGTGAAAGCTGTCACGATGCCGGCTGGCAGGAAGTGGATCCTCTGTGCCAGAGAGGGATTGGCGAGGACCGCGCTAGTGGACCGGTTCTAAGCCACTACAGGTTTTCACCAGAGCCCGCCGCAAAGCGGGATGGTCTTGCTGCGGCGGTAGTGACCAGGTCGTATCCACTAGCAACGGCTCACCTCTCTGACTGCTGAAGATACTGAAGATAGGCGAGGTACAAGGGAGTAGGCAGAAGCAAGGTCGGACGTAGCAGAAGGTCGAGGCAGGCAGCAAGGATCGTAGTCAGGGGCAACGGCAGGAGGTCAGGAACACGGGCTAGGAACAGACAAGGGAACGCTTTCACTAGGCACTAAGGCAACAAGATCCGGCCAGGGAGTGCAGGGGAAGTGAGGTAATATAGGGAAGTACACAGGTGATCACACTAATTGGTAATTGGGAAGATTGGGCCAGGCACCAACATTGGTGCACTGGCCCTTTAAATTGCAGAGACCCGGCGCGCGCGCGCCCTAGGGAGCGGGGCCGCGCGCGCCGGGACAGGACCGACGGAGAGCGAGTCAGGTACGGGGACCGGGGTGCGCATCGCGAGCGGGCGCCACCCGCATCGCGAATCGCATCCCGGCTGGAGGCGGTACCGCAGCGCACCCGGTCAGTGGATCTGACCGGGGCGCTGCAGCAACGAGGATGAGGCGAGCGCTCCGGGGAGGAACGGGGACCCGGAGCGCTCGGCGTAACAGTACCCCCCCCCCCCCCTTGGGTCTCCCCCTCTTCTTGGGGCCAAAGAACCTGAGGAAAAAAAAGTCAATTTTTCCGTGATGAGGTCCGATGCACATTAGGAGGGGTTCTGTGCGGAAACGCATGAGACAGTCCAATCTTTTATTGTTAATACAATAGATGTAGAGGGGTCTGGCGAGACTGGTCACAGGGACGTAGAACCTGTTGATAAGAGAGGCCAAAAAAAATTTTCCTGCAGATCCGGAATCCAAGGAGACCATAGTAGAGAAGGAGAAGGTAGAGGCAGATATCCGCACAGGCACAGTAAGGCGTGGAGAAGCAGAGTTGACATCAAGAACTGTGTCACCTTTGTGCGGAGTCAGCGTACGTCTTTCCAGGCGGGGAGGACGGATAGGACAATCCTTCAGGAAGTGTTCGGTACCGGCATAGTACAGGCAAAGATTCTCCATGCGGCGTCGTGTCCTCTCTTGAGGTGTCAAGCGAGACCGGTCAACTTGCATAGCCTCCGCGGCGGGAAGCACAGGAACGGATTGCAGAGGACCAGAGGAGAGAGGAGCCGGGGAGAAAAAACGCTTCGTGCGAACAAAGTCCATATCCAGGCGGAGCTCCAGACGCCATCCGGAAGAACGCATGTCAATGCGAGTGGCAAGATGAATGAGTTCATGTAGGTCAGCAGGAGTCTCTCGTGCGGCCAGAACATCTTTAATGTTGCTGGATAGGCCTTTTTTAAAGGTCGCGCAGAGAACCTCACTATTCCAGGACAACTCGTAAGCAAGAGCACGGAACTGAATGGCGTACTCGCCAATGGAAGAAACACCCTGTTCCAGGTTCAGCAGGGCAATCTCGGCAGAAGAAGCTCGGGCAGGCTCCTCGAAGACACCACGGACCTCAGCGAAGAAGGACTGGACTGTGGCTGTGGCAGAATCATTGCGGTCCCCATCAAACTTGTCCGGCAGGGACAAGCAGGGGTTAAGAACGGCCGGTTGCTGCGGAGGAGTTGCAGGAGCCGGCGGAGGAGATGGTTGTTGCAGCTGTAGCTGTGACTGAAGTTGCTGTATCTGCGGCAGCAGCTGCTGTGACTGAAGTTGCTGTATCTGCGGCAGCAGCTGCTGTAACTGTGACTGAAGACGCTGTGTCTCGGAGATCAAGTATGCCAGCTGTTGATCTCGTTGGGCGATCTTTACGCCAAATTTGTCCGGCAGGGACAAGCAGGGGTTAGGAACGGCCGGTTGCTGCGGAGGAGTTGCAGGAGCCGGCGGAGGAGATGGTAGTTGCAGCTGTAGCTGTTGCTGTATCTGCAGCTGCTGTATCTGTGACTGAATACGCAGTGCCTCGGAGGTCAAGTATGCCAGCTGTTGATCTCGTTGGGCGATCTTTAGGGCTAGCTGGGCGACCAGTGTAGGATCTTCAGCGGGATCCATGGCCGGATCTACTGTCACGATGCCGGCTGGCAGGAGGTGGATCCTCTGTGCCAGAGAGGGATTGGCGAGGACCGCGCTAGTGGACCGGTTCTAAGCCACTACAGGTTTTCACCAGAGCCCGCCGCAAAGCGGGATGGTCTTGCTGCGGCGGTAGTGACCAGGTCGTATCCACTAGCAACGGCTCACCTCTCTGACTGCTGAAGATACTGAAGATAGGCGAGGTACAAGGGAGTAGGCAGAAGCAAGGTCGGACGTAGCAGAAGGTCGAGGCAGGCAGCAAGGATCGTAGTCAGGGGCAACGGCAGGAGGTCAGGAACACGGGCTAGGAACAGACAAGGGAACGCTTTCACTAGGCACTAAGGCAACAAGATCCGGCCAGGGAGTGCAGGGGAAGTGAGGTAATATAGGGAAGTACACAGGTGATCACACTAATTGGTAATTGGGAAGATTGGGCCAGGCACCAACATTGGTGCACTGGCCCTTTAAATTGCAGAGACCCGGCGCGCGCGCGCCCTAGGGAGCGGGGCCGCGCGCGCCGGGACAGGACCGACGGAGAGCGAGTCAGGTACGGGGACCGGGGTGCGCATCGCGAGCGGGCGCCACCCGCATCGCGAATCGCATTCCGGCTGGAGGCGGTACCGCAGCGCACCCGGTCAGTGGATCTGACCGGGGCGCTGCAGCAACGAGGATGAGGCGAGCGCTCCGGGGAGGAACGGGGACCCGGAGCGCTCGGCGTAACAAAAGCTATCATGATGTAAGTATAGCATTGGAGAAGAAGGCTTTCTGTATCCCTTGGTTACCACCTGGTTTTGATCTAAAGAGACTAGGACATCTAAAAATGTTATTTCTTTATGATGGAACGAAGAAGTAAAGGGCATGTTCATATTGTGTACTCTGTTTAGTTCAGTAACGACCAAATTGAAGGAGTCTTCATTGTTGTCCCAAACCACAAAGGTGTCATCTACATACCTGCAATACAATTTTATGTATCTAATATATTTGGCAGGGGAGTAGATGTATCTAGCTTCCAATGTAGCTAAGTATATATTTGCCGGGGTGCAAGAGACAGGGGTGCCATGGCAGTCCCTGTGCATTGTTTGTACCAGACCCCATCGAACTGAAAATAGTTATTGTTAAGGATAAAGAAAATGGCTTCTGTGACGAAGTCACAGTATGGTGAGGTCTTTCTAGCAGCTATTAAGAACTCTCTTACTGCGTTTGCCCCAAGTTCCTGGGGGATCCTTGAGTACAAGGATTCCACATCAATAGTACCCAATTTATAGGAATTCTCTATTGGTATGTCCTGCACCAAGTTGAGGAAAGCGTCGGTATCTTTTAGATACGATGGAATCTCTGGGAGAAGTGGGCGTAGTAGCCAGTCTAAGTACTGCGAAAGAAACTCCGTCACCCAACCGTTACCCAATGCAACCGTTGCACCCTGGCGAATATATACTTAGCCACATTGGAAGCTAGATACCTCTACTCCCCTGCCAACAAATATATTAGATACATAAAATTGTATCGCAGGTATGTAGATGAAATCTTTGTGATTTCGGACAACAATGAAGAATCCTTCAATTTGTTTGTTACTGAACTAAACAAGTTCAACAATATGAACATGCACTTCTTCGTTCCATCATAAAGAAATAACATTTTTAGATGTCCTAGTCTCTTTAGATCAAAACCAGGTGGTAACCAAGGGATACAGAAAGCCTTCTTCTCCAATGCTATACTTACATCATGATGGCTTTCACCCGAACCATACCAAATCAGCCTTACCATACAGCCAGTTACTGCGGCTTAGAAAAAATAGTGATCCTGCAACCTTCCAGCAACAAGCAGATGAACTAACTAATCACTTGAATAAAAGGTAATATCCTCAACAAGTAACAGAGGCTGCTCGAAAATGCATAGAAAAGAAGCCACGGTCTTCTCCGATCAATAAAACCAATACTAACCCTCGTCCCGATGTACAAAAACGCTTTGTCTTCTCGTTTAAGTACAGCAATATGTCTGACACTTTGAAAAAAACTGTCCTAAAACACTGGCATCTGTTGGAGGAGGACTCGGAACTCCAAGATGCAACTAAAAATAAACCCATCTTTGCCTACAAGAAAAACAAAACGATTAAAGACCATCTAGTCCGAAGCAAATTCTCTTCCAGCACTCATAACAATGATTGGATCTCAGCCTCTTCCCCTTCCGGCAACCATAAGTGTGGTCACTGCTCGTACTGCTCCCTTCTCACAGGTGTGAACTATTGCATTGGAGGTGTTAATATCCACGTTAAAGATTTAAAAACCTGCAGAACCGGGTTTGTGGTATACATAATCATCTGTCCCTGCAAACTCTTCTACGTGGGCTCTACAATCAGAAACCTCTTCACAAGATTCAGAGAGCACCTGCGCCTTTCAAGACTGGGTACTGGAGTACCAAAATTGGCAGAACATATTAGAGAC
The DNA here is from genome assembly GCF_029499605.1 of Hyla sarda. Taxonomy (NCBI): domain Eukaryota; kingdom Metazoa; phylum Chordata; class Amphibia; order Anura; family Hylidae; genus Hyla; species Hyla sarda. The sequence goes on from NC_079190.1 coordinate 444,818,569, forward strand.
ATACATGCTAGCGACTCAACCTGCCTGAAGTTCCTAGGCATTGAGCGAGTGACATACCCTTTCCCAGGAAAAACCAAAGACAACACTTGACGCCAGAAAGAAGCCATTTGGATTTCCAAATTGAGAGCTACTGAAGGACTTGGTCTTAACAGCAAAAATGAACTCAATGCTTGTGTTTAAAGTATAATTTTTATTCCATAGTTTAACTATTTCTCTCCTCCACAAGTGTTCCTTTAATCCTTCCCTCACCCCTTGCCTATGAACCGTTTCTGCACACATTTGCTTGTTTCATGATAATAGATGTCTAGCATTCCCTTCTGAAATTTATAGTTTGGAACACTGCACAGTTCCATTTTGCCATAATTAGACTGGCATTCTAAACCGTGACGCGCGCATTGCTTAAACAGCAAGGCGCTCCTATTGCATCGGTACATCCAGTGCACCTTTAATCTCGGTCTGTATTATACGTGATTAAAAATCCCTGGGCTTTGGATTTCATTGATTGTAAAATATCCTCAGCCGCGCTCACCGGAGTCACGTGCTCTAGCTTCTTTCCTCCTCCCCTCATTTACCTAATTACCTAAAACTTCCACACATGCACACACACACACCTTGACGCATTAGCCTACTTATGTCATAGACAGGCACCGGCCCACTTTCCCCCGGGTCCTCGGTACTGCATATATAAGTCAGAGCTGTCTCTTCATTCCACAGCGTGAACAAGCAGATCTCCTGTGAAGCGATTCGTCGCTCCTGTTCAGCTCTAAGGAGCTGATATCCGCTCCCTTCCATTCTACCTGTATGTACAGCATGCTTGAATAAACTTCACTTGAATAAACGTTCACTTGAATACTTAACCTCTTAAGGACCCATGACACACATGTACGTCATGAGTCTGCTCCCGATCTATAACGTGGGGCCACGGCGTGGCCCCTCGTCATAGCGGGTCGGGCCCGATTGTTAGAGGCCGGGACCTGTGGCTAATAGCGCACGGCATTGATCGCGGTGCCGCGCGCTATTAACCCTTTAGACGTGGCGTTCAACTTTACACTAAAATGAAAGTGAAAGCATGCCGGTTAGCTCAGGGAGCTGTTCGATATAGCCGCGGCGAAATGGCGGCATCCCAAACAGCTTACATGACAGCTGGAGGATCCCTACCTGCCTCCCCGCTGTCCAATCGCCGAATGACTGCTCAGTGCCTGAGATCCAGGCATAAGCAGTCAAGCGTCAGAATCATCGATCAGTGGTTTCTGATGAGAAACCAGTGATCAATGTAAAAGATCAGTGTGTGCAGTGTTATAGGTCCCTATGGGAAAAAGTGGAAAAAAAAAGTGAATAAAGAAGATAATTTAACCCCTTCCCTAATAAAAGTTTGAATCACCCCCTCTTTTCCCATAAAAAAAAAACAAACTGTGTAAATAAAAATAAACATATATGGTATCGCCGCGTGCAGAAATGTCCGAATTATAAAAATATATAATTAATTAAACCGGACGGTCAATGGCGTACGCGCAAACAAATTCAAAAATCCAAAATAGTGCATTTTTGGTCACTTTTTATATCATGAAAAAATGAATAAAAAGCGAACAATAAGTCATATCAATGAAAATGGTACCACTAAAAACTTCAGATCACGGCGCAAAAAATGAGCCCTCATACCACCCCATACGCGGAAAAATAAAAAAGTTATAGGGGTCAGAAGATGACCATTTTAAACGTATTAATTTTCCTGCATGTAGTTATGATTTTTTCCTGAAGTACGACAAAATCAAACCTACATAAGTAGGGTATCATTATAATTGTATGGACCTACAGAATAAAGATAAGGTGTCATTTTTACCGAAAAATGTACTACGTAGAAACGGAAGCCCCCAAAATTTACAAAACTGCGTTTTTTTTCTCATTTTTATCTTACAATTATTTTTTTTCCATTTCTCTATAGATTATTGGGTAAAATGACTGACGTCTTTACAAAGTTGAATTGGTGGCACAAAAAAAGAAGCCATCATATGGATTTTTAGGTGCAAATTTGAAAGAGTTATGATTTTTTAAAGGCAAGGAGGAAAAAACGAAAATGCAAAAACGGAAAAACCACGGGTCCTTAACCCCTTAAGGACTCAGCCCATTTTGGCCTTAAGGACTCAGACAATTTAATTTTTACATTTTCATTTTTTCCTCCTCGCCTTCTAAAAATCATAACTCTTTTATATTTTCATCCACAGACTAGTATGAGGGCTTGTTTTTTGCGCAACCAGTTGTCCTTTGTAATGACATCACTCATTATATCATAAAATGTATGGCGCAACCAAAAAACACTATTTTCGTGGGGAAATTAAAAAGAAAAACGCAATTTTGCTAATTTTGGAAGGTTTCGTTTTTACGCCGTACAATTTATGTTAAAAATGACATGTGTTCTTTATTCTGAGGGTCAATACGATTAAAATGATACCCATTATTATATACTTTTATATTATTGTTGCGCTTAAAAAAAATCACAAACTTTTTAACCAAATTAGTACGTTTATAATCCCTTTATTTTCATGACCTCTAACTTTTTTATTTTTCCGTATAAGCGGCGGTATGGGGCTCATTTTTTGCGCCATGATCTGTACTTTTTTTGATACCACATTTGCATATAAAAAACTTTTAATACATTTTTTATAATTTTTTTTTAATAAAATGTATAAAAAAAAGTAGGAATTTTGGCCTTTTTTTTTTTTTTTCCGTTCACGCCGTTCACCGTACGGGATCATTAACATTTTATTTTAATAGTTCGGACATTTACGCACGCAGCGATACCAAATATGTCTATAAAAAATGTTTTTTACGCTAGGGGTAAAATAGGAAAAAACGGACGTTTTGCTTTTTTATTGGGGGAGGGGATTTTTCACTTTTTTTTTACTTTTACTTTTAAATTTTTTTATATTTTTTTTTACACTTGAATAGTCCCCATAGGGGACTATTCATAGCAATACCATGATTGCTAATACTGATCTGTTCTATCGGTCATCTTCTGCTCTGGTCTGCTCGATCACAGACCAGAGCAGGAGACGCCGGGAGCCGGACGGAGGAAGGTGAGGGGACCTCCGTGCGGCGTTATGAATGACCGGATCCCCACAGCAGCGCTGCGGGCGATCCGATCGTTCATTTAAATCGTGCACTGCCGCAGATGCCGGGATCTGTATTGATCCCGGCACCTGAGGGTTTAATGGTCGACGCCCGCGAGATCGCGGGCGTCGGCCATTGCCGGCGGGTCCCTGGCTGCGATCAGCAGCCGGGATCAGCCGCGCATGACACGGGCATCGCTCCGATGCCCGCGGTTATGCACAGGACGTAAATGTACGTCCTGGTGCGTTAAGTACCACCTCACCAGGACGTACATTTACGTCCTGCGTCCTTAAGGGGTTAAGGGGTTAAAACGTGGTGAGTGCAACAATTTCTTTGTACTTGATTTTTGCATGGACATATCTCTCATTTCCTTCGTGGGCACCACCACGTATTCCAGCAACTTGGTTCAGCCGTATTTAACCTCTTAAGGACCCAGGACGTACGGGGACGTCCCCGCACCCTGGGCCTTAAGGACCCAGGACGTCCCCGTACGTCCTGGCGTTTTCCGGTCTCTGCCGCTCGCCGGGCAGAGATCGGAACCGGATGCCTGCTGAAATCCTTCAGCAGGCATCCAGGGCAAACGCCGAGGGGGGGCCATGTAGGCCCCCCATGTTGGCGATCGCCGCAAATCGCAAGGGAAATCGCCCTTGCGATCTGCGGCGATACCGGGCTGATCGGGTCTCTGGGACCCGACCGCCCGATAATTTCGCATGATCCCGGCTGTCACAGACAGCCAGGACCATGCTAACGTATAGGAGCGAGGTGGCAGGCCTGCCACCTCCTCCTATTCCCTGCGATCTGTCGGTTAGTTAACCGACTAATCGCAGGAGGGGGGGCGGTTACTTCCTCCCGTCCTGCCCGGCCCCTGAAAGTCCGGAGAGGACGGGAGGAAGACCGGAGGACGCGGCGGGGGACGGGGGAGTGCTGGGGACCGGCCCCGGTACTTACCTCGTCCCCGAAGACCCGGATCCCGGCGAGGAAGATGGCGGCGGCGGCGGCGACAGGTGAGTAGATCTTCAGCCGCGGTCGGGCCCTTTACAGCAATGCACGTCGCCGTAAAGCGACATGCATTGCTGTAATAGGACACTGTAAACTACAACTCCCAGCATGCCCAGACAGCCCTTGGCGTCTGGGCATGCTGGGAGTTGCAGTTTTGCAACATCTGGAGGTCCACAGTTTTTGGACCACTGTGCCCTTCCAGATGTTGCAAAACTACACATCCTCAGCATGCCCTTACTGTCCAGGCATGCTGGGAGTTGTAGTGCTGTAACATCTGGCCCTTCAGATGTTGCAGAACTACAACTCCCAGCATGCCTGGACAGTTTTGGCATACTGGGGGTTGTAGTTTTGCAACATCTGGAAGGGCACAGATTGGGAACCACTGTATTAGTGGTCTGCAAACTGTAGTCCTCCAGATGTTGCAAAACTACAACTTCAAGCATGCTGGGAGATGTAGTTCGGCAACATCTGGCTCTAAAGATGTTGCCGAACTACTACTCCCAGTATGCCTGAGAATGTTTGGGAGTTGTGGTTTTGCAACAGCTGGAGGCACACTGGTTGGGAAACATTGTTTCCTAACTCAGTGTTTCCCAACCCGTGTGCCTCCAGCTGTTGCAAAACCACAACTCCCAAACATTCTCAGGCATGCTGGGAGTGGTAGTTTTGCAACAGCTGGAGGTCCCCCCCCCCTGTGAATGTACATGGTAGACTCACATGGGCAGGGGGCTTACAGTGAGTATCAGGCTGCAAGTTTGCAATGCAGCAAATTTTGCGCGGCAGCTCAAACTCGCTGTAATCCCCCGCCCGTGTGACTGTACCCTAAAAACACTACACTACACTTACACAAAATAAAATAAAAAGTAAAAAACACTACATATACACATACCCCTACACAGCCCCCCTCCCTCCCCAATAAAAATGAAAAACGCCTGGTACGCCACTGTTTCCAAAATGGAGCCTCCAGCTGTTGCAAAACAACAACTCCCAGTATTGCCGGACAGCCGTTGACTGTCCAGGCATGCTGGGAGTTTTGCAACAGCTGGAGGCACCCTGTTTGGGAATCACTGGCGTAGAATACCCCTATGTCCACCCCTATGCAAATCCCTAAGTCAGGCCTCAAATGCGCATGGCGCTCTCACTTTGGAGCCCTGTCGTATTTCAAGGCAACAGTTTAGGGCCACATATGGGGTATCGCCGTACTCGGGAGAAATTGACTAACAAATCTTGGGGGTCTTTTTCTCATTTCACCCCTTATGAAAAGGTGAAGTTGGGGTCTACACCAGCATGTTAGTGTAAAAAAATAAACTTTTTACACTAACACGCTGGTGTTGCCCTATACTGTTCATTTTGACAAGAGGTAAAAGGGAAAAAAGCCCCCCAAAATTTGTAATGCAATTTCTCCCGACTACGGAGATACCCCATATGTGAGCGCAAAGTGCTCTGGGGGCGCACAACAAGGCCCAGAAGGGAGAGCGCACCATGTACATTTGAGGTGATTTGCACAGGGGTGGCTGATTGTTACAGCGGTTTTGACAAACGCAAAAAAAACAAAACCCCACATGTGACCCCATTTCGGAAACTACACCCCTCACGGAATGTAATGAGGGGTGCAGTGAGAATTTACACCCCACTGGTGTCTGACAGATCTTTGGAACAGTGGGCTGTGCAAATTAAAAATGTTGTACAGCCGACTGTTCCAAAGATATGACAGACACCAGTGGGCGGGTAAATGCTCACTTTACGCCTTCTTATGTTCCTCAAGGGGTCTAGTTTCCAAAATGGTATGCCATGTGGCACCATTGCTGTCCTGGCACCATATGGGCTTCCTAAATGCGACATGCCCCCTGAGCAAAATTTGCTCTCAAAAAGCCAAATATGACTCCTTCTCTTCTGAGCATTGTAGTTCGCCCGTAGTGCACTTCAGGTCAACTTATGGGGTACCTCCATACTCAGAAGAGATGTGGTTACAAATTTTGGGGGGTATTTTCTGCTATTAACCCTTGCAAAAATGTGAAATTTGGGGGGGAAACACACCTTTTAGTGATTTTTTTTTTTTTTACGTATGCAAAAGTTGTGAAACCCCTGTGGGGTATTAAGGCTCACTTTATTTCTTGTTACGTTCCACAAGGGGTCTAGTTTCCAAAATGGTATGCCATGTGTTTTTTTTTTGCTGTCCTGGCACCATAGGGGCTTCCTAAATGCGACATGCCCCCGAGCAAAATTTGCTCTCAAAAGCCAAATATGACTCCTTCTCTTCTGAGCATTGTAGTTCACCCATAGTACACCTCAGGTCAACTTATGGGGTACCTTCATACTCAGAAGAGATGGGGTTACAATGTTATGGGGGTATTTTCTGCTATTAACCCTTGCAAAAATGTGAAATTTGGGGGGAAACACACATTTTAGTGAAATTTTATTTTAATTTTTTTACATATGCAAAAGTCGTGAAACTCCTGTGGGGTATTAAGGCTCACTTTATTCCTTGTTACGTACCACAAGGGGTCTAGTTTCCAAAATGGTATGCCATGTGCGGGATTTTTGCTGTTCTGGCACCATAGGGGCTTCCTAAATGCAACATGCCCCCCAAAAACCATTTCAAAAAAACGTACTCTCCAAAATCCCCTTGTCGCTCCTTCGCTTCTGAGTCCTCTACTGCGCCCACCGAACACTTTACATAGACATATGAGGTATGTGCTTACTCGAGAGAAATTGGGCTACAAATATAAGTATACATTTTCTCCTTTTTCCCCTTGTAAAAATTAAAAAATTGGGTCTACAAGAACATGCGAGTGTAAAAAATGGAGATTGTGAATTTTCTCCTTCACTTTGCTGTTATTCCTGTGAAACACCTAAAGGGTTAAAACGCGGACTGAATGTCATTTTGAATACTTTGGGGGATGCAGTTTTTATAATGGGGTCATTTGTGGGGTATTTCTAATATGAAGACCCTTCAAATCCACTTCAAACCTGAACTGGTCCATGAAAAAGTGTGAGTTTGGAAATTTTGTGAAAAATTGGAAAATTGCTGCTGAACTTTGAAGCCCTCTGGTGTCTTCCAAAAGTAAAAACTCATCAATTTTATGATGCAAACATAAAGTGGACATATTGTATATGTGAATAAAAAAAGAGCTTTAAAGTTAGAATAATGCTAAATTTTCAAATTTTTCATCAAATTTTGGGATTTTTCACCAAGAAAGGATGCAAGATACCACAAAATTTTACCACTATGTTAAAGTAGAATATGTCACGAAAAAACAATCTCGGAATCAGAATGATAGCTAAAAGCATTCCAGAGTTATTAATGTTTAAAGTGACAGTGGTCAGATGTGCAAAAAATGGCCGGGTCCTGAGGTGTAAAATGGCTGGGTCCTTAAGGGGTTAAAAGACTTTTTTTTTTTTTTCAACAATTGTTCTATATTTTTTTATTACCACATAACCTTTTATGCATTGGCATCCACTATTTCTTTTCAGCTATTCAGTGCTGTTTTGCATTTTTCTGTACACTTGTCTTGTCAAGGTAAGGCCTCGTACAGCTCATCGGTTTACGAGGATGGTATAGCCGGTGTGGCAATCAATGAGGGTACCATAACCTCTGACCTTGTCGAATTTAGCCACTGCTGCTCTGTGACGTTCCAATGGCTTCTCCCCTTCTCGGGGTTAGTCCCACATACGGATAAAGAGTGCTTCCAATTCTTTGGTGTTTCACTCGTAGGGAATCTTCTCTTCATACGGTAAATGAACATTTTTGGGGGCATAAAGTTCTCTGTGTCAGGCCTTTAGTTTCTCCATCAATTCGGCCATTTCGGCTTCTCCACGGGCCCTTTCCCTCTGCACTGTAGGAATGGAAGTGGCTTCCCAGGCAGGGGTTGAAGAACATCATGCACTCGGCAAATTTAAATCAGACAGGGGTACTTCTGGTTCTGGGCTGGAGGAGGAAGAGAAGACAGCTTCTGGTGGGGTAATTACAGAAGACTCCTCCGTCGGGATCTCAGCCCACGAACCCCATGTCCGGTGGTGAGGGGACAATCTCACTGGTGAAGATGCTCCAGGTGTCCCAGCAAATTCTCCTGGAGGGGTGTCCATCCAGTCGTCATCGTTGGGCAGCGGGGGAAGATTGCAGGCCCCTCTCCGCATCCAACGATAACTGCTGCAGAAGGTCGGTAAGGTCTTGGAATGGTTGGGCTGCGATCGCGACAACTTTCCTCTGTTCCGGCGCCATCTTGGAACTCCCACCGCGTGGAACGCTGCTCTCCGCCATGTCTGTACACTCCATCTCTTCCTCGTGCAGACTGAAGACGTCGCTGTGCAGGGCTCCTTTATAATGGGCTTCTCCATAATGGCTGCCGGCCGGAAGGACGTCATTGGTGCAGCCCCGACTTCCGATCCCCCGGGAAACAACAGCAGTGAGTCTCAGTTCCCTTTTGGCTGCGACACATTTACTTGGTAGCCATGCCCAGGGGCGGGTCATGGCGCAGCGCTGGCTTTTTTCGCGTGCTTCTCCGACAGCGAATTAACTCTTGCAGCGCTGACCGGACCAAAAGATCGTAGCATGTATTCACTTCGTACTTTACACATTATTGCAGCCAATAAATCTCCCTTACTTACTTTTCGCGTGACCTCCTTGCATGCAACACCACACACACAGTCCCATACACTTAGATGGTGGTTTACAGCACATGAATAAAGTCTTTTACATAAGGGGAGTACTCTGTAAATGGTGGCAACAGCTGTAGGCACACACCCGTATGCTGTTCGTGATGCCAAAAAGCTATGTTCTAGCCTGGGGATGTAGGGTATATGGGGTGTAGCTGTGCGGTAACTAAAGGGCGCTTGTTTAACCCTTATCACTAGTGATGCCAGGGTGCGGGCTCCTCTGTATATGCTTGTCCTATAGGCACCCATCCCAAGAACGATAGGGAGGTATAATAAATGATTGTCCACAAATAAAACTGTCGGAATCTTTACAGCAGCTTTTGTGCAACATTAAACAGGAAACAGTCCATGTAACAAAGTCTATTTGGGGTTTGACAGTTGGTTGGGACCTCGTGAGTTTCTAGAGCTTAGAAAAGGAATAAGTGCTGTTCCGCTGGATTTAGGGGATTGAGTTTAGGTCCAGCAGTCATACTAGCTTTAGCGGGGATTGATATCGTAACTCTCAATTAAATTCAGGTTGAGGCTGGCAGGCTTCAAGCCTAAGATTGTCTTTGTAAGTCGCACGGATCACTTCTCTCTCTCTGATGGTCCGGCACCCAAGAGATATGCTGCTTGCTTTGCAGTACAGGAGCAAGAGCGCAAGAGAAGAGGGCGATGATTGGCTGGCAGCTCCCTTATATGGGCAGGGGCTGGCCTTAAGCTCACTGGTCCATACCATCTGTCATTCACTTTACAAGGAATTATGGTCTAACCATGTGACCACACATGAGACCTCCAAAGATCCTACAACACACCTTACTAGAATTAACATGAGTCATATGACCTAAGGTCCTGTGACACTATATAACTAAATAAACGTATAATTTATTTATACATGTAAATATCACAGAATTACATAAGAAAGAGGCGACTAGGGGACATCCCACTAGGAGGATGCTACTGGAACGAAGTAACTCTGACTTTGGGGACCACCACACAAGGTACGGTATACAATACGTTACTGGGACACCACAGACTTTTAAAGGGGTTATCCACCATTAGGTGATTTTAGTATGTACCTGCCAGACAGTAATAGACATGCTTAAGATCTATGCTTGTCATGGGGCTAAATGGCTATGTTGTGAGATTACCATAACACTGTGGCTATTTTTTTATGAACTGGGTATTTCCTGTTGGATTTCGTTCTCAAACTACACGTCCCATAGTTCCTCCCACACATCAGCCACCCCACCCATTGATACACAAATGAGCTTCATCCATTCAAAAGTCCAGTGCTTTCTAACCAGGGTGCCTCCAGCTGTTACAAAATGATCTCTTTCCTACCCAGCAGTCACTCCACCCATTGAAGCAGACAGGATCCTTTTGCACACCTAACTAGTGATGTCACTTTTCTACACTGCAACCATGGAAAAATCCATGACCCGAGTCATTTTGTATGCTGTTAAAAATAAATATTGGGGCGAAAATCACAAAATAACCCCTTAAGGACGCACGGTTTTCCAGTTTTTGCATTTTTGTTTTTTCCTCATCACCTTCTAAAAATCATAACACTTTTGTTTTCAATTTTCAATTTTCAATTTTGAACCTACAGACCCATATGGGGGCTTATTTTACCAATTGTGCTTTTTAATAACATCAATCATTTCACCACAAAATTTATGGCGAAACCAGAAAAAAAATTGTGTGGGGCAAAATTGAAAAAAAAAAAAAAAACAACACCATTTGTAAATTGTGGGGGTTTCCGATTCTATGCAGTGCACTTTTCGTTAAAAATGACACCATATCTTTATTCTGTAGGTCCATACGGTTACAAGGATACCTAATTTATAAAGGTTTTATTTTATTTTACTACTTTAAAAAAATTATAACTACATGCACCAAAATTAGTATGTGTAAAATTGTAATCTTCTGACCCCTATAACTTTTTTATTTTTCCATATACATATATTCCATTTTTTGCAACGTGATCTGAAGTTTTTATCGATACCATTTTTGTTTTGATTGGACCTTTTTATAAAAATTTTTAGGGTACACAAAGTGACCAAAAATACGCAATTTTGGACTTTGGAATCTTTTTTACGTGTGCGCCATTGACCGTGCGTTTTAATTAACATTATATTTTTATGGAGATAGCAAATGGTAGCTTGGTCACGACAGGGTTCAGAAAAAAATCTGCGACCAACGCTTTGCTCCATTATAAAAGCTATCACCCCCCTCACGTCAAAAAGGCTATCCCTTATAGCCAGTTTCTCCGACTCAGGCGTCTGAATAATAATGACCATAGTTTTGAAAGACAGGCAGAGGAACTTGCCACTCGGTTAGTCGAAAGAGGTTACCCCATTGGAGAAGTGAGGTGTGCTTTGGAGAAAGCTAGGGGTAATAGACAACGTCAACTCTTGATACATAAAAAAAGCCCCATATCAGACAAAAGGTTTATCTTTTCCTTTCAGTATTCCTCGATGAATACAATTATTCAGTCTGCCATACGACGCCATTGGCATCTTATAGAACATGACACTGACCTTGGAGAAGTGGCATCTAGGCAACCACTGTTCTCCTACAGATGGACGTGCACCCTGAGTAACCAGTTGAGTTGCACACGTCTGGGCGAGAACAGACTAAATTGGTTAAATAAAATGCCACCTAAGGGTAATTTTAAGTGTAGACATTGTTCTATGTGTAAACTGGTGAATTAAAATTCTGTAAACTGGGAGGAGTGGACTGGAGGGTACCTCATTTTATAACTTGTAAGACCAAGTTTGTAGTCTATGTGATCTTGTGCCCTTGCGGGTCTTTCTACTGTATATTGGGAAGACGATCGGATGTCTTTATATCAGGGTACAAGAACACATACGCTTGATCAGAACAGGTCAGGGATGCTCTCACTTTATTGAACACATCAGGAAGTTCCATGCAAGTAACACCAAGGTGTTATCATTCTCAGGATTAGAGGCTGTGGCTATACCAAGAGATGGCTGTGATCGCCATAAGATTTTACTTCAAAAAGAAGCAGCCTGGATCCTGAGAACCATTGCCCTGGGGACACCTGGACTGAACGACAAGAATGATGTGAGTGTTTTTTTGTGATTCCTCTAGTTATATGTGCTAATTTTTCTATTTGTTGATTTTGATCTTATAAATAGGTATCATCTGTCTAGCAGTAGCACGAATGCGTACCTGCGCCGGAATTTGTTTTCTGTTTGCCATGGTGCTGGCTTCGGCTGACGCATTTAGCAGCGCTGGCACCACGTCACAACTAGTGGGCCGGAAGAAGCATGTAACGCGAAACGTCGTTCTATCTGACTGTACCTTTTTGAATTGCACCCGTATCCGCTAATAAAGAAGCCGTGGACACAAGTTAGTTGCCTTCCGCTTCATTTCTCCTTGCATCCATTATGTTTTTATAGTTTGGACATTTACACACACGACGATACCACATGTTTATTTTTATTTACATATTTTTTGTAAATGGGAAAAGGGGTTAAATCACATTTATTAACTATTTGTTTACACTTTTGTTTTGCAGTGTTATAGCCCCCACAGGGGACTATAACATGCAATACCTTGATTGCAGACACTGATCAATGCTATGCCATATGCATTGCATTGATCAATGTTATCGGTGCTCTGCTGCTCCAGTCCGGATCTCAGGCATAAAGCAGCAGAGTGACGATCGGACCGTGGGAGACAAGGTAAGAAGCTTCTTGCTGTCCTCTAAGCTGTTCGGGGCACCACGATTTCAACCGGCAATGCTTTTCTCCCGTTTTTGACACCGCGGTCAACTTTGATAGCGGCGTCTAAAGGGTTATTACCGGACATCAGTCCAATCGGCGATGTCTGGTATTAGCCGCGGGTCTTGGCTGCTGATAGCAACCGGGACCTGCCGGCTATGAAGCGTGCTCAACTCCTGAGGGCGCTTCACATAACGGGAGCCGACCGCGAAAGTTATTATACGCTCGTGGTCGTTAAGAGGTTAATTGCGAGACCACCGTCACACAAAGGTACAGACACTATATTATGAACTACACTAACTTTACAGCCCCTATAGCATAGTCAAATAAAAAAAAAGATTCCTGGAATACCCCTTTAACATGAGGTGAGTTTAGGCGGAGCCAGCTAGTGTTAGAAAAGAGGCTGCACAGGCGGGGTGGATTATAACGAGGTCAGTATTGGCTACAACCTAATTTTTGTTTGCTTTGTTGCTCACGCGCAACGGGAAATCCAGGTCACTTGCCCCAGATCCCCAGGCAAACAAATACTGCTGTTAACTGTATGCACACATGAGCAGACAGTTGAAAGTTGTCAGTGTAGACTGTAGGCAGCACCAAACCTGTGGCCTACACTAAGAACAGACCAAGACCTCCAGTGATGTCACTCATTAGCACCAGAACTGTAAAAGAGGAAGTTTTCTTATTCTGGCACAAAGGTGTTCTTCGTCTACACACATACATATAGGGACACCTTTCCATAGTTAACCTCAGGCAGCATGAGGGGGGGGGGGGGACTGCCTAATGAGGGGGTGTCCTGCCTTCCAAATAGTGAGATTTTTTTTTAAAAGGGGGCAAAATTAGGGGGAACACATCAATACTGTCCCTTGTCATCATTAATGCAGGCCTAGAAATCAATGATAGCCAGCCTCACATCAGCATGTGTAAACAGGATGTATGGCCTAGCCACACAATAATTGTGTGTAGATGCATCAGCACTAGTTTAAGTACACTGCTCAAAAAAAATAAAGGGAACACTAAGGTAACACATCCTAGATCTCAATGAATGAACTAATCACATGAAATACTTTCGTCTTTACATGGTTGAATGTGCTAATAACAAAATCACACAAAAATGATCAATGGAAATCTAATTTATCAACCCATGGAGGTCTGAGTATGGAGTCACACTCAAAATCAAAGTGGAAAACCGCACTACAGGCTGATCCAACTGTGATGTAATGTCCTTAAAACAAGTCAAAATGAGGCTCGGTAGTGTGTGTGGCCTCCACGTGCCCGTATGACCTCCCTACAATGCCTGGGCATGCTCCTGATGAGGTGGTGGATGGTCTCCTGAGGGATGCCCTCCCAGACCTGGACTAAAGCATCCGCCAACTCCTGGACTAGCTGTGGTTTTGGTGGATGGAGCGAGACATGATGTCCCAGATGTGCTCAATCGGATTCAGGTCTGGGGAACTGGCAGGCCAGTACTTAGCATCAATGCCTTCCTCTCGCAGGAACTGCTGACACACTCCAGTCACATGAGGTATAGCATTGTCTTGCATTAGGAGGAACCCAGGGTCAATCGCACCAGCATATGGTCTCACAAGGGGTCTGAGGATCTAATCTTGGTACCTAATGGCAGTCAGGCTAGCTCTGGCAAGCACATGGAGAGCTGTGCGGCCCCCCAAAGAAATGCCAACCCATATCATTACTGACCCACCGCCAAACCTATCATGTTGGAGGATGTTGCAGGCAACAGAACAATCTCCACAGCGTCTCCAGACTCTGTCACGTGCTCAGTGTGAACCTGTTCTCTGGCAAATGCCAAACGTCTTGCACGGTGTTGGGCTGTAAGCATAACCCCCACCTGTGGACGTCAGACCCTCATACCACCCTCATGGAGTCTTTTTCTGACTGTTTGAGTGGACACATGCACATTTGTGGCCTGCTGGAGGTCATTTTGCAGGGCTCTGACAGTGCTCCTCCTTGCACAGAAGTAGAGGTAGCAGTCCTGCTGCTGGGTTGTTGCCCTCCTGCAGCCTCCTCCATGTCTCCTGATGTACTGGCCTGTCTCCTGGTAGCGCCTCCATGCTCTGGACACTAAGCTGACAGACATAGCAAACCTTCTTGCCACAGCTCACATTGATGTGCCCTCCTGGATAAGCTGCACTACCTGAGCCACTAGTGTGGGTTGTAGACTCCATCTAATGCTACCACTAGAGTGAAAGCACCACCAGCATTCAAAAGTGACCAAAACATCAGCCAGGAAGCATAAGAACTGAGAAGTGGCATGTGGTCACCACCTGAAGAACCACTCCTTTATTGGGGGTGTCTTGCTAATTGCCTATAATTTTCACATGTTGTCTGTTCCATTTGCACAACAGCATGTGAAATTGATTGTCAATCAGTGTTGCATCCAGAGTGGACAGTGTGATTTCACAGAAGTGTGATTGACTTGGAGTTACACTGTGTTGTTTAAGTGTTCCCTTTATTTTTATGAGCATTGTATATGTACAGTATGTGTGTGGGGGAAGCCGGTTACATTTCTTTAGTTCTCCTCTGGCAGCAGCCAGGCTCGAAGGCTCCTCATAATGTGTCAGGTTGACTTTGCTCGGTACAAAGTCCATTATAACTTTCATGAAAACTACAGACAATTATAAATATAAGACAAATAAGCGTAGCAAATGCTAATCTAACATAGCCCGGGATAAAATTGATGCCTCTAAAGAGTAGTCCTATCCTATATACTAATAAAGGTGCTATCAATATAAACTCCCAATACACAAATCACTAACACATAAATATGGAGTAATTTTACAAAAAATACAAATAATCTTTATTAGTGAATATACACACAAAAACATGTAAGATAAAAAAGAGGACCTTCACCCAAATAGGGGGAAAGAAAAACAGAAACAAGGTGGCCCCTCAGGTCCATAAGGGAGCTAACATGACATGAATATGTTTGAGCATCACAATGAATCAAAATGTATATACACAGAAATACTATAAAGTTCCCAAAAGGGCTACAGACATCACAATATGAATAGTACTAACATACTTAGTTTGAAAATGCTCCAGGACACTGAGGGGACACCACCCTAACGCAGCATTTCGGGATCAAAGCCTTTGTCAAGGGGTCAACCCCTCAACAAAGGCTTTGATCCCGAAACGCTGCATTGGGGTGGTGTCCTCTCAGTGTCCTGGAGCATTTTCAGACTAAGTATGTTAGTACTATTCATATTGTGATGTCTGTAGCCCTTTTGGGAACTTTATAGTATTTCTGTGTATATACATTTTGGTTAGGCTCCTTTGACACTATAGTGTATTCACCCGTTATTGTACATCCGTTATCTGTATTAACAGATCATTAAAAAACGGATGAAATAACGGGTGAGAACGGGTTCAAAGTCCCACTATAGAAACGTATAAATCTTTTAAATAACGGGTCGATTTTACCCGTTATTATATCTGTTATGATTTTTTATAACGTCCATTTTTTTAACCTTTTTTTGACATCTCCTACCTGTCATACCTTGCAACACCTGAAGCTCCGCCCTTCTACTCCAAGGGAAGGGTATAAAAGGGTGCCACAATGATCCGACACCAGTCTGAATTACAGCATTGAGAGGGAGAGTACTGTTGCTTGGATTTCTTGCTGTTATACTTTACCATTGTAAATTTCACCATGTTTCCCACCCACCTTTCCTACAGTTTCGATGTGCTGCTGTGGCATGCCCAAAAAAGAAGGAGAAGATACCAAGAAGAGGAGAGACATCGCCGAATATATTGGATCCATCCCGTACTTTGTATGTGAAGCTGCGCCAGCACCCAGAGAAGCTACCTACGGATGTCTGTAGCAACTTTTGATGACCTTCTTCAACGCAAACTTTTGATGACCTTCTTCAACGCATCAGTGAAAGGATCTGTTGCCAAGACACCCACCTCAGAAGGAGCATCTCGACAGAGGAATGCCTCATCGTAACCATCAGGTATGTAGTCAAAATCCTATTTTTTTGCAGTGTTCATCCAATGTGTTTTGTAAAATACTAAAACCTTTTTTTTTTTTTTTTTTTTTACTGTTAATTTTAAGTTCCTGGCATCCGGTGAGAGATTTTTGTCGCTCCAATTCCAATTTCGCCTGGGAATTTCCACCATCTCTGGGATTGTCCAGACCAACTGCGAGGCCCTGTGGGATTGCCTTCTAGCAGACTTTCTTCAGCATCCTTCAGCAGAACATTGGCTTGGCATCGCAGAGAAGTTCCAGGAAGTGTCACAGTTTCCAAACTGTGTTGGGGCAGATTCCGGGAAACACATCAAGATCCAGAAGCCAGCACACACCGGGTCGGGGTACTACAATTACAAGATGTTCTTCTCCACCATACTTATGGCCATTGTGGCTGCGCAGTACAAATTCATTGTGTGGACATCGGGTCTTATGGAAGAACCAATGACTCCCGTGTGTTTAAGAACTCTGCCATGGGGAGGAGGATCTATACTGGTTAGATGGAACTTCCTGAAGCAAGGGACTTTCCTGGGACTGATGGACCTCCAATGCCCTTTGTTTTTGTTGGGGACGAGTCCTTCCAGATGTTTGCCAACTTGCTGAAGCCTTACTACAGCCGAGGACTCGATCACCACCAGCGGATCTTCAACTACAAATATAGAAGGAACTCACGGCACTCGGTGTAGATGCAGAATGAAACTTTTATTCTCAGAGGAGGCAAACACAGGCGTCAGTAGGGGGAGAAGAGACGGGACAATGTCCGTTTTGCAGACTATGCTGCTTCCACAGGTCCCCGTAGGCTGCGAAACAGATGATGTCCTGTCTCTTCTCCCCCTCTCTCCCTCGGATGAGGTTTCTATGGGGACTTGCTTCTGAAAAATATGAATTCAAAAAATTAATTGCAATTTTTTTAATTCACCTTTTTGAATGGTGCCTTCTTGGGTTCAGTTGTTTTTGCTGCAATTTTCTTTGGCATATTTTTGAGAAAGAAAAAAAACAATTTGCAGTTTAACCCCTTAAGGACCAAGCCCATTTTGGCCTTAAGGACCAGAGCGTTTTTTGCACATCTGACCACTGTCACTTTAAACATTAATAACTCTGAAATGCTTTTAATTATCATTCTGATTCCGAGATTATTTTTTCGTGACATATTCTACTTTAACATAGTAGTAAATTTGTGTGGTAACTTGCTTCCTTTCTTGGTGAAAAATCCCAAAATTTTATGAAAAATTTGAAAATTTTGAATTTTTCTAACTTTGAAGCTTTCTGCTTTTAAGGAAAATGTATATTACAAATAATTTTTTTTTTAATTCACATATACAAGATGTCTACTTTATATTTGCATCATAAAATTGATGAGTTTTTACTTTTGGAAGACATCAGAGGGCTTCAAAGTTCAGCAGCAATTTTCAAATTTTTCACAAAATTTTCAAACTCAATATTTTTCAGGGACCAGTTCAGTTTTGAAGTGGATTTGAAGGGTCTTCATATTAGAAATACCCCATAAATGACCCCATTATAAAAACTACACCCCCCAAAGTATTCAAAATGACATTCAGTCAGTGTTTTAACCCTTTAGGTGTTTCGCAGGAATAGCAGCAAAGTGAAGGAGAAAATTCAAAATCTTCCTTTTTTACACTCGCATGTTCTTGTAGACCCAATTTTTGCCAGTGGTAAAAGGAGAAATTTTTTACTTGTATTTGTAGCCCAATTTCTCTTGAGTAAGCACATACCTCATATGTCTATGTAAAGTTCGGCGGGCGCAGTAGAGGGCTCAGAAGCGAAAGAGCGACGATGGATTTTGGAGAGAAAATTTTTCTGAAATGGTTTTTGGGGGGCATGTCACCTTTAGGAAGACCCTAGGGTGTCAAAACAGAAAAAAAAAACACATGGCATACCATTTTGGAAACTAGACCCCTCGGGGAATGTAACATAAAGTGATAAAGTGAGCCTTAATACCCCACAGGTGTCTCATGATTTCTGTAAATGTAAAAAAAAAAAAAAAAAACAATTTACCTAAAATGCTTGTTTTCCCAAAAATTTTACATTTTTAAAAAGGGTGATAGCAGAAAATACCCCCCCAAAATGTGAAGCCCAATTTCTTCCGATTCAGAAAACACCCCATATGGGGGTGAAAAGTGCTCTGCTGGCGCGCTACAGGTCTCAGAAGAAGAGTAGTCACATTTGGCTTTTTGGAAGCAAATTTTGCTCTGGGGGCATGCCGCATTTAGGAAGCCCCTATGGTGCCAGGACAGCAAAAAAAAAAACCCACATGACATTATATTTTGGAAACTAGACCCCTCGGGGAATGTAACAAGGGGCTAAGTGAACCTTTATACCTCACAGGTGTTTCACGACTTTTGCATATGTAAAAAATAAAAATTTTTTTTACCTAAAATGCTTGTTTTCCCAAAAATTTTACATTTTTAAAAAGGGTAAAAGCAGAAAATAGCCCCCAAAATTTGTAACACAATTTCTTCCGAGTACGGCGATGCCCCATATGTGACCCTAAACTGTTGCCTTGAAATACGACAGGGCTCCAAATTGAGAGCGCCATGTGCATTTGAGGCCTGATTTAGGGATTTGCATAGGGGTGGACATAGGGGTATTCTACGCCAATTCCCAAACAGAGTGCCTCCAGCTGTTGTAAAATTCAAAGCATGCCTGGACAGTCAGTGGCTGTCTGGTAATACTGGGAGTAGTTGTTCTGAAACAGCTGGAGGCTCCGTTTTGGAAACAGTGGCGTACCAGACGTTTTTCATTTTTATTGGGGAGGGGAGGGGGGCTGTGTAGGGGTATGTGTATATGTAGTGTTTTTTACTTTTTATTTTGTGTTAGTGTAGTGTAGTGTTTTTAGGGTACAGTCACACGGGCGGGGGTTCACAGTAGTTTCTCGCTGGCAGTTTGAGCTGCGGCAGAAAATTTGCTGCAGCTCAAACTTGCAGCCGGATACTTACTGTAAACCTCCGCCCATGTGAGTGTACCCTGTACGTTCACATTGGGGAGGGGGGAACATCCAGCTGTTGCAAAACTACAACTCCCAGCATGCGGTGACAGACTATAAATGCTGAGAGTTTTAGTTTTGCAACAGCTGTAGGCACACTGGTTGTGTATCACTGAGTTTGTGACCTAACTCAGTGTTTCACAACCAGTGTGCCTCCAGCTGTTGCAAAACTACAACACCCAGCATGTACGGTGCATACTGGGAGTTTTAGTTTGCAACAGCTGGAGGCACACCGGTCGTGAAACACTGAGTTAGGTAAAAAAAACTGAGTTTCACAACCAGTGTACCTTCAGCTGTTTCAAAACTACAACTCTCAGCAGTCACCGACAGCCAAAGGGCATGCTGGGAGTTGTAGTTATGCAACCAGCAGATGCACCACTACAACTCCCAGCATGCACTTTAGCTGTTTGTGCAAGCTGGGGTTGTAGTTATACAACAGCTGAAGGTACACTTTTCCATAGAAAAAATGTGCCTCCAGCTGTTACAAAACTATAAGTCCCAGCATGCCCATAAGGGAATGCTGGGAGTTGTGGTGGTCTGCCTCCTGCTGTTCCATAACTACAGCTCCCAGCATGCCCTTTTTGCATGCTGGGAGCTGTTGCTAAGCAACAGCAGGAGGCTGTCACTCACCACCAACTGCTGCTCCACGCCGCCGCACATAGGTCAGTCCCTTGTCGTCGCCGCTGCTCCTGGGGCCCCGATCCCAACAGGGATGCCTGGGATCGGGGTCCCCAGCTGCCGGGGTCAACTTCCCGCTCACGTCCTCCGGAAGAGGGGCGGAGCGGGTTGCGGGAGTGACACCCGCAGCAGGTGCCTTGATTGGTCGGCCGGTAAACCGGCCGACGAATCAGGGCGATCATGAGGTGGCACCAGTGCCACCTCACCCCTGCTCGCTATGGCTGTTCGGAGCCGTCAGAGACCCGATTGACCCGGAATCGCCGCAGATTGCTCGGCTGAATTGACATAATGACCCCCCTGGGCGATATGCTGCGATGCCTGCTGAACGATTTCAGCAGGCATCCAGCTCCGATCCCCAACCGGCTAGCGGTGGGGACCGGATTTCCCACGGGCATATGGATACGCCCTCGGTCCTTAAGGAGTTGTGCCACACAGTCCAAATCGTCCTGCACACTTCCCTAGCCAAAGAATTAATACCCTCAAACAAACTGTGGGCAAAACTGGCTCCGGCCTGCAAACTGGCAAGCACATGGCAGACAGAAAACTGCGGCACAGTGGCACCACACGGTCCAAAATCGTCCTTCACACTTCCCTAGCCAAAGCATTCATACCCCATACAAACTGCGGGCAAAAATGCCCACAGCCACAAGCACGTGTTCCCAACAAACACTGAAAAAGTCACAAAACATACTGCATAGCAGCCATCCATGTACCCACCTTCACTCCAAGGTGATTTTGTGTACAAAAAAACTGAAAAAATGGCGGATGGTAGCGGATTTTATGTCTGTTCCTGCTGGTCCTGATGCAAGCTGCCTCCTGCTGTTCAGTACAGAAGAAGAGAGGGGGTGTGAGCACTCCACCTCCTTCCCATGTGACTTCAGGGGTGTGAAGACTTTACTGAGCATGCTCAGTACAAATAACAGACGTTATAATAACGGGCATTAACGGGTATTTTTGAGAACATCCGACAGCCATAGACTTCAATGTAAAAAATAATGTCCGTTAATTCACGTGTTATTGTGACCGGAGATAAAATTTCGCATGTGATGTTTTTTCTCCCGTCACAAATAACATCCATTAGTCATAACGGGCTATAAAGGGGGATAATGGATAATCAAAAAATCCCATAGACACGAATGGGATTTTTTAACGTCCGTTTTTAAGGGTTTTCTAACGGAACTTTGCAGCGGATCTTTTAATGGAGCAACAGTGTAGTGTGAAAGGGGCCATAGTGTGATGATCAAACATATTCATGTCATGTTAGTTCCCTTCTGGACCTGAGGGGCCACCTTGGTTCTGTCCCCCCCCCCCCCCCCCCCCATTTGGGTGGAGGTCCTCTTTTTTAGCTTGAATGTTTTTTGTGTGTATATTCACTAATAAAGATTCTTTGTATTTTTCGGAAAAAAATTATTTGTTTATTTTCTTCTACACAGGTTTTGATAAATCTCCCCCATTGACTTCAGTAGGCTAAACATATCTACTAGTGGCATGTTTTATGAACTGCTTTAATAGACCAACTGTTACGCCTAGCGCTCCGGGTCCCCGCTCCTCCCCGGAGCGCTCACGGCGCCCTTCTTCCTGCAGCTCCCCGGTCAGCGCTGACCGGGAGCGCTGCTCTGCCATGGCCGTTGGGGATGCGATTCGCACAGCGGGACGCGCCCGCTTGCGAGTCGCATCCCAGGTCACTTACCCGTTCCCGTCTCCTGCGGTCATGTGCTGGCGCGCGCGGCTCCGCTCTCTAGGGCGCGCGCGCGCCAGCTCCCTGAGACTTAAAGGGCCAGTGCACCAATGATTGGTGCCTGGCCCAATTAGCTTAATTGGTTCCCACCTGTTCCCTGCTTATATCTAGTCTCCTCCCATGCACTCCCTGGCCGGATCTTGTTGCCTTAGTGCCAGTGAAAGCGTTCTTTGTGTGTTTATACCCTGTGTACCAGAACTATTGCTATCTCCCCTGACTACGAACCTTGCCGCCTGCCCCCGACCTTCTGCTACGTCCGACTTTGCTTCTGCCTACTCCCTTGTACCTCGCCTATCTTCAGCAGCCAGAGAGGTGCCGTTGCTAGTGGATACGACCTGGTCACTACCGCCGCAGCAAGACCATCCCGCTTTGCGGCGGGCTCTGGTGAAAACCAGTAGTGTCTTAGAACCGGTCCACTAGCACGGTCCTCGCCATCCCTCTCTGGCACAGAGGATCCACCTCCTGCCAGCCGGCATCGTGACAGTCGCCATCCCTCTCTGGCACAGAGGATCCACCTCCTGCCAGCCGGCATCGTGACAGTAGATCCGGCCATGGATCCCGCTGAAGTTCCTCTGCCTGTTGTCGCCGACCTCCCCACACTGGTCGCCCAGCAAGCCCGACAGATTGCCCAACAAGATCACCAGCTGTCGTACTTGACCACCATGACTCAGCAACTCCAGTCGCAGCTACAGCAGATTCAGTCTCAGCTACAGCAGCAGCAACCATCTCCTCCGCCAGCTCCTGCACCTCTTCCGCAGCGAGTGGCCACTCCTAGCCTCCGCCTGTCTTTGCCGGACAAATTTAATGGGGACTCTAAGTTTTGCCGTGGCTTCCTTTCCCAATGTTCCCTGCATCTGGAGATGATGTCGGATCAGTTTCCTACTGAAAGGTCTAAGGTGGCTTTCGTAGTCAGCCTTCTGTCTGGAAAAGCCCTGTCATGGGCCACACCGCTCTGGGACCGCGATGACCCTGTCACTGCCTCTGTACACTCCTTCTTCTCGGAAATTCGAAGTGTCTTTGTGGAACCTGCCCGAGCCTCTTCTGCTGAGACTGCCCTGCTGAACCTGGTCCAGGGTAATTCCTCCGTTGGCGAGTACGCCATACAATTCCGTACTCTTGCTTCTGAACTATCCTGGAATAATGAGGCTCTCTGCGCGACCTTTAAAAAAGGCCTATCCAGCAACATTAAGGATGTTCTGGCCGCACGAGAGACTCCTGCTAACCTGCATGAACTCATTCATCTAGCCACTCGCATTGACATGCGTTTTTCTGAGAGGCATCAAGAGCTCCGCCAGGAAAAGGACTTAGATCTCTGGACACCTCTCCCACAGTCTCCACTGCAATCTGCGCCTAGGCCTCCCGCCGAGGAGGCCATGCAAGTGGATCGGTCTCGCCTGACCCTGGAAGAGAGGAATCGCCGTAAGGAAGAGAATCTTTGTTTGTACTGTGCCAGTACTGAACATTTTCTGGTGGATTGCCCAATCCGTCCTCCACGTCTGGGAAACGCACGCTCGCACTCAGCTCTCGTGGGTGTGGCGTCTCTTGATGCCAAGTCGGCTTCTCCACGTCTCACGGTACCTGTTCGGATTTCCACTTCAGCCAGCTCTCCCCTCTCAGCCGTGGCCTGCCTGGACTCTGGAGCTTCTGGGAACTTTATTCGGGACTCCTTTGTGAATAAATTCCGGATTCCGGTGACCCGTCTTGTCAAGCCACTCCACATTTCCGCGGTCAACGGAGCCAGGGTGGACTGTACCATACGTTTCCGCACGGAGCCCCTTCTTATGAGCATCGGATCTCACCACGAGAGGATTGAACTTTTGGTCCTCCCCAATTGCACCTCGGAAATTCTCCTTGGACTTCCCTGGCTTCAACTTCATTCCCCAACCCTGGATTGGTCCACTGGGGAGATCAAGAGTTGGGGGTCCTCTTGTTCCAAGAACTGTCTAAAACCGGTTCCCAGTAACCCTTGCCGTAACTCTGTGGTTCCTCCTGTATCTGGTCCCCCTAAGGTCATTAAGGACTCTGCCTGCCACAGGAAATGCCCCTCCCCCCCTCCCAGTTCCATCAGGCAAGCTTCTGTGTCCCCTCATGGCCCTCGTCCTGGTGTCACACTGCCCCGTGCCAGGTCCCGCCCTCTGCCCTCTCTCCCCATTCCTACTCCTGCGGTTCTGCCTGCCGTTGAGGAATCCCCCCATCCTTTCCCGGTGTCCTCATCCCAGGGGAGGCAGTTTCCCGATAAAGAGAAGGGGAGACCTAAGGGGGGGGGTACTGTTACGCCTAGCGCTCCGGGTCCCCGCTCCTCCCCGGAGCGCTCACGGCGCCCTTCTTCCTGCAGCTCCCCGGTCAGCGCTGACCGGGAGCGCTGCTCTGCCATGGCCGTTGGGGATGCGATTCGCACAGCGGGACGCGCCCGCTTGCGAGTCGCATCCCAGGTCACTTACCCGTTCCCGTCTCCTGCGGTCATGTGCTGGCGCGCGCGGCTCCGCTCTCTAGGGCGCGCGCGCGCCAGCTCCCTGAGACTTAAAGGGCCAGTGCACCAATGATTGGTGCCTGGCCCAATTAGCTTAATTGGTTCCCACCTGTTCCCTGCTTATATCTAGTCTCCTCCCATGCACTCCCTGGCCGGATCTTGTTGCCTTAGTGCCAGTGAAAGCGTTCTTTGTGTGTTTATACCCTGTGTACCAGAACTATTGCTATCTCCCCTGACTACGAACCTTGCCGCCTGCCCCCGACCTTCTGCTACGTCCGACTTTGCTTCTGCCTACTCCCTTGTACCTCGCCTATCTTCAGCAGCCAGAGAGGTGCCGTTGCTAGTGGATACGACCTGGTCACTACCGCCGCAGCAAGACCATCCCGCTTTGCGGCGGGCTCTGGTGAAAACCAGTAGTGTCTTAGAACCGGTCCACTAGCACGGTCCTCGCCATCCCTCTCTGGCACAGAGGATCCACCTCCTGCCAGCCGGCATCGTGACAGTCGCCATCCCTCTCTGGCACAGAGGATCCACCTCCTGCCAGCCGGCATCGTGACACCAACTATGTTCTGTCTATTAAAGTGATTGGGTCCTTTGCAGGTACACCATGGTATATGTCAGCAGACCTTTTTGTTGGTATCCAGAGGTATACCATAAGCTTATAGATGTGTATATAGGTTTCCCCTGAATCCTGTCGAACCACGAATGGGCAATATTTTCTTGCTATTTCCTTACAAATTCTTTTGCTGGTTGTTTATACACTTCACAGATTTATCTGTCTTCCGCTTTATGTACAACCTGTGGTCTCCGTCATTCAGTAGTCTAGCAGCTGTGAGATGTATATTTATAGTCACACCTTGAAATTCTCACTTCTTTAGAAACAAGCTGACATATGATAGCATTCCTTTGTTTGGAAACTAGGTCTATTTGTGCCTTCAGGATATGTTTCTGCAGCATAAATATATATATATATATATATATATATATATATAACAACTAATGAAACATATGGTCCAGCAGCATTTACTCTTCATCAGTGATGCAGTCAGGTCTTTGATTTCTCTCCAGATGATCAGGAGCCGCTATTTTATTCTTCATTAAAAGTTTGGGCTCGTTCGGGAGAAATGTCTAATGCAACAACAGTGCAGGGGAACAGGATAGAGCTTTGAGGATCACAAACTTTTATAAAGCATAAGTAGAAGGGTCATATATATTAAGGTCATACATGTCAAGGAGCCAAAAAGCCAACAGTATCGCAAAAGGGTTGTAAAAATAGCCTACATTTAAAATGTATCCTTTAATTTAGAAATTATAAAATAATTCCCCACAACAAAACACAAATTGCCCAGTAAGGCCACAAGACCAAAGCTTCAGAGGAAAATTAATCATAGTTCCCCTATAAAAAATTGTATCAACCTATAAATACTGGGACATCAAATGCATATATGACTCTCAAATGTACAAAGATGAACAAACACGTCTCACTACAGGTTCAGTAGATGTAATGTAGTCCATATGTTGCAAGACATCTCTGGGGGAAAGTAGTAGTCCATATTAATAGAAAGCCAGGGGGGGGGGGGGGGTAAAAGAGAGAAGACCTCACACTATTGCCTTTAAGTGGTGTGGGCTACTCTTGCTCTCACATGGAACACTCACCCTATAAAGGGCTACTACTGCTACAATCTATCCCTATGTAAATGTATCCCTACATGTTTTGTCTGCATAGACAGAATCCTCACGGGAGTAGGTGGGGATAAAGGGTGAAAACAAAAATGAAGGATAAAAAGGGATAAGTAAGTGCAATAAAAGTTATTCCTCTTATAGGTCTTGATAGAATGTAAGAGGTAACAAAAGTATGCAAAAAACAACAAGAACCCAATCACCTTACTACTACCTAGCAGAAGAACCACACAGTGCAGGGTTTGTCAATACCAGATGATCTCCATGCAGTGGCAAAGGATTATCTAGAGGTGCGAGAGGAATAGAAATAGATTTTTTATTGCACTGGCCGTAAGGTCAGTAGCTTAACCCTTTAAGGACCCGGGCTTTTTCGGTTTTTTCATTTTCAATTTTTCCTCCTTAACTTAAAAAAATCATAACTCTTTAAAATTTTCACCTAAAATTCTATATGATGGCTTATTTTTTGCGTCACTAATTCTACTTTGTAATGACATTAGTCATTTTACCCAAAAATCTACGGTGAAACGGGAAACAAAATCAATGTGCGACAAAATTGATGAAAAAACACTATTTTATAAGTTTTGGGGGCTTCCGTTTTTACGCAGTACATTTTTCGGCAAAAATGACACCTTATCTTTATTCTGTAGGCCCATACGGTTAAAATGATTACCTACTTATATAGGTTTGATTTTGTATTACTTCAGAAAAAAATCATGAATACGTGCAGGAAAATTTATACGTTTAAAATTGGCATTTTCTGAGCCCTATAACTTTTTTATTTTTTTGTGTTCAGGGCGCTATGAGGGCTCATTTTTTGCGCCATGATCTGAAGTTTTTAGCGGTACTATTTTTGTTCTGATCAGACTTTTTGATCACTTTTCTAAAAATTTTTGTGGTATAAAAAGTGATCAAAAATGCGCTATTTTGTACTTTGGAATTTTTTGGCGCGTACGCCATTGAACGTGCGGTGTATTTTTATAATTCAGACATTTCCGCACGCAGCAATACCACATATGTTTATTTTTATTTACACTGTTTTTGTTTATTGGAAATGCCGGGTGATTCAAACTTTTATTAGGGGAAGGGATAATTGAAAGGGTTAAAGGGGTATTCCAGGCCAAAACTTTTTTTATATATCAACTGGCTCCGGAAAGTTAAACAGATTTGTAAATTACTTCTATTAAAAAATCTTAATCCTTCCAATAGTTATTAGCTTCTGAAGTTGAGTTGCTGTTTTCTGTCTAACTGCTCTCTGATGACTCACGTCCCGGGAGCTGTGCAGTTCCCATGGGGATATTCTCCCATCATGCACAGCTCCCGGGACATGACATCATCATTGAGCTGTTAGACAGAAAACTTCAGAAGCTAATAACTATTGGAAGGATTAAGATTTTTTAATAGAAGTAATTTACAAATCTGTTTAACTTTCCGGAGCTAGTTGATATATAAAAAAAGTTTTTGCCTGAAATACCCCTTTAACCTGTTAAGGACCCAGGGCGTAAACTTACACCCTCAGTCCCGGTCCTGCGATATAACGCAGGGTTACGCGGTGACCCTGCATCATATCGCGGCGGGCCCGGCGTCATAGTGAAGCCGGGACCCGCCAATAATAGCGTGCGGTACTGATCGCGGTGCCGCGCGCTATTAACCCTTTAGCCGTGCACTCAAAGCTGAGCCGCACAGCTAAAAACAAAAGTAAAAGGGAGCTGTTCGGGATCGCCGCGGTATAATCGCGGCATCCTGAACAGCTGTAGCACAGGAGGAAGGTCTCTTACCTTCCTTCCTGCAGTCCGATCGCCGAATGAATGCTTCAAGCCTGAGATCCAGGCTTGAGCAATCAATCGCCGAAAACACAGATTGATCCATTCCTATGGGGATGCATCAATAAGTGTTAAAGATCATTAAATGCAATGTTATAGCCCCCTATAGGAGCTATAATATTGCATAAGAAAAGTGTAAAATGATCATTAAAGGGGTATTCCAGGCAAAAACTTTTTTTTTATATATCAACTGGCTCCGGAAAGTTAAACAGATTTGTAAATTACTTCTATTAAAAAATCTTAATCCTTCCAATAGTTATTAGCTTCTGAAGTTTTCTGTCTAACTGCTCAATGATGATGTCACGTCCCGGGAGCTGTGCATGATGGGAGAATATCCCCATAGGAGCTGGACAGCTCCCGGGACGTGAGTCATCAGAAAGCAGTTAGACAGAAAACAGCAACTCAACTTCAGAACCTAATAACTATTGGAAGGATTAAGATTTTTTAATAGAAGTAATTTACAAATCTGTTTAACTTTCCAGAGCCAGCAAATTTTGGCCTGGAATACCCCTTTAAGACTCCCCAAATCTTTTTTTCCCTTTTACCCCGTTTGTCTTACTATTATGGTGGACTACCATGTAAATTGGATTTTTGGAATCATCTTTCCCACTGTGGACTTTGTGCAACATCTGGACAACATTCTGTCTATTGAACCTAAAATGGTACATGCTTGTTCAACCCATAAGCATTTGTTGTAGCAGTATTTAGGGGTTGATGCAATTTATGAAAGGGCAAAGACGATTAGCTTTCCCATGAAGCATTGGTTTTCTTCTGGTCTTACTTGGCAATTTGTGCTGTGTTGTGAGGGATATTATGACTTTTAAAGGTTAAATGGGCTCTCTCATTAAAAATTTTTTTGCTATTGCACTACTTATGGTAAATAAATAATCTTTTTAATGTATTTTGTTTAAAAAAAAAAAGAAGTTTTCTATGTTTTGTGTTTTAAAAAGCTGCCACTAGGTGTCTCCCTACTTGTGCAAAGCAAGTTTTCCTCCATCTTTTGCACAGACTTTGGATTCCTTCTGGCCTGGCAGAAGTCCAAAAGCAGAAAATGCTGAGGGGTGTGTGTGTGCAGCCTTAGCCAATCATAGCTCATCTCACACTGAACTGCTCTGGGCTGTGTGTAGCAGAGTGAGGGAGGAAGTTATCTTCTGTATGGCTTCAGATGATGTCATGCCTGCTGGGGAACGCCTCTTCCCAGTCTGAGAACCTAAACATGAGGCTGAGCAGAAAATACAGAGCAATATCAAGGTAGAAAACTAAAAAGTTAGAAAAATAAAGGCAGCAGTGATTTATCATGGTGGGGGCAGAGAACTGGGAGGATTATAACATTTATCAAGATCTTGACAGGTACTCTTTAAGTTTTAAACCTTCCCCTTCTTTTGGTTTGATTTTACCCCGATTTTGATGCTTCTATTGATGTACATACACAGTTAAGAATTTAGATTTTAGTGCTCATTTTAACAACACATTCTCCTGCAACCTATTAGGAATTCTGAATTACTAGACTATGGGAGGGAGCGTGACGGCCGTCACGCCCTCTCCCTTAGAATTGCATTGAGGGGGCATGGCCGTGACATCATGCGCCTCCACCCTGCATTGCCAGTCATTTGGCACGGAGTGAAGTTCGCTCCATGCACCAGATGTCTGGGGTGCCGTAGCTGAGATTTCAGGGTCCCGATCCTTTGGATAGGGGATAAGATGCAATTGGACTGAGTACCCCTTTAAGGATTTCTCCACCCACTCATCTGTGCCTGGGCAATAGTGTGGTTTAACCATAGCAAAGGTATTATGTTCCTGAATCTAATCTGTTACTCTTTGTCTGTCTGACCTGTGCCTGTTTTCCTTACACTGACCCAGTGTTTGACCCGACTGTTGACCTTGAACCTGGGCCTCCTACCACAACTCTCCTGCCTGTACTAGACTCTGCTACATTAACCTCATGCCCGCACCAACCCTTAACCCACCTCTGCCTCTTAGTTAGTGTTTGGCACCAGGGCTGTTAAGCCCATCTGGCCAGCTGTTCCCCACAAAGGGAATATTCTTGTGGTAGAGCTCTGGTACTCTCTAGCAGCTCACTTAAGCTTTCATATCCTGAGTGGGATAAAGGGTTAAAACCTAGAGGGTAATCCATTCCCAAGTTCTGCCCAAAGTCAAACCAGTTGTATAGTTGTTAGGGCGGGTTCACACTATGTTTTGAAGATACGGGAACCGTATCCGGCTGGGGGAGTATAAACCTGGCGCTCCCGTATCCCAGCATGCCACGGTTTTAGGTCCGGTCAGAAAACCGGATGTGGGGCAAAAATATGCCGACTATCTGACTCTGGTCAGCTCATTTTCACTCCCCCCAGCCAGATCTAATTCCCATATCTTCAAAACGTAGTGTGAACCCACCCTTGGAAGGGGACTCCACTGGCCAGTAGTGATGAGCGGCATTGGCCATATTCAAATTCGTAATATTTCAGGAATATATAGACAAATATTCGTCCTATATTCGCGAATTTGTTAAATTCGCATATGTGAATATTCGCATATTCGCGCATTCGAGGAAGAAAACAGTGAGGGGGTGGGCAACTTTACTATTGGTTGCTTGGGATGTTGTTGATAACCTCTGACAAGTGTATTTGCATCATTCCAATTGGCCCACAAGTGAAAAGAAGGAATATGCAGTATGCGCATATGTGGGAAAAAGTGAATATTCGTAATTTCAAATATATAGTGAATATATTCACAATATTTGCGAATTCACGAATTTGCGATATTCGTTATAAAAGTTTGAAATGCGAATATTCACGCCCAACACTACTGGCCAGTGCGCCCTTGTGAAGCATTCACCTTATCCCTATAAATGGAATTTTAAAAAACAAGCCATAGAGTAATAGGATTAGACACTATGAAACACGGAACCAATGTTAGTGACAAGCAGCTAACTGGTTAGTGCGCAGTATAAGACTTCTAACTGGCATAAAGTGTCAAAGGTGGTTACGTGTATGTGGGAAAGACTTATGCATTCCTAAAAGCTGCTGCTTATGGCAATGAAGAAAAATAAGGCTACTAAAGTGACATTCATAGAAATGAATAGAGTGCATGCCATCTGCAGAACCCCCAGTGATCAGACACTTATCCTCTTTCCTGTGGACTGGAGATAAGTTGTCTTTCTTTGTACAACTCCTTTGGCTTATTTGGAATTATTGGAACTGCTGAACACTCCCTGTACAGGTTTGTATTCTTTTATCCTATTGTTGTGTCTCTATGAAGATTACCGTATATACTCGAGTATAAGCCAAGTTTTTCAGCACGATTTTTCGTGCTGAAAACACCCCCCTCGGCTTATACTCAAGTGAACTCTCTCTCTCCCTCAGTGCCCATCGGCTATCAAGGCATGCTGGGAGTTGTAGTTTTGAAACATCTGGAGGTCCGCAGGTTGAAGACCACTGTGGCCTTTGTCATCATCCAGACAACCCCCTTTTGTTTTGTACTCACCTCCCCTCGGTGGGAAGTTAGGGTGAGCTGGTCCGGGCCATCTGTGCTGCAGGGACCGTCCGGTGGGGAGGGTTAGTCATTCCGGGCTGTCCATCTTCACCGGGGGGCCTCTTCTCCGCGTTTCGGGCCCGGCCCCGAAATAGTGACCTTGCCTTGATGACGACGCACAGAGACCTTCATGCGCAACGTCCCTGTGCGTCGTCGTCGAGGCAACATCACTATTCTGGGCCCGAAGCGCGGAACGACTAACCATCCCCACCGGACAGTCCCTGCAGCACAGATGGCCCGGACCAGCTCACCCTTCCTTCCCACCGAGGGGAGGTGAGTACAAAACAAAAGGGGGTGGGGGGGGGGATCTGGATGATGACGAAGGCTGCAGTGGTCTTCAACCTGCGGACCTCCAGATGTTTCAAGACTACAACTCCTAGCATGCCCGGACAGCCGATGGCTGTCCGGGCATGCTGGGAGTTGTAGTTTTGAAACATCTGGAGGTCCGCAGGTTGAAGACCACTGTTCAGACATTGACAGGTGGTGATGATGAAAGGGGGTGTGGGATGATGACAGGGGGATGATGACAGGCAGTGATGATGAAGGGGGGTGGGGGATGATGACAAGTGGTGATGATGAAGAGGGGATGATGAAGGAGGGATGAGGACAGGGTAATGATGAAGGGGGGGATGATGACAGGCGGTGATGATGAAGGGGGAGGATGACAGGGTGATGATGATGAGGGTGTTAATGACGGGGGTCTGGATGATGACAGGGGGGGATGATGTATTTCCCAACCCCAGGCTTATAGTCGAGTCAATAACTTTTCCTTGGTTTTTTGGGGTGAAATTAGGGGCCTCGGCTTATATTCGGGTCGGCTTATACTCGAGTATATACGGTATTCAGCGTCAGAAAGAGATGATGACTTTTTCACTAACATCATGTTTTGTAGAAAGTATTCCTTCTTTGTGCAACTAGACTCCAGTAGTCAATAGCGCAACTCGCTTTATACATCCTACACCTTGTATCCAACCTTTTTATCAGTGAGACGTATTTCATTGTCTGATAAGACAAAACCAGCCCTGCATCATTCACTTACTTCCACTAACAATCTCTTGTCAGTGTTTTACACCTGCATTTATGGCAGCAATAAAATGTCTGCACTTTAAGCATAAAAAAGCAGGGCTTCTTGCTCAGGAGTTGATATAAAGTATTTATTCAGGCAGCCCTTTTCTTCCCGGCAGTCAGCAGTAGCGGATGGTTGGCTGCAGTTGCAAACATTTTGCCAGTCTGATAACTATAGGAGCCGAGGGGAGTCAGCGGAGTTGTGAAAAGAAGTTTCCTTTTATTTTATTTTCTTTAGGCTGGGTTCACACTGTGGAATTTCTGGGCAGAATTTCTGCCGGAGATCGAGCAGGCGGCACTAGGACCGCGCGGACTACATTGCTGTCCCCATAGATGGCAATGCATTTCTGAGCAGATCTCCCAAAACATACACCTAGAAATGCATTGCAGTCTATGGGGGCAACAATGCATTCTGCTCGGTCCTAGTGCTGCCTGCTCGATCTCCGGCAGAAATTCTGCCCAGAAATTCGGCAGTGTGAACCCAGCCTTAAAGGGGTACTTGCCCCTAGACATCACGCCCCCTCCCATAGACTTGCATTGAGGGGGCGTGGCTGTAATGTCACAAACGCGGCGTGGTCATGATGTCACGGGCCTCCGTCACTGCATCCGACACTCTGAACGAACGCCAGGTGCAGCAGGGAGATTGTGGGTGTCCCCAGCGGTGAGACCTCGTCGATCAGACATCATATCCCCTATCCTTTGGAAAGGGGATAAAATGTCTAGGGGTGGAGTATCCCTTTAAGCTTCATGCACACTGTATCATATTGTAGTTGTACAGATCCATAGGGTTTCAAAGGAACCGCCGATTAATTTTAATTTAAAAAAAGCAACATTAGCATTAGTTCTTATGGTCACTCTTCTGGAAAAATAAGTCTATAACTACAGGCCCATACCACTCCTTCCATGCTAACCTGCCTTGTGCCCAGGGTAAACATTATTTAGTCTCTAGTCTTTCTCTGTAGACCACAGATGTAGCACTACACTTTTTAAAGTATGATATACATAGGGGGAAATTTATCAAAACCTGTGTATAGGAAAAGTTGCCCAGTTGCCCTTAGCAACCAATCAGATCGCTTCTTTCATTTTGTAGAGGCCTTGTTAAAAATGAAAGAAGCGATTTGATTGGTTGCCATGGGCAACTGGGCAACTTTTCCTCTGGACAGGTTTTGATAAATCTCCCCCATAGTGTTGGAGGAACATCGTAGTTCGTGGCACTTGAAAAAAGCTTCAAATTCTGTCAATTTTCACTGCGGTATTATACACACTTCAGCTCAGACAGGTGCAGGTCTAAACGGCATCAAGTACGATGCTGCAATAAAGATTCAGCTGCTTTGAAACCATCTACAAGTGCCAGGACCTTGTTCATGGAAGTTTCTCTGTAGACCTCAGCTCTGTTATATATAGACTGTAGCGTAGCATCATGCACATGGCAGAGCATAAATTTTACATGGTGGCACAAAGAGTCTCTACAGTCCTATACCACTTCATGGTGCCCCCATTTGGCACTAAATTACGGAGAATTCTTCTGCAATATAGATTCTGATGGAACTTGGCACACACAAACTCTGTATGCCTCCATATAAAATCTGTTCAGTACAAAAAGGGACGGTATGGCCCTCAGAAACTTGCATTTAGCCATAAAATGGCCCCATGAATGTGTTTTTTGACTTGCACAACACATAAATCAGGTGATGGCCAAATGCTTGTTCATCCCAAAGCTATCTCTCCAGAACCCTGGCACCTTTATACATGTACACGCTTATCTTGCATGTGTTTCTGTGATGGGCAGTGGTTAGGTATGAACCATTTTCTGTCAATGGGCATTGTCTAAGTAGCCCCTTGATTTTCACCCTTTAAACATCTAATATGAGGATCTGGTCTCCACTTCAGGTAGCTTCTAGGTCTCTACCCCTGGTAGTGCTGCCAGTGTAGGTGGCAACTGGCCACCTACACTGGTCATGAACAGGCAACACATGGACAGGAGCAGCACATGTTTGTAGTCAATCAAACACTTGAAAAACAAAACTTGTACATAGTAGCAGGCAGAGAGTCAATTAAGCAAACTAGGGTCAAACTCGGAAGACGGAACACTAAAACAAAAAATCTTCACTGGAACACTAAGAATCCTTATTGCACAGTAAGTACAATAGGTAAGCAGTAGTGAACCACCAGCTTTTCAGTTTCATTGGGTTCAGCCAATATAAAAATAGGGTACTCCACTGAAAACATCCAAAGGATAGGGGATAACATGTCTAATCACAGGGGTCCCGCCGCTGGAGACCCCCGTGATCTCTGGGCCAGCAGCGTCTGGAACACAGAAGCTTGGAGCTTCCACGTGCGTGGTGTCAAGCCACGCCCCTCCATTCACGTCATGTCTCCTCCCATAAACATGAATGGACGGGGTGTGGTGGCCATGTTCGCTAGTCGTTGAGCACGGAGTGGAGTTCGCTCCATGCACCGAATGACGGAGATCTCGGGGATAGGGGATAAGATGTTTTCAGCGAAGTACCCCTTTATTATCCATGGGCAGCCTTACATTTTTTTCTCTATAACCTACATACTGTGCATTTTACTGGTGGGCCATTTGCTTTGGTATATTGGGCATCATTTTCTTTCAATTTCTTTATTATTTTTGTTCATTGTGGCTTAGTGAGAATAGCTGCTGCAGGTTGTGGAAAAAAAATGCTTTATGTTATTAAGTCCTTGTCTCCCTTCTTTGACAAAGAACTTTGTTCTTTGGTTTTATTTTTTCCTCTGCTGTCATGCTCGATAAGTGCGACAGTCATAAAACACAATAATAAACCTCATGTAGTTGTATCATTGGGATTATTATTGCTGTAATAAAACCACACACTGGTGAGAAGATGCTGTGTGCATACAACTCCGAAAACATCACATTTATACAATTAAAAAGCAGCACTCTACATGCCTACCGATGGGGTTATATTACTATGGAGAAGGACAAGGCTCCTTTTAAAGAGAACCTGCTACTTTCCAGCTTTTTATCTTAATCACTTAATAATATTGGCATTATAATATACCTTAATATGCATTATAATTTACTTGCTTATCGTTATAATTGTGCCTATAGCACATATGCAGTAGTGCTATTCTAACACTATTCCAAACACTTCTTCTGCCCAGCTTCTCCTCCAGTGTACAGACATAAAGTAAGAGAAAATGATGTCCCGATATAAAATATATGTATTTTATATAATGAAAATGTGCTGATGGTTTCAGGTGTCTTAAATTCTAGTCCCACCATAATATGCAAAAATATTGATATTCCTTTATAATATAAAAATGTGCAAAAGTCCAGGGTAGTGTTATCAGTATACATATTTTTTTATTTTATTTTATTTATTTATATAGCGCCTACAGATTCCGCAGCGCTTACAATTATGAGGTACAAACAAAGACAAGTATCAGACATAATATTACACAATAACTATTCAAACAAGAGGTGTGGGGATATATTGAGGATATGTTGAGGATATGTTGAGGCCAATTAGAGACTGTTATAGGCCTGTCTGAAGAGATGTGTTTTTAGGCCATGTTTGAAACTATGGATGTTGTTGTTGAGTCTGAGGGATTGAGGGATAGCATTCCAGAGAACCGGTGCAGCACGATTGAAGTCTTGGAGATGGGATTGAGAAATTCGGATTATAGAAGATGTTAGTGTGAGGTCATTAGCAGATCGTAGAGAACGTGTAGGATGGTAGACAGAGATGAGAGAGGAGATGTAGGGAGGTGCAGCATTGTGGAGAGCTTTGTGTGTGAGACTGAGGATTTTGTACTGTATTCTGGACTGAATTGGTAACCAGTGTAGTGACTGGCACAGGGAGGAGGCGTCAGTGTAGCGGCTGGAGAGGAAGATGAGTCTGGCTGCGGCATTAAGGATGGACTGGAGAGGAGAGAGTTTGGATAAAGGAAGGCCTATTAGTAAAGAGTTACAGTAGTCGAGGCGGGTGTGAATTAAAGCAATAATGAGAGTTTTAGCAGTTTCAGTAGTGAGAAACGGGCGAATTCTGGAAATGTTTTTGAGATGCAGGTGACAAGAACGTGAAAGAGACTGAATATGGGGAGTGAAAGACAGATCAGAGTCAAGTATAACTCCAAGACAGCGAGCCTGCTGCCTGGGAGTTATGGTAGTAAAACATACCGAGATGGAAATGTCAGGGTTAGGCACAGTATCAGTTGATGGAGAAAAAACAAGAAGTTCTGTTTTAGAAAGATTTAGTTTCAGATATAAAGAGGACATGATGTCTGAGACAGCAGAGAGACAGTCACTGGTATTCTGTAGGAGTGCAGGGGTGATGTTGGAGGAAGAGGTATAGAGTTGGGTGTCATCAGCATAGGGGTGGTACTGGAAACCAAATCTACTGATTGTTTTTCCAATGGGGGATGTGTAGAGTGAAAAGAGTAGAGGACCCAGGACTGATCCTTGGGGAACCCCGACAGCAAGGGGAAGAGGAGAAGAAGTAGAGCCAGAAAACAACACGCAAAAAGAGCGGCCAGAGAGATAGGAGGAAAACCAGGCGAGAGCAGAGTCCTTGAGACCGATGGAGCGGAGACTACTGAGGAGGAGTTGGTGATCCACAGTGTCAAAAGCCGCATACAGGTCCAAGAGAATCAGTAAAGAGAAATTGCCATTTGATTTGGCCGTCAGAAGATCGTCAGTGACTTTGGTTAGGGCCGTTTCTGTGGAGTAAAGGGAGCGGAAACCAGACTGTAAGGGGTCAAGGAGAGAGTTCTCGGAGAGATAGCGAATAAGGCGGGAGTAGACCAAGCATTCCAGGAGTTTGGAGATAAAGGGGAGATTTGAGACGGGTCGATAGTTGGCTGCACAGGACGGGTCCAGAGATGGTTTTTTCAATAGTGGGGTTATGATAGAGTGTTTGAAGGAGGAGAGAAAGACCCCAGAAGAGATGGAGAGGTTAAAGATTTTAGTTAGGTGACAGTTGATAGCAGGAGAGAGAGACTGGATGAGGTGTGAAGGCATGGGGTCACTAGAGCAGGTAGTGGGGCGGGCGGAGGAGAGGAGCCTGGAAACCTCATCCTCCATTACAGGCTCAAAAACTGAGAGTGATGAAGAGGTCATGATAATAGTGGAAATATGTTGAAGATTAATTGTAGACAGTGACACCCATAGATTTCTAATTCAGGTCCTGCATTTACCTTTCACATTCTATACCTATTGTTATAAAGTTTTGCATAAATTAGTAGTTTATGTGACAATTTGTAATATGTGTTATTAGGAGAATGTGGGATCTTTTTATCCATGTATGTCTCCTAATGAATAGTGTTGGGGGCGCGAATATTCGCATTTCAAATTTTTATCGCGAATATCGCAAATTTGCAAATATTGCAAATATATTCACTATATATCCGAAATTATGAATATTCACTTTTTTCCGCATATAAGCATATTCACATATTCCTTCTTTTCACTTGTGGTCCAATTAGAATGATGCAAATTCACTTGTCAGAGGTTATCACCAACATCACTAGCAACCAATAGTAAAGTTGGCCACCCCCTCACTTTTTTTCCCCTCAAATATGCGAATATAATGAATACACAAAATTTGCGAATATAGGATGAATATTCGTCTTTATATTCGCAAAATATCGCAAATTCAAATATGGCCAATGACGCTCATCACTACTAATGAAGTTGCTTTTACAAAATGACAGAAACACATTGGGACTGTTGTGAGAACTATTTTCCCTGTATGTAATATTCTTCTAAATCTTGTTTTGTTCTTTTATATTCTTGGTAGGACTAAGTTGTACTAGGTTTGGAGATCAGAAAATTATGCAATGGTTGGCTAAGGAATAATTTTACTGGAAAAAATAGTAAAACACATGTATGCATTTTAGGGCTCATTTACATTACGACTGTGGCATTCGATATATCAGCACAAAGTTAAAAGGGCATGTGACCCATTGATTGCAATGGCCCAAAAATAGTCAGCTAGTGGTTATATTCAGATCATTTTCCAAGTGTATACAAGTTTAATTCAGACCCATAAGCAGTGTGATTTGCTGCACTTTTGGGCCCAGGGCAAAGTGAGGTATGCTCAGAAAATGACCTGAATGTAGTCACTGAAATCAATGGCATCTGTGCCTTACCATACACAGATTTGTGGGCATGCCTTTTTTTTTTTTACCTTTTTGCTAATATATCCATGCTTCAAAAGGCACAACTGAGGGATCAGCTTTATGGTAATGGGGGGAAATATTTCAGCATGGCATATACAGTACTGTAGCAGAAGAAACAAGTGGAACCAATGCTTTTACTATAACTCCCTCAGCACCTGCTCCAAAACCGGTGACCCCCTAGTACTACTGGAACCACATCCTGTGTCTATAAGTCTCTTCACACATTGCCTTGACTCCTACGTGTTTCACCTGATATAGCAGTGGCCATTTTGTTGTAAGGGTCACAGTAGGGTGTCTTGCAGTGAAGGGGGAGGGAACAATATAGGGCCAGTTTGCAGTACACTATTCCACATTACATATATCACCTTACAAGTTATGGATACTACTAGATTTATGGGAATAGAATATTGATCCGCTGATTTGTTCTGATTTCCATATTTGGAGTTGTGAAGGAATTTTTCCTCTGATATATGGCACTTGGCTTTAGCCTCATTTACCTTCCTCTGGATCAACACAGTAAAGACAAAGTAGGTATATAGGTTAAAGGGGTTATCAGCAAAAGAGCAGCACCCGCATTCTATGCAATGCTGCTTCTCCAGTCTTGGAAAGCTCTTTGTTTCCAGGACTGGGGACGTGACATAATGCCACGCCCCCCTCATGCCATCACACCATGCCCCCTCCATTCATGTCTATGGGAGGGGGCGTGTCAGCCATCAGGCATGGCGTTATGTCATGTCCCCAGTCCTGGTCACACCTCGCCCCCTCCATTCATGTCTATGGGCTATTCTATAGAATGTGGTGTGCTGTGTGGAGATCGTGGGGATCCCACCGGCAGACCCCCGCGATCAGACATCTTATCCCCTATTCATGGGATGTCTTTGGTTGGATAACCCCTTTAACTAATAGACTATGTAACTAAAAGAACAAGCAGTTAAAGAAACCGCATTACGCAACCTTAAAATCTTCAGCCCCATAATGACACCCATCAACTAAGAACTGTGACCCTTCATATTACTGAATTATAACTGCATTCTGATAATTACTCCTAAAGATGTGCTTTGTTGGATATTTTGTGTAATTCTTCTTTTAGTGTTCAGGATTAAAAATGATCATTTTAGCTTTTGAATTCTATCTGTGAATATCTTTTAAACAGGCTGCTAACATTTTCCCCAAATCAGTTCAGAGTGGGAACTACACTCCAAAAGCTGCAAACCTGAAAGATTGTTCCTAATTAGCATTTCCCATTTCGACGCAAAATATAATAATATAAATATATTGTTCCCAGCATGTGTGATACTATGCTGCCACAGTGTGTCTAGTTAATACATTACTGTACCTGACTTGTCTGGGATTATTTTTCTCTAATTAAAGCTTCCTCTATGGTGCGATCAGCAAACAGTTTACACAATCAGCTGTGTGCAGCCAAAATATTTGCAACAACACATTTGTTTGTTTGGAAATAAACCTTTTAAATTACCGTTGTCTCCCATCTGATTACCGTGGTTACAAAAATATACAACCGCTAACTCACTGGACGAGAAACGTAAAAAGGTAACAAAATGTTTGCTCAACCCTGGCGTTCTCTGTGCCTCATGCCCACCTTGGGGCCATGTGTGAAATATGTCTTTTCTTCTAGAAGCACAGATTTTTCTAAAGCTGGGTGTATGAAGAAGAGGCATATGAGACATTTAGGAGAAAGCTTTTATGTTAAAGTTATATATTTCATACACATGTAGACATCTTTGTAAACAGATCATTCCATAGTGATGATGTATTTAATGTATTCTTATGCATTTGTTTCCCCTAGAGCCTTTTATATTCAGGAGGAAAAAAAAAACATAAGGGCGGATGGGATTTAAAACATATTAATGAATTTCTTTTGAGCCACAAAAAATGTATACAGGCAAAAAAGGTATGAAAATCTCAGATTTTGTTTTCAGCTTTCTTTTTTACATGTGGGCAGTGCTTGGCTTTTTTTTGTGAGGGCGGAAGTGGTCCCCCAGCAGGCTTCAGATATGTCATGCCTGTTGGGAAACACCCACTTTTTGGTGCTGGGAGATTGCACTATGTAAGCAAGAAGAAAGGTAAGGTAGAGAGCTTTTTAAAGCTCTGAAATTTTTTGAGGAGTGTTAGGAGTAGTTAAGGAAAATAGCCAGAGGTAGTTTAGAAAAGTTTATTTGGTGACAGGTACTTTTTAAGTTTGAACTTTTTGGCTATATCAGTTAGGCAGGGTTCATACTGAGGAATTACCAAGCATAATTTCACTTTAAAATTTTGCTCAGAAATCCCTGTGCATCATTGGTGTTGATGGGATTTTACTGCACAATGCACACTGTGAAATTTTGCTGTTTAGTGAATGATCTTTCTTATTCTTTCAGCAGAATCCACACAGAATACCTTGATGTCTATAGGGACAGCAATGTCCTTCCTCCAACTGATTCAGTCGGCCATGAAACTCCTAAGTATGAACCCTGCCTAATAGCCATAAAATTAAACTGTGTGGTAATATAGAGCTGTTTTCCCACTTAGTGCAGTATTCAGTGGGAACAAAATGTCCATGTTTGGGGTACATGTTTTCAAATCTAAAAAAGCCGATTTCAGCCATTTTATGTCCCAATAAACCTACCAAAAATTTGTTAAAAAGGGCTTTAAAGATAACCCTAAACCAAAAGACAAGATTTAAAGAACATCTGAACTTTTTAGACTTTTTTGCCTGAAAATAAACATTTTAGCAGGGAAGTAAACAAGTGAGTATAGCATCTTTTGTTATTAAAATTATTAATACATTATTCAGATGGACCCTTTAACTTCATACATTGTTGTTTTTGCATATGTTTTGCACATATCTTAGGGACAAGTATTGGTTCCACAACTGGGACTCTCCGCATTGGACGTTTCTGTGCCCCCATTTTGCTTTCTATACGGCTTTAGCTCCCATAAACTATAAAGGACTGCACATAC